>NC_141895.1:21758850-22067739 GCF_030686135.1 Camelina sativa | reverse complement strand
TGTGATGAGTTTGGCTTCTCTTAAATTGTTTTCATGCAAAAAAAGTTAGAGGAGACTCCAAGAACGGCAAAGAGAATGAACTAAAGGATGACTGATTTGTGGATCACTCTCTAATAAAATTGTGGAAAAAAATTGCTTGTAAGAAATTGAAATATTGGAGAAATCTTGGCTTATGTGTAATTGAAGCATCGAAGCAAAACAAATGAAAACAGAACCGAATCTCAGTTGTGATTGGTTCATTTTTTAAATTTGATTTTCATATTTAATTGATATAGTTATATGATTAAAAATTCATGTATGTGGCCAAGTCAAAATTTTAAGGAATACATGCAAATCGAAACATCATCAAAATATTCCAAAACAATAACCAAAAGTAACTTATTTACTTGTAGCAACAGTAGGAAGAAGAGCTTAACGGTTGAGTAGTAGCAGTGACTTCGTGGATATTCACAATTTCTTTACCAACGGGAAGGACCGTACCATTGCCGTTAGCTTGAGCCTTCGTCGCAAGGCCGTTGGATTTATTTTCCGAAGCGTTCCTCTGGGTCACAACCTCATGTATCCGTCCAATCATCACGAGAAACGCTTCTTCGACGTTAACGTTCTCTAAAGCCGAAGTCTCGAGGAAGTAAAGACCTTCTGATTCAGCTAGACTCTTACCATCATCTTCTTCAACTTCTCTAGAATGTCGGAGATCAGATTTGTTGCCAACGAGGACAACGACAGTGTCCGGATTGGAGAAGTCTCTGAGCTCAAAAAGCCATTTCTTGATGTTTTCGAACGTTGTTCGTCTTGTGATGTCGTAAATCAGTAATGCCCCTAATGCTCCTCGGTAGTACGAACTTGTAATTGCTCTAAATCTTTTTACTCATAAAAAATAATAACAAAGATTAGAGATTAAAAATAATTATTAAAGATTAGCATTCCATTAATTTCATAACTCCAACTACAAAATATTTCAACCTAATATAAGTAAAGAATATAAAAAGATTAGGTCAAAAATAAAAGCTCAAACGAAAAGATACAAAATAAGGAACAGAGTAGTGTGTGGTCACGAGGTTGCAAAATTAGGTCCGTGAGTTTGGATGATTGCTCGCTCACAAAGAATTCATTTTACGTACGCAAAGTGTATGATTTAGATGATATGTTTGCAAATAATACCTTTCTTGGCCGGCGGTGTCCCAAATCTGAGCTTTGATGATTTTATCTCCAACGTGGACATTCCGGTAAGCGAACTCAACTCCGATGGTTGGTTTAGAGTCAAGCCGGAACTCGTCCTTGGAAAATCTTGATAAGAGGTTTGATTTTCCGACGGCTGAGTCTCCGATCAGCACAGCCTTGAACAAGTAGTCGCACTCTTCCTCGTACGAGTCTTCAGCCATTCTCAAGAATTAAAATCTCAAGTTCCTCTCAAGCCAAACGCTATGTGTTACGACAAAATAGGAGAAAGGAGAAGAAGTAAGAAGAAAGGAAAAAGACAGTTCCTCCACTGAATTTGGCTTTTGGTTGTAAATCGGATTTAATAGTGTTTTTTTATAGTCAAACTCAAAATCATTATAATTTTTTTTTTAAGAATAGTATATTACTTACGTATTGCGATCGTATTTAGAATGAAAAAAAGAGAGAGAACAAAAAAAAAAACTTAAGTGATAAAGATGCTGGCGTCAAAGAAAATGTAATAATTCAACTGAATCACTAGAATCGTGGACATATATCCTCTCTTATTATTTATTTAATTAACGAGGATATGTTGTGATTTTTAGTTTTCTTTTTCATTTATTTAACGAGGATATATGTTGATTAGGTTTTAAGATTAATAAGAGAGGAGGATTCATAATCACAACCATAAGCTAGTGCAGCTGTTTGTTGGCATGTGAAATCATGGATTACAACATAATGATAACGTTGTCTTCCTTTTATCATTGTTTTTTTTGTTGGGATTACAAAAAAGAAAATAAAAGGTTAAAACATGCCGAATTATTTTACTGCATTTGCTACATTTTCCCCCTTTAAATGTGTAATTTTGTTGTGTTGATTAGAAGAAAATAATCAAATACTATCAGACTAGGATCGGACCGTCGCTACAGCGCGGAGAAATATTTATCTATATAAAATTATAAATAAGATTTGTAGTAGAAATTAGAATATATGTAAAATATTATTGAAGATTGTATTTGTAAAAATACACACTCATAACATATGTTTTGACGGACCAACCCATAAAAGATTATATTTATTTAAAAATATACATTTATAATAATATGCATTTATGGTGTATATGTGACAAACCAATTAGTAAAATATTGCATTTATAACAAAAATACACAATCACAATGTACTTACAACCCATAAAATATTGTATTTGTAAAAATATATATATTTGTAAGAAATACACACTCACAGTGTATATTTTGACGGATCAGCCCACTAAAAGATAGGATTCATAAAAAAATTTATTTGCCAAAAATACAGTCACAATATTTTGACAGACCAACCCGTAAAGAATTGCATTCATAAAAATATCAATCCTAACCCGCTCTATCATTGTGAGTTTTGGAAACCAACCTTACATTTTTATAAAAATCCTATATGTATATATTAGATTTGATTATTTAAAAAAAAATATGTTGTTGAGAAGTAAAATTTTAGGATATTATAGTTTTTGTAAATACTTGTAATATATGATTATAATACATCAGAAATTTAAATCCAAAAAATATATCAACTTATATTTTCAGATCATTTTTAATAATACAATGGTACGTATATATTTGGTCATTGTTTGTTCTGAAAGTAATATTACAAAGCCTATATTATGTAATCCAAATGAGGTAATTTTTTTTTAACAAAACGTGTAGAAAAAATAGATAATGTGTTTAATATGAATTTAGTTGGTCAAAGACGAAAATCAAAGAAAAAAATATAGAAAAGTATAATATCGGTTAGAATTATGCTTGCCAAGCATTTTGATACATATTCCATTTTTACGTACTAATTATCTTGTCTTGGTCCTGACGTTGAGTTGAACAAATCCATGTTAGCTGGAGTTCATGCTTGCGGGCAAGTAGAACTTCGACCCGCCAAAACAGTCTACGTAAGTTTTCTTTCTATTCAAATATACGATTTAAATAAGTAATAAGATGGTAGGCACAAAGTTAAAATGCGAAACAAAGATATATTCAATATTTTATCCATCTCTAAGAACATGTAATCATGATCATGAATTTTAAATCGACCCGAATTCAATTTTGTACTTTTCTTTTGTTAATATAGAGATACATATATGTATATATATATATATATAAGTATTTTTGTCCAAAAAAATATAAATATATTTAAGCAACATATTAGTTGCAGAAAATAAAACAATACACAATACAGTTCCTATATTAAGTCAAATTATTTACAAAAAATGTAAAATAGTTCATATACTAAGTCAAATTATGTATATACCTGAACATAAGGATATAGTAATTTGATAATTTTCGTAATACTTCATATGTCCAAAAAACAATTGAAATATATTAATAAATATCATAATTCGGTTTGTAGTCCTAATCTGCATCATTAAAAAAAAAATGAATGAATTTTTGTACATACCAGTATCACATAACATATGAGTTTGATAGATTCACAATGTTTTTGATGTTCCTGTAAAATAAAAATTAAAAACATTAATACATATCATATTGGATAAAAGAAAATGAATGAAACAATTTGTTGACAAAAAATCATAAATAAATTTAAAACTTCAAAAAACATAGAAAAGTTGGAATGAAACTATTGAATGTTTGTTTCACAAATGTATTGCTGGATATAGTGAGGATGGGTGTCGATTTTTAGGGTTAGTAAATTGAAGTCTTCTAGAAAAAATTGTTTTGGCTTATAGAGAAATTTAAGTGATTTCCTAATAATTATGTAAATATATTTAGAATATTAATGGTAATTTTGGATTTTAAGGTAATTACTTAAATTAACTTTTGAATATACTCTTTGTAACTTATCATGTATTAATATTTAATATTGAATTCTAATCATATAAGGAAATAATTTTGGGTTTTTTTCGTGATTAATGATATTTCTGTTTTCGAAATCAATTACAATACTAACAATTAGATGAAAACTTCCGATATTTGGCAAACATATGATATATCTTTATAACTAAATGATATTTTTTGGATTTTGTTAGTTTAGCATAGAAATTAATGAGATCTCTGGTAGATGACTAAAATTTAGAAATAATTTGGCAATCAGATATTATTCTATAATAGTTTTCCAAAATTGAAGCATCATTCGATTTACTAATAAGATTAATTTTGTTAATTTCCTAAATTAGAGGCATCATAAATATTCGATTAACCACTGTAGTTTTAACTTAATATTTAATATTTCGATTTAATATGTCACATCATACGTTTTCACAGAAAATGGCGATGGGTGAGAGCGAGACTAGGGTTTTGGTGACGGCTGATCAGGATGCTTCTATGATGGATGTTGGAGAGAGAGATCGACCACCAGAGGACCCACCGGATGAGCAGAGGATTTGGGTGAAGAAGTTGATGGGGAGTAGTGCTGGTGGGATGCCCCGCTCGGAGGATGTGTTAGATGATGTGTTTGTGACTGATAGGGTGTGTTTGGAGTTCCCAAACGGAGAGGATGGTGAGCCTGTGGTCACGATTGGCCCTGAAGTTCTGGAAGCGATGTATGGGTTGTGGAAGAACTGTATGATCGTTAAAGTTTTAGGGCGTACTGTTCCCGTCTCGGCGTTGAGTAGGAGACTAAGAGAGATGTGGAAGCCAGTGGGGGAAATGGTTGTGTTGGATCTTCCTCGTCAATTTTTTATGATTCGCTTTGATGTGGAGGCAGAGTATTTGGCTGCACTCACAGGTGGTCCTTGGCGTGTGTTTGGGAGCTACCTTTTGACGCAAGCTTGGACTCCTAAGTTTGACCCGCTCCGGGATGAGATTACTACGACTCCGGTATGGATCCGTCTGTCTAACTCCCCGGTGCACTTTTACCATAGGTCAATTTTATTGTCTATTGCCAAAGGATTTGGTCATCCACTCAGGGTTGATGTTACTACTTTGAATTGCGTGAGGGCTCGTTTTGCACGCATCTGTGTTGAGGTGGATTTGTCCCGGCCTCTAAAAGGCTCTGTGATGGTGAATGGGGAACGGTACTTTGTCTCCTATGAAGGTTTATCTACTATCTGCTCGAAGTGTGGGATGTATGGTCATTTGGTTCATCATTGCCCTCAAGCAGTCCAGGAGCGGGATTTAGTAGTTGTGCCAACACCTGTGGCTCCTGAGTTAGGGGGAGCGGCGACGGTGGATGATGGCTTTACAGTGGTTGGTCGTGGAGGACGGAAAGCCAGGCCGATGACCACTAAGGAAAGTTTTTCGGGAGAGAGTTCGGTTGGAAAGAATGATCGGAATCTTCGGGAGATCCCGGTGAAGCAGGTTTTTGCAAATATTGCCATATCTAACAGATTTGGTGGATTGAGAAATAATAACAAATCTCCCGAATTAAGGGAAGTTGCTCCGCATAGTGGTGAGGATAAGGAGAATGCGAATATTATAGAGGGATCTGGTAATGGAAAGGGTGTGGAGCAAGGACAGGATAAGTTTTTTGGAGGGAGTATGGAGATCCAACGGGAGAATTTTTCGGAGTCTTTCAAACTAGGACGAGTTGGGCTTCATAAGGCGGGTGTGAATAGTGGCATAAAATCCGGACCAAAGCTAAATGGGTCTAAGCAAAAATTTAAGCCCAACAGGCCGGTGAGAGGCCTGGTTTTTGGTCCTCGTGGAGAGAGTCTATCCTTGTCGGAATCGGGAAAACGTCTGAGGACGGAACAGGCAAGCTTTGGTCGTCAAGGAGGGGTGTTTGTGAATAAGCAACCTTCCGCTCCAGCGAAGGTGCGGGTTAACCCTAATGGGGTGCCTGAAGAGATGCGGGATGATTTGGGGAGATCAGAGGTCGACGGGGATCAAACAGAGGGTATGCACATTGCTCCGCCGGAGGAGGAGGCGGCGATTAATCTTGCGTGACGGGTTGCCCCGGTGATTCAGGTTTGGGAGATTTATAGAATCATAATGATGAATTGTTTATTTTGGAATTGTCGGGGGGCGAATAAACCTGGTTTCAGGAGATCAATTCGTTACATTTTGAAGAGATGGCGAATAGATATTCTTGCGGTGTTTGAGACTCATGCGGGAGGAGATAGAGCTCATCAGATATGTCAGAATTTGGGGTTTGAGAATGTATTTCGTGTGGATGCGGTGGGGCAATCTGGCGGTTTGTGGTTGTTGTGGCGGTCCGGGATAGGTGGTGTGATGGTCTTGGACTCCTCGGATCAGCATATCCATGCTAGGATTATTGATGGTCCTGATGTGTTGCATCTTATTGCAGTTTATGCGGCTCCCTTGGTCAGTCAAAGAAGTGGGCTGTGGGATCAGCTTAAGGATGTTCTTCAGGGGATTACGGGACCGGTGGTTGTAGGTGGCGATTTCAACACCATTGTCCGCCCTGATGAGAGAACAGGAGGTAATGGACAGCTGTCCCAAGACTCTTTGTCTTTTGGTCGATTGATTAATGAGTTATCTCTCATTGATATGGGTTTTAAGGGGAATAACTTTACATGGAAAAGAGGTCGTGTAGTGAACACTTTCATTGCAAAAAGATTGGATCGGGTTCTTTGTTGTGCTCAGACTAGATTAAAGGGGCAGGAAGCCTCGGTCACTCATCTGCCATTCCTTTCATCGGATCATACGCCTCTCTATCTCCAGTTGTGCCCTGAGGTGAAAAGGGATCCGAGAAGGAGACCTTTTAGATTTGAAGCTGCCTGGTTGAGTCACCCAAGCTTCAAGGAGATGATTCAGAATTCTTGGGATAATTCTTTGACTACCCCGCAGGCACTTGATGGGTTGCATATACAGTTGAAACGGTGGAACAAGGAGGTTTTTGGGGATGTCCAGAGACGAAAAGAACAGCTAGTCCAGGAGATCCAAAATGTTCAAGACTTGCTTGATATGAGTCAGTCGGATGATTTATTGTCCAAAGAAGAGGTTTTGTTACAAGAGTTTGAAGTGACTCTTGCACAAGAGGAAATGATCTGGTTTCAGAAATCCAGAGAGAAGTGGATTGTGTTTGGGGACTGAAATACGCGATACTTTCATACCTCGACAATAATCCGGAGGAGCCGAAATTGTATTAAGATGTTGAAGAATGATGAAGGGGCTTAGATCTCCGAGTTGGAGGAGCTTGAGGAATTAGTGGCGAGTTACTATAAGCGGTTATACTCCCTGCAGGATGTTGATGAGGTTGTGGAACCTTTGTCATCTACGGGTTTTACTATCTTAACTCAAGCAGAGCTTACTATGCTGAATAAACCGTTTTTGCGGCTTGAAGTTGAGAAGTCGATACATGCAATGGGTAAGTTTAAAGCTCCGGGACCGGATGGTTTTCAGCCGGTCTTTTATCAGGACTGTTGGACAACTGTTGGGGATTCGGTGAGCAGGTTTGTGTTGCAGTTTTTTGAGACTGGTATCTTACCGTGTGGAATGAATGATGCATTGGTAGTTTTAATTGCTAAAGTGGGTAAACCCGAGAAGATTTCTCAGTTCCGACCAATTAGTTTATGTAACGTTTTATTTAAAATGATTACTAAGACTATGGTTCTGAGGATGAAGGAGGTGATGCCTCAGCTTATTGGACCCGCACAGTCGAGTTTTATCCCTGGAAGGTTGAGTAGTGATAACATTGTGGTTGTGCAGGAAGCAGTCCACTCGATGCGAAGGAAGAAGGGACGTAAAGTGTGGATGTTGTTGAAGCTCGATTTAGAGAAGGCCTATGATCGCATTAGATGGGACTTTCTTGAAGATACCCTCCATGCAGCTAGATTTCCTCCTGCTTGGATTCAGTGGATTATGAAGTGTGTCACTGGCCCATCAATGACAGTATTGTGGAATGGAGAACGGACTGAGTCGTTTGTACCTTCGAGAGGTTTGCGTCAGGGAAATCCCTTATCTCCGTACCTATTTGTGCTTTGCATGGAACGGTTGTGCCATCAAATTGATATAGCAGTTGGGGCTGGAGAGTGGAAGCCCATCAGTCTCTCACATGGGGGACCAAGACTGTCCCATATTTGCTTTGTAGATGATCTCATTCTGTTTGCGGAAGCCTCAGTGTCTCAAATTCGTATTATCAGGAGCGTTTTGGAGAAATTTTGTAATGCATCGGGACAGAAGGTAAGCTTGGAGAAATCTAAGATCTTTTTCTCGCATAATATCCATCGTGACTTGGAGAGACAAATCAGTGTGGAGAGTGGTATTGGTTGTACACGTGACCTGGGGAAGTATCTGGGCATGCCAGTATTACAGAAAAGAATCAATAAGGACACCTTTAGGGAGGTTCTTGATCGGGTGGCCACACGTTTAGTAGGTTGGAAGGGGCGTATGTTGAGTTTGGCAGGAAGAATGACACTAACTAAAGCGGTGCTCCAATCAATCCCTGTGCACACTATGAGTACCATCGCTTTGCCAAAGGCGTCTCTGGATGCACTTGACCAAATTTCCAGATCTTTTTTGTGGGGAGATATTGTGGAAAAGAGGAGGCAACATTTGCTTTCCTGGGAGAAGGTCTGTCTGCCGAAGCGAGATGGAGGACTTGGTATCAGATCGGCCAAAGAAATGAATAAAGCGCTGCTTGCAAAGCTTGGTTGGCGGCTTTTAAATGATAAGACTGGTTTGTGGGTTCGAGTTTTAACAAGTAAGTATAAGGTGAAGAAGATACATGATCTTACCTGGCTTGCCCCGAAGAGTACATGGTCTTCTACTTGGCGTAGCATTATGCTGGGAGTGAGAGAGGTGGTGCTTCCGGGACTGAGTTGGGTGTTGGGTGATGGGCAAACAACTTGTTTTTGGACAGATAGGTGGCTTTTGGAGACACCGTTGAGTGAATGTGTGATAGCCCCATTACCTCCTGGTTATGAGACTCTGCGAGTGTGTGATGTTTGGAGACAGGGGACGGGTTGGTCTCTGGCAAATATCTTGCCTTATGTTCCGGGTGATATCGCTTTAAGGCTTGCTGCAACAGTCGTTGATACGGTCACAGGTGCTCAAGATAGGCTATCTTGGGGAGTGAGTTCTGATGGGCGGTTTAACGTCAAATCTGCTTATTGTTTTCTAACAAGTGATAATACGCCAGGACCAAATTTGGGATTGCTATATGATCGAGTTTGGCACGTTGTAGCTCCGGAGAGAGTGCGAGTTTTTCTTTGGTTGGGTGTTCATCAAGTTCTAATGACGAACATGGAGCGTCTTCGCAGACATCTGTGTGTAAATGGGATTTGTCAAGTGTGCAAAACTGGTTACGAGTCTATTATTCATGTCTTACGTGATTGTCCTGCCATGGCTGGAGTTTGGAGCAGGCTTGTCCCGAGACGGAAACGATCTGCATTTTTTATGAGTTCGTTACTTGAGTGGATGTATGGGAACTTGGGGGATGATACCATGCTTGGAGACTGTCCGTGGTCCACAATGTTTGCAATGGGTGTATGGTGGGGATGGAAGTGGCGCTGCAGTAATATATTCGGTGGTAATGGCAAATGTCGTGATAGGGTAAGGTTCATCAGGGATTTGGCTAAGGAAGTTTATCAAACTAGTTAGAAGATGCACAATACTGGTCAGAGGTCTGGGCAGATTGAGCGGTTGATCTCTTGGACGCGTCCGAGGGAGGGGTGGGGAAAGATAAATACTGATGGTGCGTCTCGAGGTAATCCGGGACTTGCTACTGCAGGAGGTGTGCTAAGAGATAGTAATGGTAACTGGTGTCGTGGGTTTGCGCTAAATATTGGTATCTGTTCGGCGCCCTTGGCAGAGTTATGGGGTGTTTACTATGGGCTTGTTCTGGCATGGGAGAGTCAGTTGCGGTGTGTTGAGCTGGAGGTGGATTCTGAGGTCGTTGTGGGGTTTCTCAAGACAGGGATAAGTGAGTCTCATCCGCTGTCATTCCTAGTACGCTTGTGCTATGGCTTTCTTTCAAAGAACTGGAGTGTTCGCGTTTCTCATGTGTATAGGGAGGCTAATCGTCTGGCAGATGGATTAGCAAACTATGCGTTTTCTTTACCTCTTGGTTTTCATTATTTAGATATTTGTCCTGAGGTTGTTCAGTTGGTGAGTGTAGAAGACTCTAATGGGACAGTGGTTCCACGGACTGTCAGGCTGTAATTTTTCTTTCTATTGTTTTTTTTTGAATAAAGTGTAGGAGACTATTTGTCTCCTATGGCATACCAAAAAAAAAAAAATTCGATTTAATAAATTGATCCTAAATCGATTTCTAAAACACGTAAATGGATATATCCAAACCCGTTTTCTTGCCCGATCAGTAAGTATCCGAATCTTTAATTTTGGGTAATTTTTTTTTATGACCGGATTCAGAAATAGATTTGTATTTCTCTTTTACTAATATAGAGATTAGATATATATCATGATGTTCAATAACCAATCATACCTACCTATTTCCTTTTCTCTTTGACATTTTTCACCTAAGTTCACACGCTTTCAAAGTTGTTCTTCTTTATACCAATTGTTATTTGACACGAATTATTGTTTTCATACTGAAATTTTTACGTGATAAGCAATTTAAATGGTGAGATGTTTTACCATTAAAAAAAGTATGAAAACGTTATGCACGATGCTTCCATTGATTAACAATACTATCTCTCAAGTAATAACTAACTAATACTATTATTTGCGAGATAAATAATTGAGTCAGTTCTTCTTTATAATTTAATTCATGTTGACTTTCAAACATATAGGAAAAAAGTGTTGTGGCTTGTAGTGATGGGTTCATTTTTTTTGATGCAATAATGAAAATAACTATAGGAATTAGGAACAAATTCAGTTGACGAGAAAACAAAAAAAAAACTCTTAAAGCCGTTTTTAGTCGGACTGACTAAAAAAAAGTTAAATAGAATTCTGCTTGGGCTTAAAACCTGGGCCCTTAAAAAGCCCCTATGTGGTAAAGTGAAACCAGCTGGTGAGATTTGTGGCCGTATATACTCCAAACCGAATTAGATTCCCATTTTTCAGGTCACACAAAAAGAAGAATCACATTCCAAAATAACTGTTTGAACAGGTTTTTTCCCCACAGAAATAGCGTTTTTGTTGACCAGTTCCACCAGTAAAACAGTCATATTAGAACATTACAGGCCTACGACTTTGGTTATTCAGCTTAGTCCGGATCAAACTAACCGAAACATAAATTCGGTTTGCTTTGGTTTGGATATTGTTAAAAACTGATCAAGATATTATGAAAACCATCCGGTACAGGAACCGAGATACTCAGGCCCTACGAAATTAAAATTCCACCAATCGGTTCAGCCGAGATAACCGAAACCGATACAAAAACAAAAATCGGTTCGATCAGGTTTGGTTATTTATCTCAGCCCTACTAGAAGTCTAGAACTTATAAAAATCTCAAATCAAAGAACTTGATGAAAATCTTTAATAGCAATACCGAGAAAACACATAATCCATATAGAGTAATCATAGTTGCAGAACAAACTCATCATCGTCATCATCCATATATATTAGGAAGAGAATCGAATCAACTTTTGTTGTTAAACCTAAAAAAAAAAAGTACATGCATGTTTGTATATCTTCTTCACCTTAAGCAGAACCAGCGTTCGCGGATGATCCTTTCACGAGCTCAGGCGAATTCATCATTTTCTGAAACTCCTCAAAGTTAACATTACCATCACCATCGGCATCAACGTGCCCGATCATCCTAACACAGTCTTCAACGGAGCAAGACATACCAAGACGGTTGAGAACCTTATGGATCTCAGATGACGAAATCAAACCGTTCTTGTTCTGATCATATAGATCAAAAGCTTCACGGATCTCTGCTGCTGAGGAGGATGATCGGCAGATGGCGGCGAACTCTTCTTGGTTGATGTAACCGTCACGATCTATGTCGATGTCGTCTAGAACACGGTTGAGCTCCTCCTCCGTGTACGACGTTCCCATGGATTTGAAAACGTTCCCGAGCTCTGATACAGAGATCTTCCCATCGCCGTTGGAGTCGAACTGGTCGAAGACCTTCTTGAGCTCCATATCGGTTGATGGTGTTGTGGATTTGTTGGTGGTGTTCGTCATTTTTGTGTTTTGTGAATTGTTGGAATTGTGATCTTGACGTTTTTATAGAGTTTTGTGATGATTAAGCTTTAGGTTGATGCCTTTCTTTTTTGAACGATGCTTGATGATGCCTTTTGTATGGCTACCCTTCATGGCTTTCTTTTCATTAACTATAAATATTTATTTCTATTTTTAATTTTTCAATTTTAGTTTTTTCCAATATAGTTGTGTAATGTAGTATAGTAGTAGTGTGTTCTATTTGATTATTACATAGATCAAATTATAAGGTATATGTTCTTAGTTAGTGCGTGTGCCTCTATGGGGAATCTGAAACTACATGCAAGTGGGAGGTAAAGACATTCCCCGTTTAAGATATTTGGGGGGAGAGCAAATATGAATGTGACATATCTGAATAATATTATTGCGAACGATTTTGATTGTTAAGATATTATTTATTCAAACCATGACTATCATCATCTGATATTTATATGAACATTTTCTGGAAATAATTTCGAATATTTATACAAATTACTATGTACAAAAACTAAATAAGAAATCATAAACATGAACCACTGTACATTTCCTTCTTCCATGCAGATTTTGCTTGTGTTGTAAAAAATAGATTTTAGTTAGTTTTTTTTTTTTTTTTTTGTTAAAAATAGATTTTAGCTAGTTATAGTTAAGTCCCTGTGTAGTATATACTGTATACATGTGTTAATAAAAATGGTAATCGAGATTAAGCGGGGGTAGAAGGAGTCCAAATATGTCGAAGCTTAAGAAATGCATATTTGAAGCAAAGAAAGGCGAGGATGAGCAAAAATATGGTGCCAGTGGCACCCTTCAATACATTAACAACATCGGCTATAAAATAAAATTTCGTATCTTTGGAAGCAGCTAATTTTACCAATCTCACATTCCCGAAAATACCAACTCCGATCGTCGACAGAATGGTTAATCCAAATATAAAATAGGATTTGTTAGCGTTTTAGTAGTTTTTTAAACTTAATTAGAATTATAGTCACTTTACTATTTATAATTGGAAAAACACACTGTTTTGCACTGTTACACTAATAGAATAAGTTGTGTAATAGAGTTTGAGTGTGTTGTGTAAATTACCAAAAGAGGGATTTTGTGTTTCTTTCTCCCATCTATCTCTCGTTTCTCTTTCCATTAGATCTCTGCATCTTTCTTCTCTTTCACCCTCTATCTCTTTTTATTCTCTTATTTGATCTCTCTCTCCGATTTTGCAGATTTCTGATTCTCTCTCTCTCCATCTATCTCTCTTTTTTTTCTCTCTTTCCCCTAGAACATCCGACAATTCTAGATTTATATTCTAATAATTCAGATTATTATCTATTTCAGTTCAAGTTTGATAGGAGCCGATCATTGAAGCAGACTAAGACCTCGACTTCTTTGCCAAATTTCTAGGGATTTTATTTTCATAATTGTGATTATAATCTATGAATAGAAACTAGAAAATTGAAAGAAACAAAAAAAATTACAATTAGCTGCTATTAGGTTTCTTGTCGGGAAGAAAAAGTCAAACCAGAATTATAAATTTACCCCTTTGATTTAATTAAAATGAAAGGGATAAAAAAGGAGGTAATGTTGTTTGAATTCAAGTGGATGGAGAGTAAACCAAGCTGCATTTACCACTGTGCTATAATACTTTTTATGTATTCTTAACGATTATGACTCCGTATAACTTATTTACTGATAGAAAATCATGAATTTATCCTTTAACGCTTAGTTCTCAATTTAATGTAATGAGAAATAAGATGCATTATCATAATTAAGATAATTTGCAACAAATTTTAATTAACTATTTTATCTTTTGTTTAGTAAATTTTGTGTACGATTTAAATCATCCAGCATGTTAGATTGATTCAAACCGTCCAACAATATTTGTGTACGGTTTAAATCATCCATCATATTAGATAGATTCAACCATCCAACAATATTTGTGTACAGTTTAAATTATCCAGCATGTTGGATAGATTCACACCTTCCAACAATATTTGTGTACGGATTAAAGCATCCAACATATTGTATAGATTCAAACTGTCCAGCAATATTTGTGTATGGTTTAAACTTTCCAGCATATTGGATATATTCAAGCCTTCCAATAATATTGCTGTACGGTTTAAACCATGTAGCAATTTGGATAGATTCAAATCATCCAACAATATATGTGTATGGTTTAAACAATCCAATATATTGGATAGACTCAAACCATCCAGCAATATTTGTGTAGGATTTAAAATCATCAAGCTACATATTAGTAAATAATAAATTTCTGTAATGGTGAATTTTAATCATACATATTTTTGGTTGGAGTAGTTTTAGGGTATTTTATATTTTTATAATTAATAATATTTGCAATTTTGGTGGTTATATACTTCAGTTGCGTGTAAGTCAGTAGAAATAGAGACAACATTGTTGGTTAGTAATTTGTTTGCAATTGTAGGCAGCACAGGTTCGACTGCCGAAAAGTTCATTTTGTGCATTTTTTATTTTATTAATGAAGGGCAAAATCGTCAATTCTAAATCTTCTTCTCTACCCGATTTCTCTTAACCTGCAACCCTAATTCATGGCCGCCGGTCATTAAGTTACTTGTTTTCCATCGATTTCTTTTTTATTTCAATTGTTTTCGATAACTAAATGTTAGATCCAACATTAAGCATCCTATTTTCTGCAAAACAAATATCATTTTCCGTTTTCTCGATTTTACTTTCGATTTGGGTAAAATTTTGGAGGAGTACCGCCCCCAAGTGATTGATCGGCGCCTCGACGACCATGGTTTTAAACATGAAGTAAATTTAAGAGAACACACATCGACTTCACAAAGATGGAAAAAAACTAAAATAATTTTGTTTTGTTTTTTTGGATTTGTTGATAATCATGTCTCAATGGCAGGTTATGTAAATATCAAATGTTTTTGAGGGCCAAAAAATCTTGTAAACAGTGGTCACGGGGATTTTGCTAATAATAAATAATGAATATATTAGTTTGACAATTATGTTTCAAAAACGTATGAAAACACCAAATGCCTCTATAAAATACCCACTTTAATACATCTCCCCAAAAACTCGAGGCCATTTTCCTTTATTTATTTATTTTGGTCTTGTTGATTGTAAAAGGCTCCATATATATTTATATGTGCGTGGTTGTAAGTAATTCCCAATTGCGTTTGAGTTTTTATTGTTTGCTTCACGTTGGTAATTCAATTATATATAATAAATCTACCATGCATGGGTTTTTGCTTGAGCGTGTCCAGTCTCGATTCCATAATTTGGGAGATTTTTTTTTAACAGGTTAGAGATTTTCGTCTAAAATGGCATGGAAATGTATCTATTTTGATTTTAATTAGATTATTTTTCAAAGTAAGATTGTTGAACGGTCTATTCGGGTTTAATACTGTTTACACTTTACAGGTATAGAAAAACAAAACAAATTAACCCGAATTAGATTCGTCCTTTGTAATCCGGTTTTTGTTTAATTTACTTTTAAACCGGGGTCCAACCGTCCAACTAATTGGACATCACTTAATTTATTAAACGCATATAACAATGCATGAAATCTAAGATCATCGAACGAGTGAGAACATTAAGCGACAGAACAAAGGTCTCGATAACTCTCACTAGAACCTCGTACATACTAAACCAATCATGTAAAATTATTCATATAAAATAATTTAAAAGTGAGATTTCAATCAACGGCCGTGGTGAGGGCAAAAAGTGACGACGTAGTTAGCTTTAGAACACGTAGCAATGCTGGTCGGGTCATCGTAGGCGTATGAGTAGGCCTTTGGGCAAGCTACCTTGAAGATCTTAGAGTAAGCCGTAGGCTTACATGACTGTGGGTTACCGAACAAGCCGGTACAACAGTAGCGTGGTGAGTTAAAGGCAGAGCACGCGCTTTTACAGGCTACTACCTGTTTCCTGTCACGTGAACGGACCTGTAGACCAACTGGACACATCCGGTTCAGATCGCTTACGCAACCAGCGTAGGTACACTTTCCCGTACCCTTCACAGGCATTATAGACATCGCCAAGTTGTATCTGTCATTTATCATTGAATAACAAGAAAATTTGTTTGTGAGAGTAAACAAAAATGTTTAAAATATTGATGTTTAGAATAAGCAATTTGGATTACGGTTTGATTATTCCATTCGATATTTTGGTATATATAGTCACTAGTTAGTTTTATAAGAGTTGAAACAAGACAATATTATTTCTATATGGTTCGGGATTAGTGAAAAGCCAACTAAAAACGTATAATAAATCATGATTATATTGTTATCAACTTACTATATATATATATATATATATCCACAACTTATATATGATTATATTTTTTAAAAATATTCGTATGTAACAATCAAAATATATAATATTAATAAAGTTTGGTTTGGTTTAAGTTCATGACTTCATGAACGCTAATCCCCCCCTCTAAAGTCAGTAAAATTCTGATTCGGTTCAGGCATTTTTTCCACCCCTAATTATGTTACCATATCAAATCCATTCACTAATTCTTACTAGTTATTCACATACACACTATAAATATAATTAATCATACACGATATAAAAATAATATTGATGAAACGCTAAACAAAAGTTAAACCGAACCGATTCTTTTTTTAAAATTGGTTAAAGTGAGAGACATACCCATCAACGAGGCTGACGTCATAAAAGTCCATGTCATGACCGAGGGTGATCTCGGCGAGTGTAGCCGGAGGTACACCGCCAGCTCCGTTACAGAGGAGAGAACCACCGCAGTCTCCGGTGGCGCAGTGACCACGGCCAGATCTGTCGAAGGAGCAACCGTGGCGTCCCCAGAAGCGACCGGACCAGAGAGGTGGAAGTTGGAGAGTGTAAGCTCTTTTGGGAGAGAGTTTAAATCCGCCACCGGCGAGGAGCGGTTGACCGGAGCTAGCTTGGATCCCAGGCCAGACTGGGTATGTGCACTTGTTGTAGAATATGACCGTTGAAGCTAAAGTTCAACGAAATAGGCAAACCCAAAATGTCATTAGTTTCGTTTTGATGTGATTAATAATAATATATGTATTTAAATTCAAAAGATCTGAGATAAAAAAAAAAAAATAGAATACCTGAAGCGTGGGAGAGAAGAAGAAGGAGAGGGAGGAGGAGGAAAAGAGATGTTGAAGAAGCCATTGATGGGTTTTCTTCTGATTTCTTTCTACTTGAGTGGAAGACGCAAGCAAAGGACTGTGAAGCAGCTTCACATTTCTCTCATTGCCTTTTGGAGATTTTTCTCTTTATAGAGAAAAAGGCCGGTGTCCTTTCTTTTCCTTCTTTTTATTAGGGTTTATAAAAATGAAAAAAAAAAAAAAAAAAAAAAAACAGTCAAGTTGAAAGTATTGAAATGGATTGTTTGTGGTTAGTAATTACCGTAGTTTGTATAAGTGCAAACGAAAAATTGTACATTTTACACTGTTGCAGACAACCATGTTAAAAGAAAGAATATACGTGTTTGGGGAATGTAGTAATGACAAAACTTATCACACCTTTCGAAGCTGTCAGAAGACTAATTCGAACCTTTGTTCTATGACTCGTAAAGTTAATTGGTTTGCAAATTATGCATAGTTTAATAGTATGAATATTTTCATTTCTTCCTTCTCCTTCTTGGTTTAATCATAAGTTCTAGACAAAATAGTTAAAACTCGTTTTTTTTTTCTCTGAATAATATATATTAGAAAGGATGTTAAACTGTTTTATTTTTACAAATGCACCCATTAACCGGCAAACAAAAAAAATAAGGACAATCAAAATAGCCACCTTGAAAAGTTTTATAAACGAATAGAAGTACACTCAAAGACAAAAAGGTTACGAAACTAAAAAAGATACCCGAATGATAAATAAGATTGACGGCGATCCTCTCTTGTAACATTCTTTGTGATTAGGTGAGCGACAAGGGATACCCGATTGCTACATAAAACTCGTCTATACAGTTCCAAACTATATTAATTAGAAATTTAATTTTACAAATTGAAGGGACTAGTTAAATTTTACCCCGTTTTACGTAATTAACAAGATCGTTTAAATATGTTGCCATTCCTACACTAATATTCTCGTAATGGGGACTAGTTTAAAACTAAAAATTCACGTGAGGTTTTGGATTCACGTGACAGGCAAAGGAATCTAGCTATATGAAGCAGTGAGATTTAAATCTTAAGTTATCGTTTCACTAAAGAACAAGTTTTGTAAGAAAATAAATAAATATTATAAAACAGTACATTTTTTTTCCTTTTTTCAACAATCGACATAAAAAGATGCTCCACGAAAACGGTGTTTGAAGGCTCTCTGAATAAAGTAGGAATATCCGAGTATGGACCGAAACGAAGAGATATAGACAATAGCATTAATAATAGATATGACTTTTTTTTTTTTTTTGAACAACTAATAAATATGACTATTTTTGAAGTATTTTGTGGAAAACTTATATGTTCTAGATGTCATAACAAAGGTATGCACGTGATAAGAAAACATGATCGTAAGTTAATATTTAATTTGTTGATAGTCATGTTCGTTGAATAAATCCAACGTTTGATATTAGTTCATATATATATATATATATATATTTATATCTTCAGGATATTAGTAAGCGTTTACTAGAAAGCTCAAATATATAGACTTAACTTGTTTCTGAGAACATGAGAGGGTTCAAGTCAACATTAAGATCCAAAATGTAGCTTTGTTAGGAATAACAAATATTGGATTTGAACAAAGAGCAACGTTGTGGTTAGGTGCGTAACCGATAACTTATTACATCGAGATATACTGATCGGTATTAATAATCACCGAATCTAAAAAGCTTGATAAAATAGATCATGCGAGCTTTGCTTTGATATCTTCAATAATCGGTGGTGTGATAGTTTGGTATGACTTCTCAGTCGGATGGGCAATATCCCAAAACACGTATCGAGACGCGTCCAAGCACGGTATTACGGACGTCGGCGTACAACAACATCCATGAGCTACATCAATGAACCCTGCAGCATGCATTTTTCCAACGAATGATAGCATATTAATTAAATGTTTTAAAAACACACATATGAGTTGTCTTGTTGAATCATGTGATTGATTACCTGAAGCTTGAGGGTTGTTGATTAAACCAAGAAGAGGAGTGTACATATCTATGTACATGAATTTGGCCCCCGGAAATGTTGCACCAAGATTTTCAACTTCGGCAGATAATTTTTTGTTGAACATATCAGCTGCTTGATTTGAGAAGACTTCACATATTAAACTCCCAAGCATCGTTCTTGCTCCTGGTAAGCAGCCTAGCGGTAATGTTCCCATAACCGCAAATTTTCTTGCGCCCATATCATATAAACTCTTCAAAAAACCAAAAAAAACAAAAAAAGGAAGAAACATTAGAAATATAGAATATTATAAATACAATATTTGACTAAAATTTAATCGTATTTAATTATGTTTTATATTTTGCAATATTGATTGTGTACCTTTATGAGATCACGAGTCCAAGTGACCAAGAGATCAGTGTAGCCTGAAACAGTGTATTGTAACCTTCTAGACATTGTAGTAAAATAGGTGATAGCAATATCGTTATTTCCAGCTGAGATTAGATAAACAGCATTTGATATTATCGTATTTGCTTGTTCTTGATTTCCTACTACACCATTTAGTCTGGTGATGTAGTTTTGGAAGTCTGTAACCTAGTCTGACACCCATATAACTCCCTAACCACACCAAAATATAATCTAATTAAATTTTGATATAAATTAAAAAAAAAACGTGTTATAATAGTAATATTTTACTTGTATTCTAGCAGTGATTGCATCAAGTCCAGAACCACCGGATGCGAAACAAACACCAGTTGGTAGATCATTGTTCGAGAGGAATGGGTCACGGTATGCTGGTAAGAGACTCTTCAATCCCAAACCTTCGGCTGCACACAAAAGACATTTATTTTGGTTATGTCACACGCAAAGACAT
The DNA here is from genome assembly GCF_030686135.1 of Camelina sativa. Taxonomy (NCBI): domain Eukaryota; kingdom Viridiplantae; phylum Streptophyta; class Magnoliopsida; order Brassicales; family Brassicaceae; genus Camelina; species Camelina sativa. Next base: position 22,047,622 of record NC_141895.1, on the reverse strand, counting down.
TAATTGCTACCAGAGAATATTTGTGTCATTGACTAATAGTATTCAAAACTGATGTATCCGTTACAAACATATCAACAGTAAATCGTTCTAGCTAGAGATCAAAAGAATACACATACCAATCATATCTGAAAAAACTCTCCCATTGCCAAATCTTCCTGTAGCTCTTCCACCTACAAGATCTCTACCGTATGGGAAAAAATTGACTTTAGTAAGAGTGAGAAGAAGATTATTGTTGCCCGTATCAAGTATCGAGTCTCCAAAAGCGAAAAGTGCCGAAACCGTTGAGTTCCCATTTGATTGTTGGGCAGAGCCAACATAAAACAGGCTAATGAACGACAATGCTAATAGCATTTTCGAGAGCATAACGAAATTCATATTTTTCGAACTTGTTTTTGGATTGATGTTTTGGTGAAAATGTCAGAATATGAAGTATATAAACAAGATAATTTCTGATCTTAGAGAAAAAAAGATTTTGCACAAAAAACAAAAATAAGTAAAATATCTACAATGACTTTTAAAGGAATCAAATAATCAAATTCAACAAAATGGCTGTCAATAAATGTTATCATTGTATTCAAATTTTGGAAAAAAATTGCAAATTCAACGAATTTTATATAGTAGCAAGAAAAATATACAAATCTTCATTTAAGAACCAAAACAAAACTTCCATGAAACCATGATTTTAGAAGATTTTATGGCATTTAGGAAATTTGGAATTTTGATAGATTTTAGAGAATTTTATATGATTTATGTCAAAAAAATTTCAAATACCACCTAAAACCATGAGATTTGGATTTATGTATTTTTAACTAAACAAATCCTCTCAAATCCTCCAGAATCCCTAAAACTTATTAAAATATAAATCCACAAACTGTTTTGAATAACCGTAGATTTTAAAGTAGATTTTTGAATCATCAGTTTAATAACAGTAGATTTTAATAGATTTTTTAAAATTCATGGTTGAATAACATAGAATTTGTAAATTTTATACAAATCACTTAAAATGTCAAGTTGAATACATCCCCTTAAATACAAATCATGGATTTGATACAAATCCATGATTGAATAACATCGAATTTGTAAATTTTATACAAATCACTTAAAATGTCAAGTTAAATACACACCCTTAATACAAATCTCTTTCCTTTAGAACCAAAAAAAATACAATACATCATATCACACGTTCGATTCATTGAATGAATGCTGAATCGGCGATCTTATCCTGGTCATTGAAGTCTGTTTTATTTATTTTTCTTTATCTTAAACCAAAATCGACTCTGTTTGATATATAATTCAACGGCTATGATAATAATCGTGCCCTTATAATTTGATTGAGGAGACCTTCTAACTCGGTACGACACTTACCAAGGCTTGGTTTGATTCATCTAATATATATTTTTTTTTTAATCTAATAAATTGACAGTAAAGAAGTACTAAAATAGATATATTTATATGAACATATAATTAACTTTTGAACTCAAACATTTAGGCTCACTACTAGTAGTCAGTAGTCACTATATGAAGTTTAGTAACTTATATTCGTTAAATATAACTATATAGTAAGTAGTAACGCGGAAACATACAATATATATATACTTGAATTTAGTTGACTTTAGCAAAAATTAAACAGTATTTATATATTTAGAGTGCTTGAGACAATAAAAAAAATCAGAGAAAATGTCCACGAATGGTTTCGTGCTCTCAATCCATGAAGGAACGAGAGACAGAAGCTGCAAGCCAAAACCTCACCCAAGTAAAAAAGCTCTGGTTCCCCTCCATTGGATGGCTAAAATGTAACTTTACATTATTTTGGGATAAAGAGTTCAATGTTAGTGGAGCAGCATACTAAAATGAAACCGGTGAAGTTTTATCGCATAGCAAAAAGTCTTTTGTTATGATACATTCTAAATTCGATGATTGCCTATAAAACTGGCTTTGGTCTATTGAGAGTATGATTAGTCACAATTTCAGTAAAATCATATTCGCCTCAGAAGACAAAGTTAGTTGGAGCTCTTCAGCGGCCAAAAGCTTTGCCTTCTTTCTTGATGTATTCCAGGACCTTGGAAGCAGATTTACGCAATGTTTTGGAATGTTAAGTTTTTTTGGAAGACAGGAACTCAAATCTTGGTGTTTATCGTATAACAAAAAGTGTAACAAGAGAGGATCGCCCTCAATCTTATGTAACAACTGGGTATCCGTGTTGGCTTCAAAAGATTTTTGTAGATGATATGGCTAGAATCTTAGTTTAGATTTAGCTTGTTAGTTGGGTTGATTTCCCTTGATCCCTTTTGTAAAACCGTATATTCTTATCAATCCAATATAATCCTTCAGTGAAAAAAAAAAAAGGTGTAAAGCAAAACTAATATATGTTTGCATCAAGTCATACATTTGGTTCACCAATAACCATATTTCCCTTGCGTAGTCCTCACTTGTGGGTGTACAGAAAATCACTTTGTACATATGCATGCTTTGTACATATGCATGTCATATACGGAAGATTACACATGAACACGAATGCAAAGTTATTATCATAATATGTCATTGCAGTAGCGGCTTCGATAGAAATTTATCCTTTTATCCCTCAAACCGCTCTCTATTTGGGAGAAGAAAAAAAACATAACATACTAAAATGGTTGACAGAGAACAATAGACGCCACCAAAAAGAATCGACAAACTAGAATATATAGAGTTTTTTCCCCCGTAAATTGTTTATAAGGACGTGCCTAATCAAGCCGGAAGTGGTAGCCAACAAGTTACGAGTGATTGACCATATCCCATCCAACCATGGGGAGAAACAAGGTTAGTGTATCGGTTTGATATCTCCTTATATTTCAAAAAATCTTGTCTTTCTCTAGAACTGATGACTCATTCTCTAACTAGGGTTCTTCAAGATGATCCCAAAACTACCACTCTCGTTCACTGTTTTTTTTTTAGTTCAAGCTTTACTATTGCAAACAAGATCAAACCGATTTTAAAATATCACATATATTAAAATACCAAACTGGATAGGCTTTGAAATGGAGGGAAGCTCACAGCTACATATAGCTTGAAGAGATAATAGGGGAACTGGGTTTTGATGATATACACATACCCAAATTTATTTTCAACTTAAGTTTTTTTAATTATAACACAATGCCAGAATCAGTTTCTCTTGGCGATGAACAAACCCCACTTCTGCTCGCCACTTGAGCTCCTGAGCAGCTTTGAGTTCCACCCTCCTACAATATCCTCGTAATCTTCTTTCGAGAAGTCGCTGATGAACTCATCCTTCTCCTTCTCCACTGCGTCCAGTTCCCGTTTCAGTACTTTCATGAACTGATGACAAGGCAGACAGCAAATTGGTTTCAAGTTCTTTTGTCAGAACGTATATAGAGTTTATTGTAGAGAAACGTTCCTTACCTGATCAGTACTGTCCTCTGCGATTACCTCCTCGAATCCAGCATCTTTCAGCATCTATCAAACCAAGCAAGTTCAGACGACTAAATTCGGTGATTTTTTTTTTAAGTAGAAGAGGAGGAGACAGGTGCAGTCTCTGTATACCTGACCGTATGTTTGAACATCATGAAGATCATAACCTCGTTGCTTGATGTAGTTTGCAAAGTCTGGAGATGGGGTTTTAGGGCTTCTGCAGTAATCAGTAATGAGAATTTTTCCTCCCGGCTTCAACCATTTGTAGAATGTTCTGAACAATGCTGGCTTATCCTGAGAGTATGACCAGCCATTACGAAATGGATACAAGATGAACAAAGCTACAAAATGAAGTCATAAGGGAAGAAGAACAAGCGTCAGTTTATACTTGGATATGCAGAATGGTGTCTCTGCTGTAAATAACATCAAAGGTGTTATCAGGATACTCCTTCTTGGTGCAATCAGCTACTTCAAATTCTACAGAGCATTTGAGTCCTATTGCGTGTTCGAGCGCAAAAGAGATCATGTTTACGGATAGATCAATGCCCACAACATCCACGTCAAAGTTCTCAGCCATGTAGAAGTCCCCTCCTCCGATTCCGCATCCAACATCTAGAACTTTCTGGCCTGGTTTAAGATCCAGCTTATCCACAAATTCCTTTGTTGTCTCTATATCATAGGTCAAAACAAAAGAACAGTATATAATAAGAAGGAAAGATACTTCACTTAATGGAAAAGTTAATGAGTTAACATTGAACTTCAAATACAGAACCATAAGTACAGCAAAATTGATACAGCTCAATGACTAAAGAGCATACCGAGTCCCCCTGTGCTCACAAACCCCTGCCCAAAGACACGCTCATAGCGTAAGATACCACTAGACTTGTACTGAACATTGTCCAAGAAGCGTTGGAAGCCCCTATCATTATCTGAACTGACTTTCTGCCAAAGCCAGCATATCTGAAATTTTGTGAAAGTATTAAATATGAATCCGATCGACACCATCGAAGTGTGGCTAAAACATGAAGAGGCCTATTACCTGGTTCTGGTTCTTTTTGCTTCTCACATAAGCTCCAACACATTTACAGCTAACCAAAGAAAGCTCGTACGAATTCCCAGCATCGTCATTCATATGGCATTCTTTGAAAAGCTGAAAAGAATTCATGCACCAGAATTTAAAAAAAAAAACAGAAGAATGGAGGTAAATATAGATAACACACCTTTGTGTAAAATTTGGGTTCACGGTAGTGTGTTGGGTTGTACTTGCGCTTGTTATCACCAGACTGATGGAAGCAAGACTCCCTAAAGAAAATATACCCGCCAACCTTTGTCCATTGTAACATCTTTTTCGACAAATCTTCAACCTGCAATTTGATGAAAACAATAACTTTGTCAAGCGATATAAATGACCGACTGCTTGAAGATTAAAACCACTCTATAATATGTGAAGTTAAATATGGACAGGTGATTAATATCACATGGCGAACAACTGAGTGAAGCTTAAGATGCTTTATGGTCCAGTTTTTTTTTTCATTTGAAATCCCAATTCCCAAGAAACAATAGCAACTGCTGGTATCCGGTCTTTGTTTGATATAATGCTGTAATAGTAGTCCCAACATGTATTTCTATACATTACTTTTGCGGTTACTCTAAGTGTGTACTGTTCTAGCTGGTTCCCTCACTAATAAGATAAATGGTTACCTCTTTATCAGAGAGATACATTAGCAGCCAGTTGGAGAATATCAGATCCATAGAGTCATTAGGAAATTTCATATCCGGGGATGTGACATCAGCGCACATAAATTTGACGTTCTTGTAGTGCCCGTTAATGTTTTTATTCTGCAGATAAGACTCTCATGAGGGAAAAATCGAACAAAACTCGGAAAAAATAAAAGAAAAAGAACAAGTGCTTTATAAGTAGCTTGAAAGAAGAGGCAGGGGCGTGATCTAACCTTTTTAATAACACTTTCAATGAAATCAACAGCAATGAGCTGGCCAGCCTTCTGAGCTAATTCAGTAGTGAAACGACCAATACCAGCACCAAACTCTAGCACTGTTTTCCCTTCAATGGGTGGAAGAAGCGAAAGTATCTGACACAAGCACACACAGTATTAGCCTTAGAAGCTTTCTTTTAATTCATGACACAATTAAAAAGATAAGCACAACACAGTTTTTATAACAGCTTTCTTCACATGGTAAAGGAAGAGCAAAGAAGTGAGAATCTGCCTAAAGCTATGTAATTTCTCTATCTGATCCATCCCAAGGCATACTGAGACTCGTAAGCTGTATAGAACTAAAGGTGGGGGAGTCGAGATATATACCTCAGGTCGTTCTTCTTTGTCGAGGTCAGCAGCTTTGGAATCAAGCATCATGGCCTCAACACTCAATCCTACAGAGTGCACTTTCCAGTAATTCTTTTGGATTTCACGTTCCTCAACTTCAAGCGTAAAATAAACAAACCCAAAATCAAGAAACGATTACCAAATAATCAAATTAATGCTGACCCAAAATCAAAACAGATACTTTACGGGGAAAAAACAAAAAAAAAAAAAAAAAAAAAAAGTCTCAATTTTTAAATCGTGCACAGTCTCATCGTGATTCAGACCAGATTAACTCACCATACGCAGCCATTTTCCTGTGAGAACACAGAAGGAAACAAGAAAAATATGATTTTTTTTTTCTCTATGAATCGAGGAACTAAGAAACTATGGCTATGATCCTTCGATGGCGAGTCTGGATCTAGAGAAGCTCCTCGATCTGCGGTTGTGAAGCCTACCCTTCGACTGCATCAGATTTCTCTGGACTGAGCTCTCTTTGCCCACCAGATTTGAGCAGACGAAGAAGCGCTTCACATGTAAATTATGGTTTACATGATGTTTTCTAATTTCCGGTTCTCGTTCGGTTTATTTTCTACGGAACCGAAATAATAGCCGATTCTATCTTATATCGGATCCGATAATTCATTTCAAACACTACTAACTAAAGGGACCGTTAGGAGAATCTAGTTTGTCGTTACGTCCACACAGGTGTTATCTTCTACACCGTCAGATTGGGTCTGTTCACGTGTTAATGGAGTGTGTCCCACGGTAATTATAACAGGTTTCATATTTTCTTCCCTTAACTAGAACAAGAAATTACTTGTGTTTTTTTTTTTTTTTTTTTTGACATGGAGAAATTACTTCCTGTATACAATTTTCGACGTTACAATAAAGATTATTATGACAATTCACTATTAAAATATGGTCAAAACTAAGGAGTTTCCTATTTTTGGTAATTATATTTTGTAAAAATGAGATCGAACATGTTCTAATTTTTTTTTCAGTAAAAAGGAGAAGAAGAAGAAGAATTTGATACGTTTTTATATCTGTTTTCCACGGAATCTTATGATCAAAAAGTCTGTCTGTAATCTCACGTTCTCTAATTTAAGTTACATGTTCTCTCTTTATTTTGGGTTCTTACATGTGTTGGGGTAGAATAATTAAGTTGTATCTCTTTAAAAAGTTTCTAAAATCTTAACATGAAAACGAACAACAACAAAAAAAGCTACATCACGTGGTGAATTCAAAGAGAGACGAAAACTGGAGAAAAGATAGCGAGATGTAGGTACAACTTTCCTATCAGATGAAGAAATCACTTTCCCAAAAAAAAAACCTAACTAATTTTATTTTACAATTAGGATTGTTTATTACAAATATATTTCATATTGCAGTACTTTTCCAGAAATAATGTCATATCTTCACAAGCTCTCATATATACGATATAGAAGACAATTAAAGGAAAACGAAAAAGAAGAGAGAACATGAGTAGTAATGGATAAATTAAGGAAAATGGAAAGGTACAAAACAATAGTATGTAAAATTGTGAATGTTAAACGTGTAACTAAAATGATCCTTAATAGTGTTGGATAATTTCCTTGCTGAAAATTTTGAGAACATTGTGGGATTTCTTATGAACGAATTGAAAGAAACTAAGAGCAGAAATTGAAGAGCAAGCTTACATAGATCTTTGGAGAAAGGAGAGATGATGGCGCCATTAGAGTGACCGTGAGCCATTGTGTATTGACAAGAAGAGCAAAACAAACAAAAAAATCAGAGTTCTAGGGTTTTTTTGTGTGTGTTGTGGTTCTCTGTGTTGTTCCTTCTGATCTTCTTGATCTCATTATATAGAGAAAAATGTGATAGTTTTACATTTTATTTTATTTTATTTTGTTTTGGTTGGAGACAGAAATACTTCACTTGCTATTTGCATTTTCTTATGACAATAATTAAAATGATACAATATGTCCAATTTTATTTTTGGCACCCACAAAATTATCACTAATGTGAAGGATAATATACCAAAAACAACTTATATAATTGAGATAGCTTCTTGACAGGAAAAAAATCTTAGTAGCTTGCTTTACATGCTATTACTTCTTTGTTTAATGTTTAACTATCGTACAATCAAAGGTATTGTAATTAGTTAAGTTCGGTATTATATATATACATATATATATATATTTATTTTGATCAAAAGTTAAGTTCGGTATATATAAACAAAAGAAAATGATATATATACGAGTAGTATGTTATTGTTTTGTTACCTAATGGTCAAAAACGTGGATGTTACAAAATTCATCTAGAGTTTTTGGTTTGGGCAGAATAATTATAATCCAAGATTCAAGTTTTTGTGTGTACATATATATAAATGTGTATATAATTTACTTTGCTTCTCTTAGATTAATTAGCCCTGTTCAAAAAAAATGATGATAGTTAAGAAAGGTAAAAAACGCTAAGTCAATATCAACCAATATATATATATAGTGACCAACGAGGCAACTGACTTAAAATTTAATTGTGGGATTAAGCTGTGGAACATATCATTTTGATTGGTACAAACAGATCCTAGCTAGTTTGATAGATTCTGGATTCACAGATTCTTTATATTTTCTTCAAGTTGGGATTCAATGATTAAGATGGGGGATGGCAACTTCAAAGATTTCTAGTGATTATAGATGTGAGGGGGCATAAAGGTAAATATGAAACAAAGCACTGTTAGTCTAAGTAAAGTATAACAGTTAAGAGTCTTTGAGAAGTAGCGAACAGACAGTGATCCCAAGATGCTCCGAATGGCCAACTCTAAGAATCTTTTAATCCAATGGTTCACAGCCACATCCGTTGTTTTTCAACTTTTTTCTTTCCCTGTCGTCTTATTATAGAAAACATTTTTATTTTTATGATTATGATTTGTAATACCAACAAACCTTATAAACTTATAACATTAAATATTTTTAACTAAACTAAACTACGAAATTGTTATATATATAGTAGAATGGCTAAATAGGTTAAGTAGAAATCGCAATCACATAAGTTATATGCAAAAATTAGAAGAGTTGGATTATCTAATCGTTCTACTAGTTTTGCTATAAGTATGTCGACAAATATCGATAATTAAATAGACTAACAAATATGAAATCTAACTCAATTTAAAGAAAGAGAGTAACTAGCTGATTAACTTGTAGCTGTTTACGTATATGAAATCTAATTTTAGTCTTGTGTAGTATGAAGACAATATATTTTCCATGGCCAATATTGTTATCATTATATTTTCAGTATAATATGACATCCACCTTCTACTATCTAAAATTATATGAATATTCATGATTCCGACCTACATGTCTTTTATTTGCATCGCTTTCGTAGATTCTTGCTTAGTTGGGTTTAAGAGATCCTATCACTTTGATCCAGAAAAAGAAAATACAAAATATCAAGGTGTTGTTGATTCCAAAATCTAAAAGAAAATGTGGGGGAAAAAAAGGAAATTAGGCAAACCACTTGACACTGCCCGAGATTCATATAATGGGAAATTATTGGGTCTACTATCATTCCTTGGACCACAACTTGGCTTGATTTTTTTCTGCGAAAAAATATATAATCGGAATGAAAGGAACAAAATGTGATGTATTGTCCCCTACATATTATTTTTTTTCTCCAATAGTGATCATATGCATTTGTGATTCTCGTGAATGTAATGTACCACTCCAACCGCATCAAATATTCATCATTCATAGTTGTACCCGTTGATTCTTGAGTTTTACTTCTTTTTTTGAAAAATAACTTAAAGCAAATTCACTCGAAGTTGTGGATTATGCTTCAACGCCACAATTTAAAGGTGACCATCATCAAGTCGTTTGTTAGAGTGAGATTTAGAGTTGCCTTTCTCCCAATATGTTTCATATTTGGTCGTTTCAACACCTCTTCATTCACATTATCAAACTTTGTTATGTTTGTGTTTCTATCCTTCTATCAATTTGTATGTTTTAGTTGAAATAATTAGAATCTTGAATACTACATGAACATCAAGAAATCAGTAAACTGAGCTTTATTAAGAATTTTTCAAACAACTATCTTACAAGCTTGTTTGATCAGATTTATGCAACACCACAACAGCTGGTTTGCCACTGAAACAATCCTAATCTACCCAATATTACCTGCACAGCAACAGCTATGCTCACTCTTTATTCACTCACCAGTGAAACCCTCAAGCAATATTGTTCTTCTTGCTTAGATCTAAACACACACACTTTTCTCTCTATAGAAGTGGTAACCGAACAAGGATGTGAATTGCTTCTCTTTTATAGACAACAACAATCTTCACCATACTCTTCTTTATCCAGCAAATCCTCCTATGCACCATGTCCTTCAAGAGCCTCTCTTTGTCCAATGAGTCATAGGAGAAACCTCATAATTATGTTGACTTCAACACTCCACTTGCTTGTAACTTCCAACGAACACCTTTTTAGCCTGACACCTTTTTCGCCCATGCTCAACATCTCCACGCTCGATGCATCGCACTGTCTTCAAGGTGTTATGCTGGCGGATCAACTTGACACTTCCCGCTTCGTCTGAAGTCCTTCAGGTACATTTCGTGACAGTGTGTAACTTCTACAAATGCTCTGTTTCTTCATTAGTACTTTTATCCATATTCGGTATGTTCAATTGCGTCTCTTCCATTTATAATCGTTTGATTTGAAGGAAGATCTTGCTTGACCAAAAAAAAAAGAGCAAATTCATTCAAATGCTTTTGCATATATTTTTTTTTTTACAAACAATGATTCTATTCATTCAAACAGAAACATTACAAAGATAGGAATAAGAATCCCAAAGTTTAAAAGTACAAGCAAAAGCTTTCCCCAAAGCCATAAAAGGGGAACAAAGATAAATAGGACATCAAGCAAGAATCCATGAGAGCTATGCAACAAATGCTAAAAAGCAGTTGGAAACAAGTGGGATCATGGTTGCAGGATTGGACATCGTCGATGGACTCGATAGATGACATATAGGCCACGGTCATAAGACACAGTGCCGTTGGTTGAGGAATCAGAGCCAAAGAGCTCACCGGAGTGAGGAGCACTAGCAGAAGCAATGCCATGGCAGGGATTCAGGGGGCAATAGCCCGGAGGGTGGTGGAGATGCTGGTGGTGGTGTGCTTAATAAGATGATGCCTGAAATAAAAAGCTAGAACTGTTAGGGAGTGGCTGTTGGTAGAGAAATCTCTAAAACCAAAACCACAACCTCGACAGTTTGCATTCCGCTTTAAAACGCCTTGAGACTTTAAGTACGAAGGAGTAATACATGGCAACATTGGAGCTAACATAAGTATTCGAAAGGAAGAAGTGTAGAACCGTAGCAAAACAGGTGGATCCTCTCTGCCATGAAGATGGAGATCAAGAATTTCACACAAATTTTGAAGTTGGTAGGACATTTACCGAAGGTAAACAGACCTAAGCTTCGGAGAGGAGGATGGTTGTAAGGTAATGGGAGCAGAAATGCTCATCAATGAGGCTAATAAGCAGGTGCAGAGATAAGTGTAATGTCGGAACTTATCAGGTGGATCTTCTCTGACATGAAAATGGTGATCAAGAATTCCACACAAAGGTTGTAGGCGACAAGACCCGAACAAGAGAACAACAGACCTGAGCTTCGTAACAGAGTATGGTTGCTGGAATTTGAGTAATCTCTGATAATTCCAGTATTGGGATCCAGACGACAAGGTCACAAGTTGAGCAAATACCATAGTTCCAACTAAACCTTTGTACATCCAAGACAAGCTAGCTAAATGGATTCTCTGATGCAGTCTTCGAACACCGAGAATAGCCAAAAAACCTAGGTAAATTCGATAGGAGAACATAAGGTTAGATAGGGAGAACCTGGGCTTTTGGAGGTTTGGCAAGATCTTATGTAGAGCTAACAAGCCGGTAAACGTTTTACAGCTCATCCACAGAGGGGATGTTGTTGTGGATGGTCTGGAGAAAGGATGTGCACAGCGGCTGGCCAGAGAGGTTGAGAAAAGCTTTCCCGTCTCCGATGAAAGCAGATACAGAGCTGCCAAGCTCAGGGTGTGACTTGTGTTCAAAGCGGTAGTCCAGTAGCGGAGAAAAAACACATCTCTGGAGGTTTCTTCACCAATCGTCGTCTCCGTCTCTGCCTGCCAAGGCTCGGTGACTTTGTGGTAGAAAGATCTGCAGAGGTGTTTGCCATTCCGGATCGAGATTTGAGGATACCAGGGGACTCGGTTTCCGCCGGCAGTAAGGCTGAATCGGGGTGAAAGAGAGAAGAGCTTGTGAGTCTCCTCCGTTTTCTGTACTCGGTGTTGCGCAAGCCTTTGTCTGGATCTGATTGGTTTACAGAGGGTTTGTAAGGGTTTCAAAAGGAGACTCAAATGGGGAAAAAAGATTGAAAAAGAGAGCTAAGAAAACAAAGAAAACAAAGAGCAGAAACGGAAGTCGAGATACCCCGACGTCAGTGAGCAAGAGCTCCACCGGCGTCGGAGAATTTTGGTGGTAATAACACCTCGATAGTTGGGCTTGGGAGAAAAACTTTATGGTTTTTTTAATCGGATAATGGTCCGTCTACTAAATTAATCTAACGCATATTTTATTTTTCTATCCTGAGTTTTTTTTCCTGTAAACTATATAATTTATAGTATTTAGGACTTGTTTTTTTTTTTAATGTAAGAAGCAAATTACTATAAATAATTATGAAATGCATTTCAGTCATAATAAGCAAAGGACATACATAATTATCATATAAAACGGATATAGTAACTGAAAAAAAAAATTGATGACAGGGACCATGAAGGAAAATCACTAAATGCACAAATAGAGTGGTTCTAATTAATAATGAGCCTACTACACTCGATTTTTAATCAATTTCGTACTCGTTTGATTTGTCTACTTGCCCTGGTAATATAGATGTGGAATACATAAGGTTGTATGCTATAAATTTTATTGGCAAAGGACTATGTATACTACTTAAAAATTCTACAAATGGGGTATGCATTTAAATATATAATTATGTAAACTTAATAATGGGACCTTGTTATTTGTGGCCCGATGATTTAGGGTTAAATAACTTAATAATAACCAATTATTTATTATTCCCAATTGGGGAGACTATACATACTTTGGTCCCCCACCTATCATTCCTATTTTTCTTCTTATTAACGAATAATATATGTATATTTGTCCTTGTATTGGGGCCATATATGAAGATTCTCATTTCACCAGGTGCACCAAGTAGATTAACAAAGAAAAGATTCGAAAGCAAATATAACATTTTAAAATATACAGTGGAAAAGAAAAGATTCGAAAGCAAATATAACATTTTAAAATATACAGTGGGTTATTATTACTCGAAAGAAAAGTCTTACGACTTCATGTCGTCAATATCTATATCTTGATGTTTATTTGTTATGTGTTTCAGGCTTTCAGCTGCCAAATAAGAGGTATTAAAAAAATTCTGTGTTTCAGGCTTTATAAAAATAAACTAATAGAGTCAAAGAGTATATAAGATTAGCTACTTTCTAAAAGCCACGAAGAAAAATATAAGCCCATTAACCTTTTTGACCCAATATTGGACTTCAGAATCGGCCCATTAGTCTTTTCCGCCAAAATTAAATTGAATAAAAGTTATGCGGTTTACCCGCCATTACAAATGGCCAAAACTAATCCGGCAAAAAACAGAAGTTATATAATTCCGGTTATAAGGAGTGAATGAAGAAGCTATCGTGACCGCTGCATCATAACCGGAATTAAAAAAAGGAGGAACACGTCTCGAACTCTTCTTGAACGCTTCCTGCAAGGCCTGTTAGGAGATCTTTGCAATCTGTTAAGGAAAAAAATCTCATGTTGGCCCAATCTTTAAGATGGAGGACCCAAGTGAGAAAGGCTTCAGCTTCTGTCGTCGTGATCTTTGCTCCCCAAAATCTCAGCATCATGCTGACTCAGCAACCTGGATTCTACAGCCTTCTCTTTATGGATTAATGTAATTGGATTAAAGAAATGTAAGTCTCTAGACCTCTAATATTTTACAAAGCAGGCTCAAATATGATCAGACAGTTAAAAGAATATGTTGTAGTTATAAATAACCCACGAAGTAACAGTGCAACACCAACGACATCAAATAAACTTGTCTAGTTACAAATGTAAATAGATATAGGAATATGTGTAGTGTATGTGTGTAGGCGTGCACGGTGCACCTGGGAACAGGTGATTGTTCATCGAATTTCTAGCCGCATTTGTCTTTATTTGTTGGATTGTGAAAAGATAATGTAATTACTTTAGTTTTTAGAGACATACTAGTACAAGATAACTCTATTATACTATAGTAAATCTCGGTGGGACTTTTAGTAAGTCGAAGCAAGTTTTCACGTGCAACAAACAAATGTTTTTAAACACGACAAAAGGAATGAGAGTCATTTAAGCATATGATAGTATAAGATAATTTAAACATATGATATACAAGTCGTGATATGTATACGTGTGAGTATATAACATATAGCCCCATAACACATAATTTATTTATATATATATATACATTTGTAAAGCCGGGGTCCTTAAGAACTCGAGGGGCCATAACAAAAAAAATAAAGCCCACTAATTAACAAGTATTATAGTATTTTTTTTAATGGTTGAATCCTTTATCTTTTCTTCTCCACTCCCATTACCAATTTTTTATAAATACTTCCATAAACGTTACTTCTCGTGGATGAAAATAAGAAAAAACGTTACCTTTTCTATTTTCATTATGTAAAAAGCTTTCGATTTTATAAATGTCATCAAACATAAAGAACCATTCCCCTCCTTTGAAACTGCCAAATCGATGTTGGAGCTTGAAGAATCTCGCCTAAAAAAATCCCAGAGGCTCGTGTCAACACATTCGGATCACCCTTCTTTCATTATTGCGCTCACAGCAACTTCAACAAAGACTCGTCAATCACACCAGCCAAACAATCGTCAACAATTCAACAATAACAACAGAGGAAATCGGAGAAACAACAATCGATCAAGAGGCGGTGGTCGCAACAACTATCAGACTCGACCCAATTATCCTAATTGGGCCTCTCCTCCGTTTTGGCAAGGCCCTTTTCCATCATGGCCCAACAACCCATATGGACAGTGGCCTCAACAACAGTTTAGGCCGTGGTTTCAGATGGCTCAGTCACCGTCGACTTCGCATCAGCAGGCACATCTGATGGAGATTCAACCTTCACCTCCGATGACGGAAACGCTAGCAGATCCATCTGCTTATCCTTGGGTTATGGATTCGGGGTCGACGGCTCATCTATCTTCCACACCAGGTAACCTTCACTCTAAGTTTAATCATCGCATCACTCAATCGGTCATAGTGGGTAATGGTTCCAAAATTCCAGTAATTTGTGTAGGATCTTCCTCCATAAAAAGCCTGTCCCGACCTTTTTCCTTCAAAAATGTACTTGTCACACCACAAATAGTCAAAAATTTGATATATGTTCGAAAATTTACAACAGATAACTGGTGCAGTGTTGATTTTGACCTCTTTGGTTTTTCTGTGAAGGACCTTCAAACACGGAAAATTCTTCTCCGTTGTGATAGCATGGTTGATCTCTATACACTCCCAGCATCATTCAATAATACTTTGACTCACTCCACTGCTCTTCTTGCTTCCACTCCTTCACTTTGGCATAAGCGGGTAGCTCACACCAATAATGCTAATCTTGATTCTGTTTTTTCAAATTCTTTGGGTATTTGTAATAAGACCAAGATATCTCATTCTTGTGAACCTTGTCATTTGGGCAAACAAATAAAATTACCGTTTTGTTCTTCAAATACTTTGGTTTCCAAAGCTTTTGAAATCATTCACTCTGATGTTTGGACCTCCCATGTTCCAAGCATCAGTGGAATCAATTATTATGTGTTATTCCTAGATGATTTCACATACTATCTGTGGGTCTATCCTCTTCACAGAAAGAGTGATGTTTACTCAAAATTCATTCACTTCAATTCAATGGTCAATACTCAATTCAATACTCCCATTCAAGCTTTTCAATGTGACAATGGTGGAGAGTATAACAACAAACAGTTCCATAATTTTTTTGATAAAAATGGGATCAAGGTCCGTTTCTCTTGTCCCCATACCTCTCAGCAAAATGGCAAATCTGAAAGAATGATAAGAACAATAAACAATGCCATACGAGCTCTTCTCTTTCAAGCTCGGCTATCACCCAACTATTGGGTTGAAGCCTTGAATGTGGTTGTTCATGTTTTAAACATTCTTCCATCGTCAGCTATTCATAATAGAATCCCTTTTGCAGTGCTGTTCAATAAAACACCATCCTATAATCACCTTAGAGTTTTCGGTTGTTTATGCTTTCCCAATATAAACCATTCAAACCTTTCGAAGCTTTCACCAAGATCAACTCCATGTTTGTTTCTGGGTTATCCAACACAACACAAAGGGTATCGGTGTTTAGATTTGAAAACCAACAAAATTATTATCTCCCGACATGTTAACTTTGTCGAGGATAAGTTTCCAGCGGCTGATCGTTCCTTTCATCAGTTATCAACATATACTTTTCTGGATGCTATCGATGAAACACCACCATCAGTTTTCAAACAAATTCTCGAAACACCAACACCATCTCCAGCCGAAACAGCTCCTCAAAATACAAACCCTACATCAACTATTACTTCTGTACCAAGTCACTCAGTGACTACTCGATCAAAATCTGGCATCACAAAACCGAAACAATTGTTGTCCCTTCTATCCACATCCAAATCTCCACTTCTTAAACGTCATAACCAAGCTTTACTGGATCCAAATTGGAATCCTGCTATGGGTAATGAGTATGGTGCAATGATCCAAACTAAGAGTTGGAATTTGGTGCCTAGACCTCCTAAGGTCAATATTGTTAAATCCATGTGGCTTTTCAGGCATGAATATGATGCAGATGGGGTCTTAACAAGACATAAAGCAAGGTTGGTCACAAATGGCAAGTCACAAGAGCATGGTGTGGACTTCACAGACACATTTAGTCCTGTTGTCAAACCAACAACAATAAGAGCTGTTCTTGATGTTGGTATTGCTTTAAATTGGCCGACGCATCAACTAGATGTAAAAAATGCTTTCCTACAAGGAGACTTGAAGGAGACAGTCTATATGCACCAACCCCCAGGATTTGTAAGCAAGGAGTTCCCCAATCATGTTTGCAAACTACAAAAGGCTATTTATGGTTTGAAACAGGCCCCAAGAGCCTGGAACTCTCGATTAACAAATTTTCTAGTCAAGCTGGGTTTTGTCATGAGCAAAGCGGACTACTCATTCCTCAAATGGCTTAAATTCTCGTTTATGTTGATGATATAATGATAACTGCATCAACTGTTACACTTATGCAGAAAATCATTGATCGCCTGAAAGCAAAGTTTCCAATATCTGATTTGGGCAAGCTTCGTCATTTTCTGGGTATCAAGGTTGACTACAACATACAGAAGCCTTGCGGGAGCCCTCCAACATACAGAAGCCTTGCGGGAGCCCTCCAATACCTTACCTTCACCAGACCAGACATCGCTTATGCTGTTCATCAAGTATGCCTATATCTGCATGATCCAAGAATACCTCACATGAATGCACTCAAACACATCATCCGCTATCTACAAGGGTCAGTGAAACATGGTCTTCAGATTGTGCGAGGTAACATATCTTCACTAACAGCGTATACAAATGCGGACTGGGCTGGTTGTCCAGATACACGTAGGTCAACATCTGGTTATTGTGTTTTTCTCGACTCAAATATTGTGTCTTGGTCGGCGAAAAGACAACAAACCGTATCAAGGTCAAGCTCAGAAGCTGAATATAAAGGAGTAGCCAATGTGGTCGCTGAACTAATGTGGTTACGCAATCTCATGCGAGAACTTCATCTCCCTCTTCAAAAGGCTTCTATTGTCTACTGTGATAACATAGGTTCGGTCTACTTAGCGACGAATCCGGTTCAACACCAACGCACAAAGCACATTGAACTGGATATTCATTTTGTTCGAGAAAAGATAGCAATTGGCAAAGTCAAGGTCATTCATGTCCCATGCTCCCTCCAATATGTCGACATCTTCGCCAAGGGTTTCCCAACATGTCTCTTCAATGAGTTTCAAACCAGTTTAACCATCCGATCACCGGATACTTCAACTGCGGGAGGGTGATAGAATATAGGGATATTCGGTTACACCTACTCAAATATTGTTGTACATATTCTATTTAATATCTCCTAGATGTTAGGCGTATCTCTGTAACCAGTATGGCTTTATAAAGCCTTGTAAATCAATGATCTCCTGAAGGGAGTTTTACCCATCTTTCAGTATACCGTTGATGACTTGATGTATAGAACTTCAATTAAATATCGAGGATTTCTATAGTTTATAAACAACTAATCATCAATATATAAGATCGTTGTATAAATATGAGAATTTATTTGTCTTCATCATATAAAAGCAAATTAAAAACCATGGAAAGCATCAGCACATCTAAGTGGTATGTAATGATTCTGAGAAGAATCAGAAAAGGAAAGGATACACAATTGACAACACTAACGAATCTTTTAAGATTCCACAAACGTAGTGAAGAGGAATCTTGACCAAGTCGAAAAACGTACGCATGCACCAAGTCCCTATCTCTTTTAAGTGCTTCATCTATCTTTCTACATTTAATCGAGTGTTCTGTTGAAACCGAACCAAAACTCTTGAGTACGTTGTTATAGTCACATGCGATTTCATAGTCTCTCACCAAAACTACATGGAAATTTCTATCATTCTAAAACTAATATTCATAGTTACGTTAGATTTGAAAAAAAAAAATCCAAATTAACCGGAGAGAAGTCCCTTTCGCCGCCATTTTTGTTTGAAATGTACTTTACTATGTTAGTTTCTGATCTATCATTAGATTTGCTAAGTTAAGTTAGTTCATTTGAATAATTCGTAAAAATGGCTAAATCTATTGTTGTGAGAATTACATTTACACACCTATTATCACTTTAGCATGCACACATAAATTACTTGAACATACGAATTTTTTTCCTTAACGGTTTAATTCACTAAAAGTAGCAACGCTTTTACAAATTCCTACAGCCTACCAAAAGAAACACGAATGTTCATTAAAATTAAGAAAAGGTGAAAACTTCCCAAACTCCTACTTTAGCCTTCTTCTTCTTCCTTTCTTCAAGAGCTTCTTTATCCAAATTACCTTCGAAGATTCACTAAAAGCTGCTTTTTTTGATTAAATGTGTGGGTATTCAACAAAAAGGGCATCTTTTGTTCTTTTCACATTTCATAATCGCCCAAAAGGTCCCTGTGTTTAAGGTAATATCTCATCATAGCCCCAAGAGAATGTAGTAGAGTAGAGTTATGGGCAACGCAATCAGCATGCCAAAGATGACACTGCAAAAAGAACATTACCATTCACGTTAACCAAAATAAACCCTATTCAAATTTACTCATCAATTAAAAACAAAGCAACCAGATTTTTTTTTTTTTTTTTTAGCAAACAACATTTAGTATATAGTACGACAAAACTATATGATGGATTAATACACTTACGCAGTGCTAAGAATGTCAGGATGCACATTATACTCCTTGGCGAACACAAACGGTACTATTCCTTGTGGCAATGCTGCCTGTTTTTGTTATCAATGAAAAAATAAATTATATTAGGACAATTAATAGTACAGTAGACACAATACAAGTGTTTCATGCAAAAAAATAAAAAATAAAAAAAAAATACCTGGATGATGGCGACACGGAGGAGGACGCCACGGAGGCCAACGGCATAAGAAGCAACGAGCATGACGGCAGGTCCGACGAGAAATCTCATAGCCGCCGCAAAACCTGCTCTTCTGTTTCCACAAGCTATTATTCTTGGGTTTAACGCCATGAACAACCCTTTAACACACATTACAAAAAAAAGTTACATAGTTAAGTAAACAATTTAATACTATTGTTTTGCCTTTTGGTTTAACTTAAATATCCTACTCTTTCAAACAGGTTAGCTGCAAAAGAGTGACAAAAACAATCATCACAGCCACTAATCGACCACCATTAACATCATCATTATCATTTATCCTATATTGATTTTTCAATAAAGTTACTGATTAAACAAATTTTATATTCAGTTGATGGAACATAGCCATGCCTAGACCTGCATCTGAGAGTAAAAGAGAGTTTTTTCATTAATAAGGTAAAACAGAGTTTTTTCATCGATAAGAGAGACATTAAATATTTTTAAAAAACGTTGTTACTTTTAGTAAAAAAATAAAATAAAAAAGGGTTCCTACTATTAAAGAGAGAGACATGTTATGATGATAAGCAGAGAACTGTGGAGCCAGTTTTGTTTGCTTTTTTGATACAAACATGTTTTTCTAGTTTTCGATAAATAAATAAAAACTTCAAAAGAAAAAGCCAGCAGAGAATCATGCATCCACATGATGATTTGGTTTCTTGTTTTTTAAATTTTTTTATAAAACACTCTAAAGAATGAAGGTCAGAATAAAGAGAACAATTGACTGTTTTATGGTATTAATTATGTAA
The DNA here is from genome assembly GCF_030686135.1 of Camelina sativa. NCBI lineage: Eukaryota > Viridiplantae > Streptophyta > Magnoliopsida > Brassicales > Brassicaceae > Camelina > Camelina sativa. The sequence goes on along the minus strand of NC_141895.1, from coordinate 22,027,347 downwards.
TAAATGAAAAGAGAAGTAAAATTTAAAAATTAAAAAAAAGAAAGAAAAAGGAACTGACCAAGACTGAACATAGCCATGCCTAGACCTGCATCTGAGAGTATGGAGATAGACTTTGCTATAAGAGCTGGCATTTCAATGTTCCACCTGCACAGACCACATCAATTTAATTCCCACAAATCTTTCTCAAATCTTTTCTTTCAAACAACAATCCATCTTATAATAAACTTTCAAACATAGAAGCATTCAAGACTGACCCTCTTCTTATCAAGAAACTCGTTAAAACATTATACTGTAGACTCAAAATAAAGTAAAAAACAAAAGAAAAGGAAACAGTACATACTTGAAGGAGACGAGGGACCAGGCGATGCCGAATAAACTGGAGTAAGAGTTGGGATTACGGATTAGTTTCCTCCAAACCATAATGAGAATGAGTCTTGTCATCACACTTGTTGGTGGCATCACTTTAGGCTGCGGCGTTTTGTTGCTTATGTTGTTTCCTCCGTCCGTTGCCAAAACTTTGCTATCATCATCTTTGTTACCGAAACTAAACTCTTCCCTCTCCACAAACTGGTTGTCTGTAACAAAGCCAACAACAACAACACATTTCAACAATTAAAGAAACCTCTACTTACCAAATCCCAAATCTTGATTAAGCCAATAAATATCATTACGAAAATCAATTGTAACCAAGAGGGTTGTTTTTGTAAAGAATAGAAATTAAACAACAAAAAACAAAACAAGAGAGTAAAGAGAGGGACCATACCGTTATTATTCCCCTGAGGTACAGAGATCTTAACGTCCTTTTGATGATCGTTCGTAGCGGCGGCGTAATCACCGTGGTGGTTTCCTCCACCGCCGAACACATCTGACACCGGCGATGCACTTGAGCTCCACACAAACATATGAAGATCTCTTCCATTCCCATCTTGCCTCTTTCCACCACCAACCGGAGCGTTACCTTTCGCCGCCGTAACACCACCACCACCAGTCTGAGGCGAGAACATTCCTGGATTCGGCGACGGATAATGCGCTCCTCCGCCACCAGCACCACCACCACTCCCTCCAGATTGATAATGAAACCTCCCAGCTCCCGCCGCAGTTCCAGCAGCCGTGGGTTTAGCAGCACCACCGTCTTCTTCATAGTTCGAAGGTCTCGGAGTAGGTCCTTTAGAACCAAACACAGCTTCTCCAGGACCAAAGTTAGAGTTCCGAGCACCACCACCAGAAGCCATCATCGAGTAAAAATCAGTATGGTTAAAGCTAGAGCCACGAGGAGTCGGGTTTCTTGAACTCTGAAGCGAATAAATCTCAGCGTTGGTTAGATTCGAAGGCCGAGGAGTCGCAGATAAGCCTTGAGACCTTCTCGAGTATATATCAGACCTCGAAGCGTTAGAACGACGAACAGTAACATGAAGCTTCCCATCTTCTTTAATCTCAGCTTCAGTCTCCAAAGGTTGTCTTCCATCTAAAGACATAATGTCTGAATCGACATGAATCGAGACAATAGATCCAGCTGTGTCCGGAAACTGCTCGGAGATCAAAAGCTTCGCTCCACGGTACTCAAAGAGAAAAAGCATAAGCGTGTACCAGATGATACACTGAAGCACAACGATTTGAACCATGAGCTGGCCAGAGAAGTCACCGTACATGCCTTTGAGTAGTGGTATCCCCATGACTAGAGTGTTGGGGAGAGTGGAGAGTGAGAAGAGTGTTATGGTCCAGTCTAAGGAGCCGTTGCGGCTGAGTTTGCACCAGAGGAAGAGGAGAGAGAGGACTATGACTTTTTGAAGTGAGTCTGCGGCGAGGAAACGGAGGTTCATGGCGTAAGGGTTGTTAGCGGCGATGAAGTGGAAAGAGAGGAGAGGAACGGCGAAGAGAGCTACGAAACGGTTTATGCCGGAGCACTGGTCTGGTGTGAATATTTTCCACCATTTGACTGAGCCGTAAGCGAGGATCATAGCTACGTACAACGGAACCATAGCCGTCATGACATGGTAAAAGTCCGTCGCCGTTATCATCTTTGTTTCGCCGGAGAAGAGAGTGTGCAAAGAGAGAAGAGAGAGAGAGAGAAGAGTGTTTTGTCTGTAGTTTGGGAGAGAAGTGTGTGAAGAGGGAAAAAAGAGTAAAGTGAGTGTTGTTGAGAAGTGACCACATTTTTATATTCTTTTGTTTTTTTTTTTCGTTGAGACAGTATATATTTATCTTTATTCTTTCAAAATGCTACTATATATTAGTAGTATATTTTTAAAATGAAACAAAGATTGTTTTAGTTATTTCCGTTCGATTAGTTTCGTGTGTAGGAGTAGAAAACATTAAATGTAAAATTTGAGAATAGCTCAAGTGAAAATAAATAAAAAGGAAACAGTATATATATATATATATATATATTCTTTTTGTTTAGAAAATAACAATCCAACATAAATGAGTGATGTAATGTAAATTTGATTGTAAATTTGTAATAGGACAAAAGAAGGTAATAAAAACGAAATAAAAATGGTTGTTGGATGGCCTGATGTGGGTGCGTGGTGGAGCTTCGGGGATAGTGAAAGAGGAGGCGGCCTTGTGCGCTTTGCGTAGTCCAAAGCAGAGGCTCTCTGTTTTTGCTTCTCTTAGTATATTTTTTTTGTTCTTTTCTAAATAGTATATAAATTAATATAATTCCGTTGATCTAATAAATTCCTCTCTATTTTAATTATTAGAATTTAGTATACAGTATTAGTAAAAGTCCCGATTTAGTAATTAGAAAATAATAAATTTAAACATAATATTACAACAAGAAAAAGTAGCTATACAAAAAAAAACTTTGGTTTATTTTTAAAGTGATAGGCCCCGATTTGGTGTTTATATGAACTCATTAGACAATTGGTTTTAGAGCATGATCCTATATTTTTTTTCTAATATAGATCTTCTATATTAGGAGTGAATTTTCTTGGAATGATACTCTATTTTCATCTCTAAAATAGAGATTGCTATTTTTCTTCTATTTATAGAGGAACTCTATTTTTTCTTATAAAGGGTTCCTCTATAAGAGCATCTCCAATGATCATCTATTTTCACCTATAAACTCTATTATAGAGTAGTTTTACTCCAATAGATCTCTATTTTCACCTCTATAATAGAGATTGTTATTTTTTCCTCTACTTTTAGAGGAACTCTATTTTTTCCTCTATAAATAGAAGTGAACTATTTTATTTGCAAAGTAGTCCTCTTAATCTTTAACTTCTTTTATTTATGACCAAAATAAATATTTTTAAGAACTAATAATACAAATTTAATAAAATAAGTATTTTTAAAAACTAATAATATAAATTTAAGATTAAATATTTAGTCTAAAATATTGAGACTACCATTTGAAAAAGATAATTTCTATAAATTATAATATTTATTTTTCATTCAATCCATAATAACTATTTTAATACAAAAAACTAATAACTTAATAATCCGGTAAATTACTTTGGGATCCACTAATATCGCAAAAATATTGTGAAATTTTTACCAATTTAATTTAAATAAAAATAATAATTTTATGAAAGTGTTACAAATTTAAAGTAAAATGGGTTAGTTTGCAATTTTTATAAATAAAAAGTGTTAATTGTAAAATAAAAATAAATCTATTTGGAATATTCTTTTTAGAAGAAAAAATAGAGAAAACCATTGGAGCAAAACTCTCTTCTATTATAGAGATCCTCTATTATAGATGAAAAAATAGGAGAAACCTTTGAAGATGGTCTAAATATAGAAACTTTATTATAGAAGTGAGAATAAAGGATCATTGGAATAAAAGACCATCAGAGATGGTCTTAAAAGATCAAAAGAATTGTCTCGAGAAGCGTTCAAAGTTTTTGGAAAATGGTCACAATTGAACAAAGTATATCCCAACTAGAGCCGTTTTAGTTATTAGGTCATCTTTATCGGTATATCATATGTTGTGTTCTTAGGCCTTACAAAAATCAAAATAATTGAATAGTAGACTTAAGATCAGGCTCATTGATCTTAATCTAGAATTGTTGTTGGGCCTGATCTTATGTGACGTGTCTCTCACGGATTGGAAAGAATTATTTTCCAACCGAGACTTTATTTCATTTTTCATTTTGTTCAGTGTCGAAAGCTAGGGTTTTCTTCTTCTCTTCCAAACGGCGAAACGGCGAGAGATTTGTGTTCGCACCATCGTCTCCGATTCCGGTGTGTTTTCCGGCCATTAAAACACCAAATTCGAGAGGTAATTTTGCCTCTGTCTCCTCTGTCTCGCAAGTCCAGCGATCTCCTCGTCTCCTTTGTCTCCTCTGTCTTGCCAAGTTTAGAGATCTCCTCTGTCTCGCCAAGCTCAAGATCTCCTCGTCTTCTCTGTCTCCTCTTGCTCGCAAATCTCATCTCCGGCGATATAGACAAGGTAATCTTCGGCGATATAAACCTAATCACATCTCTGAATTAGGTTTCGATTTAGTATCATGTTATAGGGTTTTGATTTTGTGTGTTATAAACCTAATCTCATTCCGTGTGTTGTATTGAAAATCAATCTTAATCGATTTGTATGAGTGATTTCTAATCGATTTTGCCCTCTATTTGAAATCAACTTTACACCAATAAACATTCATCAATTTTGGTTTGTTTATGAGGCTTGTAGGTGAGGTTAACCAGGGCAAATTAAATTGGACCACCATCAACAACATTCCTTACTCGAAAGTAAAAGGTAAGTCAAACTCACTATATGTAATGCAATGTTCGACCATTTTGGTTTATAGATTTGAGTGGTATTTGAGTGATTGGTTTGTCTATTGTATAATATGTTTGAATGGTTTGTGTTTGAAGAGTGGTGTCTGAGTTTAATGGTTTGAATCGCTACTATAGTCTAATGGTTTTTGTTTGAGTGGTGTTTGAGTGATTGTTTTAAAGATTGGTTTGAATCGCTACTATATTCTAATGGTTTGAATCACTTAAAGATTGGTTTGAATTGCTACTATAGTCTAAATGGTTTGTGTTTGAGTGGTGTTTGAGTGATTAGGGTTTAGTTGTGATAGTGTAGACTATAATTGTAAACTGAGTTCAATGCTTTAACGAAACCAAACTTTTTGGTTTACATATTTAAAACACTAAATGACCTTTATTTACTTCTGATTTGACTGAAGTAGGTAATGGTTATTTAGAATTAAAATTCTCTAACAACACCAAACTTTGAATTGAATGATCTTCTTAACTTCTCTATATTAACCAATCTTATTTCCTTCTTCTTACCAATCTCTAAGAACTTTCCAATAATCTCTCTTCCTCACCTTCTTCCGTTTTAAATCTGCTTGCTATGGAATCAAATAATACTCCTAATAGTCAGTCTCAATCCTACTTTAGTCTTCTTAACTTCCCATACGACAGCTTTGCTCCCAATGTAAACATTGGTTCCTCTCAAATCCCTTCTTTTAGTTCACAAACTAGTTCACAGCCGAGTCAACCTCCTAGTCAACCAGAAGAGACAGCAGAACAGCGTAGGGAGAGAAAGATATGGTCCACACAAGATGACTTAGTCCTAATAAGCGGCTGGTTAAACACATCGAAGGATGCAATAGTTGGGAATGACCAATCGTTTGGGTCCTTTTGAAAGCGCATTGGTGACTATTATGCCACAAGTGATCATGTACTTGGTGGTGGTGAACCAAGGCTCCCTGACCATTGTAGACAAAGATGGCAAAAAAATCAGCTGGGAAGTGAATAGGTTCTATGGAGCTTCTGCAGAGGCAAAGGGTGAGAAAGCGAGTGGCATGAATGATTTGGATATTCTGCAGAATGCTCACCAACTCTACACTAAGCTGTACAAGAGGAAGTTTGGCTTGGAGTATGCTTGGAATGTGCTTCGCTATGAACAGAAATGGATTAATTTGGAGCCTATGAACCCCACTCCAAAGACAACCAGCTCTAACAAAAGAAAAGTCGATGATGCTGCACCATCTTCAGGGTCTGTTGTGGGTGAGCACGAGAGCAGGCCTGCTGGCATAAAGGCAATGAAAAAATCAAGGAACAAAGGTAAAGAGAAGGCTGCACCATCGGCAGAGTTTAGTCACATGTGGGAGATCAAAAAGAAGGATTTAGAGGGCATGAAAGAACTTCAAAAGATGTTCATTCTTGACACTCTCATTGCCAAGAAAGAAACGCTAGATGAATATGAAAAATCTCTAAAGAAGAAGCTAATGGCTGAACTGTTTTAGCTTAGATGTTTGTTTTAACTCTAGTTTATGTTTGTTTTAAGTATGTTTGTCTTATGTTTGTTTTAAGTATGTTTGTCTTTTGTTTTAACTCTAGTTTATGTTCATAATGAATCGGCTTATGTTTATGTTTCACATGTGTTTTTAATTAATCGGCTTATGTTTAATAAATCCATGTGTTTTCGGTTTCACATGTGTTTCATATTTATCCATTGGGACTCTAAAATGTTATACTTATTTATGTGTTTTCAGTTTTCAGGTTGAACAAGTCATGGACTCTTTATACGACTATGGTATAAACAGCCCATTAGACTGTAGTAGCGATTCAGAAGAGGAGGCTGAGACCTGTTACTATCCTCCGCAACCATCAACTGCGATTGGATTCACAAGTCTGTCGAACCGTGACCTGCTTATGAGACACAACTGAACCAGCTCAAGGACCAAGTGATCCAGCTCAAGGACCAAGTGATCTAGCTAAAGTAATTTGCTTTGGATTGTAGTTTTAAAGACTGAGTCACATGTATTTGGAATTTGGTGTTTGGAATGAAGTTTTAAAGACTAAGTCACATGTATTTGTTTTCTTTGCTTGGACAGAGTCACAAGAATTTTTTGAGTTTGTCCGATTGTTCACATGCAAAACATACACTCTTGTCTGATTGTTCACATGCAAAACATACACTCTTGTCCGAAATGACCAAAGTTCTATATATATGAGAAGAGCACAAGATCAAATCAAGCAAATCAAACATACCAACCCAATAATGATAGTTTAAACCAATTATTTCAAGAGCAATTTAGTAACCAATTTGAAGCTGTTGAAAAGGGCATTCCGGCAGAAAGTAAACCACATACATATATCGATAGAAAACGCGAAGAAGGGCATGAACGTTTGTGGAACAATTATTTTTTTGATAATTCGGCTTACAATGCTCACCAATTCCGCCGACGGTTTCGAATGAAAAAGTCATTATTCTTGCGTATTGTGAATCGTCTCAGTGAAGAAGTTCCATATTTTAAGCCAAAAAGGGATGCAACCTTCCGGAATGGTCTATCACCGCTACAACAATGTACTGCAGCAATTCGACTATTAGCATATGGGACGGGGTCGGACTCGGTTGACGAATATATACGTCTTGCTGAATGTACTGCTCGTAAATGTTTGGAACATTTCGTCGTCGGAATAGTTGACTTGTTTGGCACTGAATACCTACGCCGACCAACACCAGAGGATCTTGAAAGGCTACTCTTTTATGGAGAACAGAGGGATTTTCCCGGGACGGTTGGAAGCATCGACTGTATGCACTGGAAGTGGAAAAATTGCCCAACCGCTTGGAAAGGAATGTATTCAAGAGGCGCCGGTAAGCCAACAATTGTTTTGGAGGCGGTAGCTTCACAAGATCTCTGGATATGGCACGCATTTTTTGGAGCTCCAGGTACTTGTAACGATTTAAATGTTCTTGATCAATCACCATTATTTAATGACATTATTTACGGTCGAGCTCCCGAAGTTACGTACTATGTCAACGAAAATGAGTATAATTTGGCTTATTATCTGACGGATGGTATTTACCCCGAATGGGAAACATTTGTTAAATCCATCCCACAACCACAGCACCCGAAACATCAATTGTTTGCAGAACGTCAAGAAGGTGCACGAAAAGATGTTGATCGTGCATTTGGAGTCATGCAATCTAGATTCACCATGATTAAAAATCCATCTCTTTTATGGTCAAAGGGTAAAATTGCATATATTATGAGAGCATGTCTCATACTCCATAATATGATTGTCGAAGATGAACGAGATTCATACACACTCTATGACGAACAAGAATTCCAACAAGAAGATGGAACTGGAACTACTCTGGATCTTACGTTTTCAGTAAATATGCCTTCAAATCTTGAGGGTTTAGGTGATGGCCATACAATAATTCGTGATAGACAAGCACATCACAAATTAAAGGAGGATTTGATTGAGAATATATGGAATAAATTTGGACATTAATCTATGTATTAATTAAATAAAATGTTTGTTTTGTTTAATAAATTAAGTAATATGTTTGTTTGTTTTTTTAAAAAATTTTATTTACAATGTTCTTTTTTCATAAAAATTTGGTATTGTATCTTGAATTTTAGTAAAGGTTTATAAGTTTGCAATTAAAATGTTATTATATAAATTTTTATAATTGTAATATATTTAAGAATATTGTATTATTAAATCTTAAAATCTTAAATATGTTCTCCCAATAACTAACTTCTTAACAAAAGTTCTTAACTATTGATATTACATTATTTTCACAATATTTATACTCTAAGAACACCCTAAACTGATCTCCCTATTAAGATGCCCTTACGGATAAAAGAGAACATAACTATGCGATATCATTAACATAAGATCAAAATCACGTTTACTACAACATGTGTGTTGAGTTATCATTGCATGGATTTTACTTTCATCTATTCACAAAATTTCCAAATTGTAAAATCGTTGGTGACATATTGCAAAGTGTTTTTAATAGAAGTGATGCCATTATAATAGCATGAACGCAATTAAATGTCTCACTAGAGATCTGTATTTGATTGATAAGAGTATGTTTGGTACGGTTGAGGCGAGCATGCTCATTCATACGAGTGCATTCAATGTTGGGCTAGCTATGTGTATAACAACATTACGCAAATTGTAAATATTTGTGAATTCAAGTGCCAAAGTTTACATGGTTCGAAGAAAAATTGTTAAACTGCTGGCTATTGAGGTTTTTAATTAAGGGAGGCAAACCAATACCACAACTTATGCAGTTTTTTTCTTTCTTTCTGGATTAGAGCATGAAATTCATATGGAACGCCTAGTAGTTAATTGGTTTATATGGAATGACTATAATAAAATAAAAAATCAATTTTAATATTTTAGTTGAAACAAAAATAATACTATAAATTCATCAAAAAAAATAATAGCAATGTAAGTATAAAAGATATTTAAAAACAAGTTAAATAAAAGAGGGTGGTTCTGGTGTTGTGTACATAGGAGAGAATAAAGATAGATCAATCTGATGTTGTGTTGCTTTATTTATCTAAGAAAAATATTTTAAAAGTCCGTACAAAAAGCAAATCGGTTGATGATATAATGAGGAGTGCTGCTGATATTTGAGGAAACACAATATTCCATCAAACCAGTCTCTCTGCTCTTTCATCATCCCATACAATTACAAACATAAGCTCTTCTTCTTTTTCTTTTCTTTCCAGCTTTTTATTTTTCCAATGTTTTTCAAACTTTTCTTTAAGCACAATACCTATAATAGTATAATATAGGGATAGTTCTTATAAAAAATAACTAAAAAATGGTAAAAATTCGAGTTTCCTGGCCATCTTTTTTTTCTTTGACCTTTTAGCAAAACACTTGAAACGAGAAAATTATAATTGACCTAAATGCAGACACTTTAAACGGGAAAAATGGAAAAAGTGGGTAAGATAATTAGGTTTCCTAATGCAAAATTTGATTAAATTAACATCTTTTATGATCTGTATATATTGACCTGCTTTTACAATTAAAACTCAATACTTATAACTAAAGTTGGTCTTATATATGGGCTGATCCTAAAAATCGACAAACTATTCTCATTGAATACGTTAATCAATGGGAATGTAAGTGCGTGATATACATGTTTTGCATCAAACTATGCTTTGTTTTTATCTCTCACAAACTTCAATTATGTTAAAACCAAAAAATAGATAAATAAATAATGCAATATTACATTGTTTATTTAGACGAAATTATCACTAGTTAAAGAAATTCATCACAAAAGATTTCTAACAAAGCCCTACAAGTTATTTGATATAAGTCTTCTTGTCGTCAATGGTTAATTTGTGAAATTTGAAACCAGATAACGATTGCCCTTCGAACCATTGGGTTGAAGCTTACCGTGTTTTTTCTTTTCTTTTCTTGGCTCATCTCATCGGTTTAACATGCATGTCCAAAAAAAAAACACATGCATGAGAAAACAAAATTAGATACTTGATTATGTATTTATGTTCTTCAATACTTCTAAGATGTGGAGCTAGCCGTTGTATTTGAAAAGTAGATTATTCACTCCTTTTATAGATCGTTCTCATGCGGTAGAGATTACAAAAGATGCTGTTTCGACGGATATTTACCATATTTTGATAGCGACAACCTTATATCCTTTTTTAACTATTATAAGTCTCATGCATTGGCGGACTAATTGTTGTAGAAACAAATATAAATAGACGGTTAAATAAAAAGATGACAATTAATTATGATTAACAAAAGAAAAAATTCATTATTTGATTATTAATCACTAGTCATAAATACCGTATACACACATCTACATGAATTATAAAAGAAATCAACTACGTATATGATTTATTTCATTAAAAGTGACACTATGTATGGCATTGCATACGCTTCTCACGCAAACCCAAGGTCCATGCGTTTGTGCTTTAACACGCTTAGCAAAAGCATGCCTTCTAATTGCAATCAAATCAAATACTCCCCACTAATGAACGGATGATGACTAATGAAGATTAGTATTTGATATGAAATGTTTTTAGCTTTTATGAAGAACACAAATAGTCTATAGAGATGGTAGTGTAGACACACATAAACAAAAACTAATCACGTACACTTTGATTTTGAAAATATCTGCAAAGTAATCATACCGATTTACTAAAAATATAATTATATAAGTAAAGAAGTTAGTTTTGACGGATCGAAGAGTCCAAATAAATAACTTTAATATACCTAAATTTACAAATGGATTTTATCAGATATTATATGGATTATTATTTACTATGTTGAAGTGAATGAGTGTAAAAAAAAAGTTCTAAACGTGAAGGAAAACAATTTTATAAAAGTAAAAGAAGTAGAGGAAGAGAGAGAAGTGAGAACCAAGGAGAGGCATGCGTAGAGAGGTTAATGATGGGGGCTAGGGGGTACAAATGAAAAATTCGAATTCAAAATTAAATTAGGGGCGTGGCACTCTAGTCAGCTTCATTAAGCATCCGACCCGAACTCAAAGTTTTCACTACTTTTTTTGATGATAATGAACATAGGGGGATGTTTAAGATATAATTCAAGAATAAAAGGGTCTGTTTTACAATTTCGAAAGTTTCACCCGACCAAAAGAAAACATCAGACCAAATACCGATCTACGGCTACGAATCAATGGAAAAAGTATAGATAGATAGATTAGATGCTTTCACAAAACCTTTTCTTTCTCTGTTTTTTTTTCTTATATTAAAATTTTTTAATCTTCTTTTGCACGGTTTTGGGTTCTCTAAAAGGCTGAACCTATAAAAGAATATATAAGAAATAGAACAGAGAATATTATAAAAAAGGATCTGAAAAATTACCAACTTTTTCTTACTCAGTTTCAAAATTTTTAAGTTATATATATATTGTGTTCCTCAAAAGCTGGCTATTGCTGCAAAAAAAGTTATCTTTTTCATCTCTTTTTTTTTTTTTCTTCACTTCGTTAAAAGGAAAAAAACAAAAGAAAAATAAAAAAAGATAGAATATACGAAAACGTAAAAATATCTTGTCCTTTCGATAACTTGATGATTCCTTTAAAACTAAACATCAATCACTAAAATTCGTGCCGTCGTCTTGGGCAGACGCAAAACCAATGGCTTCAAAACACACATATTTTATTAAATACTTTATCATATGTTTCAATTTTAGTATAAGCTTATTTATTTTTTTGTGAATAAAATCACCGAACCGGACTCTCGTATTGATCGGTTTTATATTTGTTTATATAATGGGCTTAGCCCAATATAGGAGTAAAAGCCCATAAGTAATTTTAAAATTTTTGTTTACAAGCCTTTAGAACCGGGGAGATCAATCCATTGGAGTTCGATCTCGACTTCACCACGCTCGACGTTGCGGAGTCGGAGACAAATGTTCTGAACGATTCTGTCGTTGATCCAACGGATGTAGCTTTCTTCAGCTAAGCAGTTGCCGCGGTTTGGACCTATCGTTGTTATGATGGTTCCTTCTGGTAAACCTGAGAGCTCCATTCGTAAAGCTTCTATGTACGGTTTCAAATCGATCTCCGCGTCTCCCATTTTGTCGTCTTTGCTGAATAGGTCGTGATCGTACACTATCTGTATTTAAACCAAAGACGATTTTGTAATTCTAGGACCGGACCGGTTTGGTTTAGAAAGTGATTGCTAAAAAAAATTTTACCAGAGTGAGCGGGAGATTAGGGTCGGTGACGGTGAATGTCAAATCTTCTTCCCATTGTGGGTTTATGTTTTTCTTCACCACTCTAGTTTTGAGTTTCTGCAAAAAAAAAGAGTTTTGAATTCTGAGTTTGTTGTATACAACAAGTTTCTGAAACAACGAGAGAGACAGAGAGATAGAGAGAAACCTGGCGACCTAGCTTGAGGACGACGTAAGGATCGCTGCTAGAGACATCACGTACGGCGAGGTTTACACCACGTTTGACACGAACGCGGAGGATACCTAATAGATTATCCATCAACGACATCCTTCTCCTATACGAGACGAGAAAGACGATTAAATTGATCCAAACAAACGAAATTGAAATGTGGCTACTAACTTCGAATAATGAATGTTAATGATTATTATAAGGAGCGAAAATATTCATTGGAGTTTAAAATATACAATTTCTTTTGTTATTAACTTATCGTCACATTATTTGTTTTTGGCTCAACGTGAGGGCCGCTTAAACGCAAGTATGTAGATGTCGTATTATTAAATTGCACATTCAACGATGATTCATATATTCGTTGATTCAGTTTAATTAAGAAGAAATATCAAAAACATGCAAGTCATAAACACTACCATTTTCTGCAAGCCACGTTTTCTTGATATAAAAGTTACTACCAATGGCTTTGACCATTGTTGTCTATTGTTGAAATATAACGTATATATGTAGTAACTACTTCGATCCTCAATCGGAAATTTCATTCGTCATTCGAATAAACATGATTTATCAAAAATCAAAGTGAGTTAGAGAGAAAGTACAAACCAATTTTTATATACATATAAAACAAATAGGAATCAACCTGTACATATAAACACATCAGGATTCGTTGGTGAAAGCAGTAGACACAAAGACGAGACGTTGTGCAACGTCAGGACCGATGTGATCCGATAAGAACTCTGAGGTGTCGCCGTCTCTCACGGAGATGTAGAACAATTATAATAGAGGCTAGAAGAAGAGTCACCATGATGGAAATATCAACATAGTTTCTACGAACCCACAACCTCACAAAAGCAAGCATGATATACATATTAGGCAATTTGGAGAAAGGTTCATTCTCGAAGGCTTGATTGTAGTAACTTTTAGCAAGATTGAGATCATAGGGAATCCCTTGTCCATATTCATGCATGTAACCGAGGTTGAACATAGCTTGTGCATTTGATAGAGATGTTGCATACATGTATGCCTCTGCTGCACGCACAAAATCCCTGTCCTTACCCTGAGAAAACACGAGTATAAGCATCATGAGAAATCAGTCAGCACACTAAGTTTGTGAACACGTGCAAACTTACCCGGCCGTAGTAATATGCATCTCCCACAAGCAAAGCAGCATAGTCGTTTCCTTGTTTAGAGGCACGCAACCACAAATCATGAGCCCGCTCCTGCCTCTCTTTATCCGTAAAAAATCCAGAAACTCCCATACACATGCTCTGTTCACCGTATCTATCGAGGATCCATGCAGCGTTACATTGTGTTACTTCGTAACCAAGCTCTGCCATTCTTGAGTACAATATAAAAGCCTTTCCCAAATCACCTTTAACGTAAGATTCAAGAGCCCATCTAGATAGAGAACTCCATGGTCCTCTTTCCGCTACTGACTTGTAAAGAGCTGCAGCCTGCAACCAAAATGTTAGGAAAGTGAATAAGCCATCAAAGTACAAATTTCCTCACAAAATGTTACTTACATATTATAGCAAGACAGAGTGAAAATCAAATAGCAGAGACAACCATATATAAGTAGAAACAAGTGTATTACACCCTAAACCCTTTAAGGTACTTAGACCACTCCTACCTCAATTAAAGAAAATGAGATATCCTGCAATAATGAGCCAAACATTGAAATACCCTTGATGAACAATCAATTAGCAGCTAATCTTTTGAGGTAATAATCCAAACAGAACACGATCAGATTTCTTTTTTCATACTTTCAATTTCACTAAAACCATATGGATATAAAGTTCATTGCATTTAAGTAAATTAGTTACCAATTTCAGCATGTTTAGGTTATTCTTGATCCTGGCGGCAACATGTAACATTTTGGCCATTTGATAAATAGCCTTTGGTAGTTCAGCATTTGCAGCCACAAGAAAGTATTTGGTTGCCTGCTTTACATCTCTTTTGACTCCAATGCCTTTAAGATACAACATTCCAAGGTAATACATCCCACTTAGGTCTTCACTATCAGCAGCCTTCTCAAAATATTCTCTTGCCTACAATTGCAGAGATATTATTGTTAAAGGAACTATAATGAAAGAAACGTATCCCCATTGTTTGATACTTGCTTTAATTATTACTGACCTTAGTATAGTTCTTAGCTACTCCATAGTCTTTGAGATACAAGTACCCGAGGCCATTAAATGCTGAGAAGAGACCTTGTCCTGCAGCAAGTGTGAGACATTGAAACGCCTTGGTATAGTTCCTCTCAACACCAGCTCCTCGGGAATATATATCACCCATGATTACCATTGAGTTCAGCTCTCCCTTCTCTACCGCCTTTGAAAACCAGTAAACTCCCTTGGCGTGATCTCGTCTTAATCCTCTCAGACCAAAGTAGTAAAATAAACCAACTCTGTACATTGATGAAGGGTAACCAATCTGTGCATAGTGTTCTACTATCTTGAAATCTTCACTATCTTCCCCGTGGAATTTCCTTAGCATATTTTTATCTTCATCTGTTCCCCTATGAATTCTAATAATTGGTACAAACGTGGTGTAGTCCTTAGAGATCATAAAGCTATTGAATGCTGTCTGTGCTAGTTCACTATATAACTGGGCAGCTTTATCATGCATCTGTCAAAAGAATCAAGAAACACATACTTAGCCAGCCAGAACATTTCCCAAGAAACGAAAGAACTTAAGCTTGCTTACATCTAGCCTTATATATCTGTATGCAAGTGCCATCTTCGATTGCATATCCCCTCCCTCTGCCGCTAACTGATGTTGCAGAAACGATTTGGCTTCACTCCTCTCCCGTATCATCCCGATCCCATACATAAACCCCATCATCGATTTCGCGTGCAGATCTCCCGCTGATGCAGACGCATCTAGCTCGGTAACTGCTTCCTTCATCAACCTAGTAGTACCGCGTCAACGTAAGGTCAACGGTAGAAGAGTCGTCCAGCTCAAAGATTGGGCGCCAAGAGCCAGGATCAAGTTCCTGCTCGGATATTGATTCTGATTGCCCGAACTCGCCGTAGTCAGAGTATTCGTTGGTGCTGTTATTGTCAAAGTCACTAAGAAAAATGTCATCCGGGAAATTTAGGACGAAGTACTGCGCCTGAACTCGATTAATAACCAGCGAGAAAAGGAGCAGAAGAGCCAAGACTACGATCTTGTAACATGATACTCTCATTCTACCTAGTACCTTCTTGTAGTTTCTTTGTTGCTTTGCTTTTCACTTCTCAGTGATTTGATCGATTTGAGAAGAATGAGAGAAACAATCAAAATTCAAAACCGATGGAGAGGAAGCAGGTGATTACGTAATTCAATAAATGTCCTGGGACTCAATATTATACATATAACGACTTTGACCCTGGGACTTGTAGCCCACGTTTCTAACACAACCTTTGACCATAGTCCGATATAATCCTTGAGCTTATACTCCCATCCAAAATGTATATATGCAACCATTATTGTATTCTCAAAATTTCATACGGGGTAAATACTGAATGGCATTTACAGAGAAACCTACAAAATTAGTCCCCTAATAGCCTATGGTTCAGTGTCATTGTGTCAAGAGTATGGAACTAAGTTAGAACCTTTACAGAGTAACTGGTCTCTCTTTGTTGCTTCTTTACCTTCGATTTGTTCACCTGGTACAGCGATTACTGGGGAAAAGCTGCCAATGGTCCAGCGAGAGGGTGTGCCACGTCAGCACCAACAGGATCCAAAACCACCTGTCTACGTTGTCTTCCTCGGAGATATAAAACGGTCATAAGACAGAGTAAGAGAGTTAGTATGGTCGCATTACCTTCTTCCAACACTACATTATCTACCCATTCCTCCACCTTTGGATACACTTCTGGTAAAGAATCTAGTACTCGTACCTGCATCCATGAAACGTGAGATTTATTATGTTTCATTCAAAACAATTCGGTGACCCACAAGTCATCACTCTCCCTCTCTCTCTCTCTCTTACCAGGGCGGTATCAGCATAGTTTTTGCGAACCCATAAACTCGCAAGAGCAAGCGTGACAGGTAATTTTGCAGCAGCGGTACTCTGGAGGGCCTGATCGTAGTAACGTTTAGCTAGATGGAGATCAAAGGGAAGACCTTCTCCATGCTCATGCATGTAACCTAGGTTGAACATTGCTTGTGCATTTGATTGAGACTTCGCATACATGTATGCCTCTGCTGCACGCACAAAATCTCTCTCCGTACCCTGTGAATATGAGTAAGAGCCCCATTGAATCAGTTAAAAGTTTAGATTTTATGAATGAGAAATGATCTCTTGGAAAAATCAAATGGGTATAAATGGGATGGGATAAGTGAATGTTAGATGTATTGATCGTATGTTAAACAGTTTCCCAGAAATCAGAAGAATTCTTAACTTCAAGCCTAGGCAGACTTACCCGGCCGTAGTAATATGCATCTCCAATAAGCAATGCAGCATGTTCGTTTCCCTGTTCAGAGGCACGCCACCACAAAGAATGAGCCCGATCATGCCTCTCCTTATCTGTGCAAAATCCTGACACTCCCATGCACATGCTTCTTTCCCCGTATTTATCGAGTATCCAGGCAGCATTACTTTGTGCTACTTCATAACCGAGCTCTGCCATTCTCGAATACAACATAAAAGCCTTTCCTACATCACCTTTCAAGTAAGCTTCAAGAGCCCATCTAGAGAGAGAACTCCATGGTCCTCTTTCTGCTACTAGCTTATAAAAAGTCGTCGCCTACAACCAAAATGCTATGAACACGAACAAGGATTCCTAGTACAAAATCCTTCAATGATGTATTCAGAGTGGTCAGAGTAAACTACAAACACACCTTAAATGGATGGAAATAAAAAAAAATTAAAGCATGACTCAAGCTCTAAAATGAACAGACTTAAAATATTGCCAATGAACTCCAGTCAATTAATCTTTTTAATTTATTAGTTAACATATTTGGAGTTTCATTTTAATTGAACTGCATAGATATAAAACTACATGTATTTGACATTTAAGGTAAGGAAGATAGTTACCATTTCCAAGTTCTTTGTAAGCCTAACGCCCGCATGGAACATCTTGGCGAGTTGATAATAAGCCTTTGGTTGACCAGCATTGGCAGCAACAAAGAAATATTTGGTTGCGTGCCTCACATCCTTCTTGACTCCAATGCCTTTAAGATACAACACTCCAAGGTTATAATGCCCGCTCGGGTCTTCATTATTTGCAGCCATCTCAAAATACTCTCTCGCCTGCACTTGAAGGGAAATACCAACAGGGTATTTATATGTTCACGTCATTGATATGTCATAGTAATTGATCAGAGGTTGTGATGTTGAATATAAAAAAAAAAAAAAAATTTAAAAACTGCAACTATGATGCTTGCAGAGATGAGATGTCAGCAACACTAAATAACACAGACACGAGAATAAATCTAGAATGTTTTACATACAGTCAAAAATATAACCCTTGTCTCAGTTCGATCCTCAAATTTTGTAAGCTAAGCTAAAATTCTAGTCAGATAAAGATAAAGAAGCAAGCCTGGGAAGTATGAAGCAAAAGTTACCTTAGTGAAGTTTCTCGTATCTACTCCATAGCCTTTGACATACAAGTAACCAAGACCATTAAATGCAGAATAGAGACCTTGTTTTACAGCAAGTGTAAGACACTTACGTGCCATATCATAATTTCTCTCAACACCAGCTCCTCTAGCATAAATCTCCCCCATAAGCTCCAATGACATTGGCTCTCCTTTCTCTATAGCCTTAGAAAACCAGTACAAGGCCTTGGCCTGATCACACCTTAATCCTCTCAAACCAAAGTAATAAAACAGTCCAATCTTGTGCATTGCCGCAGCATTCCCTTTCTCCGCCTGGTATTCCAAAATCTGAAAATCCTCATCTTCCTCCCCACGTGATTTCCTAAGTGCATCTTTATTCTCCTCTGTTCCACTATGGATTCTAATAGGTTCAACCATCATGGGAGAATCTCTAGAGATCAGAAAGCTATTGACTGCAGTCTCAGCTAGTTCAGCATATAATTGAACAGCTTTATCATACATCTGTGAATCATAATCACTTATTAATCAATAAACCAAAAAGATGGAATTAAGAGCTCAGTGTCAGCTTACGTGTTGTCGTAGATATCTGAAAGCAAGTGCCATCTTAGATTGCGTGTTGCCTCCCTCAGCCGCGAAATGATGATGCAGAATTGATTTGCTTCGGGTACTCTCCCGCAGCATCCCAATCCCGTACACAAACCCCATCAGTGACTGAGAGTGTGGATCTCCGGAAGAAGCAGATGAATCAATCTCTGAGACCGCTTCCTCCATTAAACTAGTGTTTCCTTCACTCGACGCCGCCGCGAGAATTTTGTGGCTCGAAGACTGGACGCCATGAACCTGGATCAAGCTCATACATGGACTTAGATTCGGATTCCCCGACATCATCGAAATCAGAGGACTCGTCGTCGGCCTCGGCGCCGTAATCGTCAAACCCGTTGTTGAGATCTTCGTTGGAGAGAACGAGAACGAAGGGACGAGAATGAACGCAATAAGTGTAGAAAGAGAATGTGAAGATAGATAGTGCAGCGATGACTGTGTAACCTGAGACTCTCATCATTATCTTTTTTTCAAATCACTTTCTCAGACCATGTTCCTTTTTTTTTTTTTTTGAGAAAAGATTGAAGAAGAAGAAGAAGAAGAGGTAATGACGTCATCTCAGCGCACTTCCCTATTATGTTGCCACGTCAGTTATTATTACTGATCCAATGTTATGTCGTCACGTCGATTATTATTATTATTACATTTGTATGTTCTATTGACCATGGTTGTAGTAGACTTGTACGTTTTAAATTTAGTTTTTGGTTTTTTAATTACCATTTTTGGAACTAGATTTTAGTTTTTAAAAACTAATATTGAATGGTGATTTTAGTTTTTGATTGTTTTCATTTTTTTATTTTTATAAAACAGAGAATATACAATACAATGCTAGTAACCTTTCATTTAAATTTACTCAGATTCATCAGTGTATACATAAAACGTGTGGGGAAAAATGATTTCAGGTACTAGGAGATAATCTATAAGGACTAGCCGACTAGGCCACTTAAACTAAATTTGCACTAATCCTCGAGGCATGCACTTAATGACTTAATCAAAACTAATCAGGTAATAAATCCGTGAAATAAAAATTCATAAACAAATCTCACCTTCATAAAAATAACCACAAAAACAACCATGGTATGTAATTCTCCATTTTCCTCTACTTATTAGAACACGCATATACACCGAAAACAAAGAGAGAAAAGCAAAAAAATCTCAGACAAATCACAAAACTAACAATGGAGATTATCAAAATTCTGGCTGTTGTGGTAGCCGTCGTCGTCCTCTACTTCGTCCAGGCTACGGCACAAGGAGGAAACCCTCAGGCGATGGCTTGCGTGCAAAAACTGTTGCCGTGTCAGCCTTACATACACACGGTGAATCCGCCTCCTCCATCGTCGTGTTGCGAGCCGTTGAAAGCGATGGTGGAAGCAGACGCACAGTGTTTATGCACCGTTTTTAACAACCCTGAGATGCTCAAAGCCTTAAACCTCAATAAAGAGAACGCTCTCGATCTTCCCAAGGCTTGTGGAACTAACCCTGACGTTTCACTCTGCGCCAAACTCGCTTGTGAGTAGTGATTATATTCTTCGGTTTAATTTCTCATCAATCAATAAATTTAGTAGTATTAATTACTAATTAGATTAACACGATTTTCATATGTTTCTCTCTTGTTTTATGAAGCTTCTCCGACTAGTGCGTCGCCGGGACCAACCAACGGTATGCCACTAATTCATATTTAATTTCGAATTTGATATTTTGATGTTACGATATTTCACTCAGAAGCAAAAATATTCATAAAAATACATAAACTATAATGATGTTTTATCAAACTAATGATGTGGCCTAATCATTGAACAGGAACCTCTGCCGCTTCTTCCGTCAGCTTCAATCGATTTAGCTTTTTGTCTGCTTTTGTGGCATTGATCTTCTTTTGATTATGTCACTTACATGTCTGTATATTTTTATATTTTGTCCGTATTTTGTTTAAGCATTATCGTAAATCTGTTGTAAACATTTTCATTGTTTATTATATCAGTCATGATATGATTTTTCTTACAAAACACACTGTACACAAGCTTCAGCCTTCAGCCAACCCTAAAATCACCAACATTAATATTGGAGTGGGCTAAAAGTGTCCACCACACCAGCTTCGACCACTGGGGTATATATTGCCCTCTATCGTTTATAATTATCATATTCAGGGCAAAGCTACTAAACATACAAACATGTAATTGCATCGATGAAAACCAAAAACATACAAACCAACAAGAAAAAGCCGACAAAGAAAGATTGAAAAATTATGCAAAAAAGTTACAGTCAAAACATACAAATCAACGGTATGCACTAATACAAAATTATGCATAATATTTAATTAATTATGCGAACAGTCAAACCATTATAAAATAGGTTACAAAATTATGCAAAGAAGTGAAACATAAAAAAATAATCAACTAGTGTACTGTTAATATATGTCTGTTAGATACTTATTTCATTTTATGTAATTCATACATTTTTAAAAGTTTCATATCGTAAGATTCATGAAAATGGTGAAATAAAAACAGGTGAAAGAGTTTGAAATAATAGTAAGAATATATAAGCAAACAGATAATAGTTTGATATAATTTATTTCGTATCAAATCTCTTACTTTTAACTCAAAAACGAATTTGACGATAAGTAAATTGATACGTGTCGTGATTTCTCAAAATGATGGCTAATCATAGCAAAATTCAAAGTCAAAACCAATTAGCAATAACTTGATATATTTATATATCATGCATAATTTTATATACTAAATAATGCTGGTACATATTCACTTTCCCAACATTTTAATACCTCATGACATTTTATTTTCTCCAATGGAGAGACTAAACAACAAGATTGTGAGGACATGCATGGTATAGTACTTGTTACATGCACACAGGATGGGGTAATTAACATCCAGTCAATTTAAATCCAAATTCAGAATTTTTATTTTGTATTCGTTACTTCTATATATCTACGCATTCAATATTATTATAAAAAATCAGGTAATACAAAAAATCTACTAAATTGAGATACAAAACTTACCTCCATGTTTGACTCTATTTAAACAATTAATCATTTCTCTTGATATAAGATAATATTATTATAACAAATCATGTAATTAAAAAAAACTACTAAATTGAGATACAAAACTTACCTCCATGTATTAACTACGCATTCAATATTATTATAAAAAATCAGTTAATATTAAAAATCTACTAAATTGAGATACAAAACTTACCACCATGTTTGACTCTATTTAAACAATAAATCATTTCTCTCTCTATCTAAGATAATATTATTATAATAAATCAGGTAATTTTAAAAATATACTAAATTGAGATACAAAACTTACCTCAATATAAGAGAGGATGTATTGAAATCATGATTATAGAAAATTTAATGGAATCTATAAAATTTGGAATTTTAATAGATTTTAGGGAAGTTGATATGATTTTCTGTATTTTAAGTAAACAAAATTCCTCTCAAATCTTCCAGAATCCCTAAAAGTTATTAAAATTCAAATCCACAAACTGTTTTTAGTAACAGTAGATTTTAAAGTAGATTTTTAAATCATCAGTTCAATAACAGTGGATTTTAAAAGATTTTTTAAAATTCATAATTGAATAACATAAGATTTATAAATATTAAACAAATCACTTAAAATGTAAAGTTGAATACACTTCCTAATTCGTTTTAAACAAATAAATCATTTCTCTCTATATAAAATATAATATTATTATAACAAATCAGGTAATATAAAAAATCTACAAAAATTGAGATACAAAACGCACATCCATGTTTGACTCCCTTTATACAAATAAATCCATTTATATGTATATATATGATAATATTATTATAACAAATCAGGTAATATAAAAAATCTACAAAATTGAGATACAAAACTCACGTGTGTCACTCTTTAAACAAATACATCAATTTCTCTCTCTATATAAGATAATATTATTATTACTAAGCAAAACAAAAAACTGTTTTAATATTTTTGAAAAAAAAAGAGTTTTCAAAACAAAACTTATCAACAACAAAAATGGGGATTACGAGAATCCTCAGCGTAGTCACCATCGTCAGCATCCTCTACTCCGTTCAAGTCACAGCGCAAATCTTCGGAGAAGTACAAGAGGCAGTGCGATGCGTGACAAAACTGTTGCCGTGCCAACCGTACATTCACTTGCCGATTCCTCCGTCGTCGTGGTGTTGCGCGCCGATGAAAGAGATCGTCGAGAAAGAGACGACGTGTCTGTGCGCCGCGTTCAACCATCCGGACATGCTCAGATTCATTGCACTCACAAAAGAGACCGCTCTTAATCTCCTTAGTTCATGTGGTATTAAGCATGATTTGTCGTCAGTCTGCACCAGGACCAATGGTGGGTTTTTTTATTCTCTTAATCTATAGCTAGCTGCCTAGCTTTGTAATCTGAATATGAGATTGTTGTATCAATTTTGTAGAGTCTATATGCGCTGTTCTGATATTTATGTTTTGATTTCTTGATGAAGCTTCTTCGCCTTCTTCGTTGCCGGAAGCTGCGGCCAACGGTATGCATTTACGTACTTCCTCTGATGATATATCAATATTAAATTTTGGATTTGCTATTCCATTTAACATTTCATAAATATTGCTTTGGTTTGATAGAATGACGAAAAAATGTAAATTCTACAATTTGGAATTGTTACGTAGTATATATATATTTTTTTTGATAACATATATAGTATGTTTGTAGGCAGGATTTTTTCAATTCTTAGTATTCCAGTTCGAAAAGATATGATGAATTAGTAGATTCTATTTTGTCTTGATAAAGTTATAATTGATGTGCCCTCTTATTGAAACGGAGAATATTTCAGGAAGCAGCAAGAGAAATGCAGCTCTCGGAATCAGTTTTTTGGGATATAGCTTTGTGTCTGCTTTTTTCGGGATGATCTTATTGTAATTTTTTTCTTCTCTTTGTTATTATCAGAAATATCCGTTTTATTTATATTTCTTTTGAATTACGTGACCTAAAGAAATGTTGTTCAGTAATGGAATAATTTGTATCAGGTTTTCTAGGTTAGAAGTTGAAAAATTCTACTAGAGAATATCAATAATCAAAATTCTACTAGGAATATATCAATAATAAAATTATTGACGCTCCATATACTCGGATAATAGTTTGGAATATGGTTTTGAATATCCTATTACAAAAACTGTGAAAGACACAAATTATAAATCTTAAATCGATACCTATTGAAATTATAGTTTTTAAAACCCTTTTGTTTCATTAAAAAAATGTTGGTTCTGAAATTTATTTTCATATAAGTGTATAAATTTCAGTAAATTCAAAAAAAAAAAACACAACAAATTTATAGTTATTTTATTCTTTCAAACTTAATAAAATATTCTTACACCCATCTTAATATAATTTTGATAAGTCAGTTTTATCATATTTAATTAATATTCGGATAGAAGACGTAAAAGCAAAAAATAATATGCCGAAAGCCGAAATAAGTTTGGGAGCTTGTGGTCGAGTGGTAGAGAGCGAGACTGGGACGCTACAATATTTCAGGTTTGATTCTTTTGCTGCGCGAAACTAAGTCACATTTTCCTGAATACCTTTACACAAATATGAACGAATATTGGAGATAGGGTTTATCCGTGTATGGTACCTCCTCTAGAGATTAGTCTTTGGACCCTCGATAAACGTGATGACTTACTCTCAATTAATACAAAAAAGTCGAAATAACTCTCATATATTTTTTTTCTAGAAGATGTAAAAGCAACAATAATAATATGTGGAAGATAGCTCTCAAGTAGTTTCGTTTAAAAGTCATCAAAGATATACATTACATAATCCGTAAATACCGTGTTGGCACCAGCACGTGTACATGTTGTGTCGTGTGTGAATATAGAAGAAGAAGAAGAAGTAAACAGACAAAACGTGTCATTCCACTTGCTTTGCTTCTCCACGCGCGTCTACGCTCCCACTCTCTTCTTCTTCTTCTTCTTATCCCGCGTTCTTTGGTACTTTGGACTTTTGTTTCCTTCACATCAAAAAAACTTTGATTCATTTGATTCGCTCACAAAAATAATATGAATCAGTATTGATAGCACTTAGCAGTATTGGAGATTAGTATTATTAACCCCCGTTCTAATCTGGATTTTGTTTTAAAAAGCTTTGAAGAGTTGTCACCGTGAACTAAATCTCAAAACCGAAAAAAAAAAACAAGTCAATTTAGTAACCGAATCAAAAGACCGGTTCCTTTAACCGAACTAGTTGACGACCAAAAATGTAGTTGGAACGCATCAAAGCTAAATATCTGAAGCGCGTGGGGACTTTTTTTTTCCAACATATAAAAAGAGCATTCCACAAACCCAATCATCATCGCAAATCACACATCTTTTCATCTTCCTTCTCCTCCTCTATCAAATCGATCTTTGCTTTTGAATCGGAGATTGCGGCGGAGAGATAAACAGAAAAAGAAAACAACAAAAAAAATAAAATTCAAAAAAAATGACAGGAATCTATGTGTCTTTATTCATATCAAACTTTTCAAACGTTACATCGCACTTATCACCGACGTTTGATAACATTATCCCTTCCTCCAACCCCAAGAAGATCGCACCGATTGAGAAAGTCGTCTCTTTAGTCTCTCGAACCGGTCGAGATCTTCAACGTTACAGTACCTCAGGTCATCGCCAAGTCGTCGGGTATGTATATATGTCTCCAATTTCCCAAACCCTAATTTTCCCTAATTTGGGGGAAACCTTTTTTTATAATGATTTTTCTTGTAATCTTATATAAATTTTTCCGAACCTTGTGCAGATGTGTACCGTACAGATACAAGAAACATGGTGGAGGAGAAGGAGGAGAGATCGAAGTGCTTTTGATAAGTGCACAAAAGAAAGGGAAAGGTATGTTATTACCAAAAGGAGGTTGGGAGATTGATGAATCAATCGAAGAAGCTGCGTTGAGAGAGACGATCGAAGAAGCTGGTGTCACGGGTCAGCTTGAAGAATCACTTGGGAAATGGCAATACAAAAGCAAAAGACACACCATGGTTCACGACGGTTACATGTTCCCTCTGCTTGTTAGTCAGCAGTTTGAGAAATGGCCTGAAGCTGATTTCAGACAGCGGAGATGGGTTTCTTTGTCTGAAGCGATTGTGTTGTGTCAGAATTCGTGGATGAGAGAAGCTTTGGAAGCTTTTATTAACCGGAAATGTCAGACCAACGAATGAGAAGATAATGTTTAGCATCTTTGTTAAGTTTATTAGTCTTATGATTTGATTTGATTCGATTTATTCATTTTGTTAATAAAAGATTTTAGGTTTAGATTAGTTCGATTAAATCACTAACTGTTTTGAGTCTTTTGGCTTCACAACATGTAATGTGTACTTATATAAGTACTGGATCAATCTTATTGTAGTTGTTAAAATCGAGTTTGTCTCAGTTTTAAGTTTTGATCAAACGAATATATGAAATACCAAAATTACCCTCAATAAATCAAAGTTTGTGTAAGTTGAAGGGATAGGATCCGGCGAAGAAGAAGAGGGAAACAATGGCAGTAAGCTTAGTGAACGTCGTCGTTCCTTCGTGTTCCGGAGATCGCCTCTTTAGATCTACCTTCTCGGCCGTATGTAGTGTCTCTTGCCGACGAGTCAATGTCGGCACCGTCGTTATTTCGGCTCGCCGACGCCGTGATATTGGCGGGTTAATGGTTTCTAGCTGTATCTCTTCCGATTCTTCTTCTTCTTCTTCGTCGTCTTCCTCTGGGCAAAAGACGAAACTCTTTGTCAGTGGTGAGTTTATGTTTCCAGTTTCTTCATTTGCTTATAATCTCAATCCGTGAATGATGCTTCTGTATTGGAATTTTCTGGTTATATACAGTACTTATGTGATTCTTTAGTGTTTCTTGGAGTATTATGGCAGTAAATTTTTGCAGCTGTTCACTGTGTATAATTTTTGAGAGCAACTTAGAATATCTCTAAAACCTTCAGAGCGGTCACATTTTGTGCCTTCTTATGACACTAATTGGGCCTTCAATGTGTGCTCTAATACTAGCTTGTCACCAGTTATGTTAGTCATCTATGTTAGATGTTAAAATCTTGCGTTGGGGGTGTATATGCAAAGGAATGACAAACTTGTTTGGGGGTGTAGAGATTTTCAGTTTGTTGTGGTATATAACCTGACTAGTGGTTTTAGAGAAATTATCCCAGTGAAGAAGAGACAATTAGAGTTACTTTTTCTCTGTTTGGTTCCTTTAAGGAATAGGCCTGAAGAAGAGACAATTAGAGTTACTTTTTGTTTGTTGCAGTGTTTGTACCCAAGACATTTTCAGATTTGTTATAAACGTAGGGAATGGTTTTTGGTTGGTGTACAATGAATGAGTGTGAGGTGCTGATGAACTGGGCAGATCGTTATCTTTCTTTCTTCTGTTAATTGTGTTTGTTCATTCGTTTGTGGTATCACTCAATGTTATACATATAAGCTTCTTCTATATGTAAAAAGGGATTGATTGTTGCAAGTTGAATCGTGGTGAATTAGAGCTTTAGACATGGCCAAAAAGAGATAGAAGTCTTAAAAATCTTTTTATGGGTTTATTCACTTTTTCAACTCTCTGCTTTCACCACATGAGACTTGAACTTCGACTAATATGGACTTGATTTTGATGGTTTGTGCACAGGGCTTTCTTTCCGCACAACTGAAGATACCTTACGAGATACTTTTGAACAGTTTGGCAAGCTTGTACACAGTAAGCATATAAAGCTCCCCTTTTGTTCCACTTCGGTCCAATTATTACAAACTGTGTAACTCATGTTCTTGATTGTGTCCTCCCGTGTAGTGAACTTGGTGATGGATAAGGTAGCTAATAGACCAAAAGGTTTTGCTTTCCTAAGGTATGACACAGAGGATGAGGCTATTAAAGCTATTGAAGGGATGCACGGAAAGGTACATAGGTCCACATCACAGTCTTGTCTTCATTCTTAAAATCGTTTACCTGGTGTGATTAAGAGAACAAAGGTTAATAGCAAATTTCTGATTTGGTGTTATTACAGTTTTTGGATGGAAGGGTTATATTCGTGGAGGAAGCTAAAACCAGATCAGATATCTCCAGAGGTAAACCCAGACCAGAGTACCCCAAACCTCAATCCAAACCTCGCACTTTTCGTACGTGGTAGCTATTTTTGGTTTTGTCTTCATATGTATTACTGTAATGAATTGTAAAATTTTCTTGTACTTTTTCTGATTATACGATGATGTCACTGGTCATCTTCTACCAAGTTTACCCAAGGGAAATAGTCTAAACTAAAGTAACATTTATGTAAAAAATGCATAACATAGCTTCCAAAACAAATGGTAGATAATATTCACTTCGGAATTCGGATTAATGTACAGTTTGTGATACAAAATAATTCAAATAAAAATTAGGATATACTTAATACCTAATCCTTTGAGGATCTACCTGTTTGTGTTAATTATTTTTGTCCAAATAAATATATTGTTATGCAAGATTTGATAATTTAGGATATAGTTTTACTCTCAAGAATTATTTAGAAAGAAAAAAAAAACTTTGCGTATTTACCTATTTACACACAACTGCTTTTTGGAGGGTTAAGCTGATTTTGTTAAATCACTTTCCCTTAGTAACTTTTGATCAGTTTACAAAGTTACATATTGTAATCCTTTTTCTTTTTTTTTTTGGACAAAAAAAAAGTCCTTTCTTTTATGAATGTAAAATCCAGATGACAAAAAAAAAAAAAAAAAAATCTATTTACACACAAAAGTGATGTAAAAGAAGTTTCCTTTTTTATTTTTTCCATATCCGAGTTAAAATTTTCCAATTTTCCAATTTTTTTCAAGGTTTTCCTTTTCCTTTTGCGAGATGTATTACTCATCTAGTCTCTCTATAAATTAAACTTTCAAAAGCCAGATTAAGAGTTAAGTTTCATAATCTCTCTGACTCTCGATTTGATATTGTCTCTCTCGTAATCCCTACTTAGATTCATATTTGGTTTCTTCGACAATTGATACTAAACGAAACATGGCGATAGAGAAACAACACGAGATTAACGAGTCGCAGATCGGAGTCACCTTGTTCTCCAAGCAACGTCGTAATATGACCGACAACGATAAACTCTGCTTCGTCGATTCTCCGACATTCAACTCCTCGGGATCACAACCTTCTACTGATGCAATCATCATCATCGATGATGATGAGGTGGTAACCCTAGAGCCGAAGAAGAAGAAGCGGAGATTAGGGTCTTGGTGGGAAAACGTAGAACCATTCGACGAATTAATGTGCGTGGTCAAGGGACAACCGAAAGCGACGGACGACAATGATGTTGCATCAAGAGCGGATTCGTGTTTTTCTTCTACTGATCTTAACGAGACGAAGACGGAGAAGAAGAACGACGATGAGATCATATCACTTCCGAACGACGAAAGCGTCGGTGAGATCAGTACTACTACTACGAGGAAAAAGAAGGGTTATGAACACGTGACCCTTGAGGATTTTGAAGTTTCGATGGAAGATCTCAAGAGTATCCCATGGGAATCGTTTGATACGACATGGGAGATTAGGTCGGATCCATGGCTTGGTGGCTACATGGAAGACTTTGTTTCTCTTTAATTCAATTTATTTTTTTCCACACTTTAGTTGCTTCCTTTTTAGTCTTTCGTTTGTTTGGATGATGGTTTTTCATTCTGCGTTTTAGTTTCGTAAATCGAAAATTCTTGACATAAAAAACAAATTTTTATGCTTATTTTCTTCTGTCCATTCTTTTATGTAAAGCAAACATCTACCAGAGTGATATTGTGATATTGTTAATCAGCAATATATTCATCAATATGAGAGAACTAAGTTCCAAAATTGCCACTGTAGTTATTACAACCTCGTGAATAATCTATCTCATCGTGATCATATAAATAAACAAACTCATTTAATTATATAGCAAATTATCAATAGTAAATCAAGATACTGTATTATAAAAAGCCCATTCTGATTGATTGATTGTCACTCAGCCAACAAATATAGGAAAATTCCAAAGAAAATTTAAAATTAAGTTGAACCAAACAAATCGAAATTGGACGGGTAAGAGCCCATCACAGGCCCAAGTAGAATCTAAATGAGATCCCGATCGACTATGTTGTTATTTTATTTTTATTACTCCCTCGGATATTTAAAATGTTTTAAAATATTTTTTTATCCCACAAAAATTGATGTTTTGTAAATTTCAATAAATAATCATTGAAAATATTCAAAATTTTGAATTATTAATAGTTTAAAATTAAATAATATCTCTTTAATCAAAAAAAAAATATATTTAAATTCAATAATCATTGTTTTTTAAATGTGTAAAAACTTCTAAACTTTTACGATATTAAATTAGGTTATCCAAAAAAACTTGAAAACATAAAATTACAATTTCAATAACTAAATATAAAAATAATACTAGATTGTTATACGAACCCTGATGCTATAACATGTGTTGTCTACATGCGTGGAACAGATGTCTGGTTAAGAATCTTTAAAGAAGAAAAATGTCTAATTAAAAAACTAGTTAGCATGTGCTTAATAAATAGACACAACCACACATGCTAAATGCTCTACAATATATGAGCAAAAATTATTAAAAAAAAAAACATCAACTAAAATATTCAAATATATTTAAAGCTTTCAAGTTTCAACCTCTTTCTTTAACAAAGTTTTAAATTTATTGTCAAAAAAAAAAAAAGTTTTAAATTCGTGTCGCCCCTAAACTGTAAGTGTTTACACTTCCATTCCAGACTTCCATTTTAACATAAACTCCAGTATATACGAAATTAAAAGAAATTTGTAATATATATAGTAATTAGTAATTAAACTTTAACCAGTAATTTCAAATTTCTTGTGCAGGTTTAATATTATGATTACAAAATTTTGTGGAGCTGTTAATAAGGCACGTGCATGAATACAGACACCTAACAAATGCTTAAACTTTTAAAGGCTAAAAATAACTAAAAAAAAAAAAAAAAAAACTCATCATAATCTTCTTATGTATCCTCATCAAAGATCTTATCTAAATCGAACAACATATCAAATACAATAATAGTCACAGATTAGCAAAAAGTTGCCAAACATTTGAATTTGATGGCCTCAGAAAATCCAACCAGATGGCTGTTAGAAACAATTCCACGTTGGCCTAAACCTCTTTGGTCGCTCTCATCATACCTCATTAGTCATTAATTAAGTTTCTTCATAAAGTAGTGTTATCATTTATTAATGTACCACTACTACTCAATTAGTTACCGTTATTAGCCGCCCAAATCTTACAACTTCCATAAACTTTTTTAGACCACCCACCTTATCGTTATCAACTATAGAATAAATGATTAGGATTAGAGTCCTTTTCAATTTCCATGATATATAGTAGTACTAAAATTTACAGTCTGATGCAATTAACCACGTGCGTAATCAAAACACTCACACACAAGTTGCATTTTTAACGATATTATACATACAGAAAAAAACAAAAACACAAAAAAGTTTCCACTTCAAGATAAGAAGAAATTAAAATTTAAGTAATGTTCACCTTCACCTTCCTCGTAGTCTCCTCTCTTCACACTCTTAAAACGACTTTGAAGAAAATCAAAAAACTCATATAAACTCTCTGAAGCTTTTCTTAATTCTCAGAATCAGAATCTCTTCTCTCTTCTTCTTAGATATGGCTTTGGTTCGTGAACGTCGTCAGCTAAATCTTCGCCTTCCTCTTCCTCCGATCTCCGACCGCCGCTTCTCCGTCACCTCCTCCTCCTCCGTCGCCGCTGCTACCTCCTCCTCAGTCTGTAACAACAACACCTCCGCAGCAGCTGCAAGTGATCTCGAGAGACTCAACGTCCTCGGATGCGGAAACGGAGGGATCGTTTACAGAGTCCGTCACAAGAACACGTCTGAGATCTACGCTTTGAAAACCGTCAACGGAGACATGGATCCTGTTTTCACGAGACAGCTGATGCGAGAGATGGAGATCCTCCGACGTACTGATTCGCCGTACGTCGTGAAATGTCACGGGATCTTCGAGAAACCGGTCGTCGGCGAGGTATCGATTCTGATGGAGTACATGGACGGAGGAACGTTAGAATCGCTACGCGGCGCCGTGACGGAGAAGAAACTCGCCGGGTTCGCTAAACAGATCTTGAAAGGACTTAGCTATCTACACGCTCTCAAGATCGTTCACCGTGATATCAAACCGGCGAATCTGCTTCTCAACTCGAGAAACGAAGTTAAAATCGCCGATTTCGGAGTTAGCAAGATCTTGGTACGGTCGTTGGATTCGTGCAACTCGTACGTTGGGACTTGCGCTTACATGAGTCCGGAGAGATTTGATTCGGAGTCTTCCGGTGGGATAAGCTCGGATATATACGCCGGAGATATATGGAGTTTTGGGTTGATGATGCTTGAGCTTCTCGTTGGTCATTTTCCTTTGCTTCCGCCGGGGCAGAGACCTGACTGGGCGACGCTTATGTGCGCTGTGTGTTTCGGAGAACCGCCGAGAGCGCCGGAGGGATGTTCGGAAGATTTTAGGAGTTTTGTTGAGTGTTGTCTACGTAAAGATTCGAGTAAGAGATGGACGGCCTCGCAGCTTCTTGCTCATCCTTTTCTCCGGGAAGATCTTTGATTCGATTCTTTTTTTTTTTTTGTTTAAAACATAATCTTAAAACACAAAAAGAATCTGGAATCTTGAATTCGAGTATTAGATTTAATTTTGTAGAGTTTACTGGAGAAATCATATTATGATGGTAATATTGTTTTTGTACATACATCATCATAATCAAATTAATGTCATTCAGTACTATTTATTCATTAATTCAATCGTTGATGTACATAAGTTTTGGTAATCTTTAACTAATAATACTCTCTTTTCCCCAAAATAACATATATAGACTCCAACGGAATCACATATTAATCCAAAAGGTAATATAGTGACTCTTGAGTCTTGACAGGTGTAGCATATGTGAAAAAAATCGAGATAATCTTCAGTATAGTACTATTGAATGTTGTGTCATGCTTGGCGAATCACATAATCATCAGTCCTTTATTTTATTTTATTTTTCATGTTTAAATCTCCCCTTATTATTACTAAAATATTCACAAAAACAAATCCCTTTTGTGGAATGATTTTTTTTTTTGTTATTGGAAAAACAAAAATGCAATAAAGCACGTTCCAGGAAAAAAAAAAAAAGGAGGCGGCCGAAGAAGTTTAAAATATTCAAGTTAACAAAAAAAAGGAAAAAATAAAATCCAACTACGAATTAATAATAATGATAATAATAATAGGGGTAGTGCTGTATCCAAGTTTAAAGCAAGTTTAACATTAGACGTTATTTTAATATATTTTATAAAAATAAATAAATATTAAAATTCAAAATTATAATAAAATAAATATCAAAAATTCAAAGTTATAAATTTTTTTCAGAAACAAAAAAAAATCTAAAAAGCCTAAAACATAATTGTTTTTTTTTCTATTTCAAGAAACTATTTCACCAATTTTTCTTAATCTTTCTTCTTTCTGTTTTACGATTTTACTTGGTCTTTTACAATCTAAAGTTTTTTTTATTTTTGTATATTTTTAGGAAATAAAAAGAATTCCAAAACCATAATAATATACCATATTTTCCATAATTAAGAGGAAAAAAAACACACAAAAAACTATATACTTTCGGGGCCTAAGATAAATGCCTTTTTCCTAACCCATAGGCACGACTTTGAATAGGGGTCTCCACAACTTGCTTGAGCAACAATCTGAGTTTGGTTGGATGTTCGTAGAAAATTCGGGTGGTTTGTGCCTTTGAATAGGGGTCTCCACAACTTGCTTGAGCAACAATCTGAGTTTGGTTGGATGTTCGTAGAAAATTCGGGTGGTTTTGTTTTAGCTAGTGGAAGAGTTGATAACAACAATTTTTGTTTAATTATTTTTTGGCTTTCTACTTACTTATTACATCACTCACTATTAATATGAAATGAACAATGAATTGTGAAGTACTGGCTTACGTTAGCATTGATGAATCAAGAAAAGTCTTTAGGTGACACTCTTGAGTGTGACAAAGAAAATAAAAAGGAGGTCACGCCTTGACTTGATAGATTTGTTGTATATGGGTCGTCAAGTGTATGTAAAATAAATAAGAGGTCACGCCAACGTTCCAAATTGATTCGATTCTTTTTTGTATAAAACATAAACTTAAAAAAAAAAAAAAAAGAATCTGGAATCTTAAAATTCGAATATTATATTTATTTTTTGTAGAGTTTACTGTAGATTTTAGGGGAACTAATCGTTCTTCAAAGAGTAATCAAATTATGTTCTTCGGTTCTCCTATTATTCATTAATTCAATCATTGATGTACATAAGTTCTGATAATCTTTATAACTATTTATATACTTGCTCTATTTTCCCCAAAATAACATATAATAGTCACTAGACCAAAAAAGTATAATAGTCACTCTCGACAACAAGAATCAAATTAAATCATATATCTTAATAGTGTATTATATATTGTAGCATGTTGTGTGTCATGCATGGTGAATCAATTTTTTTTAATAATCATCAGTCCTTTTTTTTATATAGTTCATGTTTTAATCTCTCCTTGTATTGTAGTAAAATATTCACAAAATCAAATCTCTTTGGAAATCATTTATAATAATTTTTATAAATTTGTTGTACAATGTATATATCATCATTTTAATAACCATTACAGGTTTATCACGCTACATTATTAATGTGAACAGAAATCCTATAAGCTGACAAAATAACGAAGCTCATTGGCGACAATCTAAATGAATATTGCAAACTAATGTACCCAAAACTATTTAATACAGTACTTTATTAACGATTCCTTTTTGTGGGATAATTGTTTAGTTATTTCCTTTGTGTGGAAAAACAAAATTGCAATAAAGCACATTCCAAAAAGCAAAAAGGAGCTCCTACCAAAAATAAACAAAACAAAATTGAGAGACCGACGTTTAAAATATTGAAGTAAAAAAAAAAAAAAAAAAAACCAATTACGACTTAATATGGGTGGGGTCTCCACCAGTTTTTTTGTGCAACAATTTGACTTTTGATGTTCTTCGAAATTTCGGGTGGTTTTGTTTAGCAAGTGAAATAGTTGTTATCAACAACACTTTTGTTTTTTTTTTCCTACTTACATACATCACAAAATAAATAATTAATTGTGAATATTGGTTTACGTTAGCATTGATGAACCACTAAGTAAAATCTTTACATATTCAATAATTTGTACAAAAATATCTCTTAAAAATCATTTTTTTTGAATTTTAAAAATTGGGATTATCTCGCATTCTCTTGTACAAGGGAAGATAAATTATTCTTGATTAGACAAACAAAACAAAATTCAGAATATTTCAAAATATGATTCTTTAATCCGATAAATAAAAAAATGGATTATCAAGTACACACCCATCAAGCAAGCAGTTATCTAAATCCATTAACTAGCAAAACTGACTACAAAGTACACATCCATCAAACAAGAAGTTAACAGCTTGAATGTCGCCAAGAATCCACAATTAAAAAAACAAAAACGTAGGAATTTGGAAGACTGTGTCCAAACATCACCTGAAGTTGTTCATGAAGAATCAAAAGAGATACCTTCTTATACTTGGATGAGGAGCTGATGATATTCAAGTTCCTTCTTCTTTGGTCTTTTAACATTGTCTGTCATTATTGATTGTTGCAGAAATACATAGAGGCCATGCGTTCTTTAAAAGAGATGACTGCCCTTCTCAAACGTGCTCAAGATATCACCAAGGCTGGCCTAGAAAATCTACTGTCAAAAGCTGACTTTCTGATGGGTATAATCATATCATATTTTTGCTTGCATATTTATTGATTCTACCATTTTTTTTTATCTTCTTCTTTCAAATAGCATAGGAGGACTCTTACAATCGTACTCTTTTAGGACCAATCTGAATCCTCTTCTGCCTCTAAATATCAATCAATGGTACAAATCTAAATAGCATAGGAGGACTCTTACAATAGTATTTTTTTAGGACCAATCTGAATCCTCTTCTACCTCTAAGTATCAATCAATTGTACAAATCTAGTGAGATTTATTATTTCACGCGGAAATTTAATACCCAAAAACATCATTAAGAAGTGGAAAAACTTTTATAAACTTGACTGAAGGTGATCTTTATAATAATATTGACATCATCTTCAAATAATCTAAATCGATCGTTAATACTCTGGATAATGTTTACTTTGTGAATACGAATTAATCTTAATCTTCCATATGCGCTACTCCGATTTTGTTTTTCTATAACCATATA
Organism: Camelina sativa; assembly: GCF_030686135.1. Lineage (NCBI taxonomy): Eukaryota > Viridiplantae > Streptophyta > Magnoliopsida > Brassicales > Brassicaceae > Camelina > Camelina sativa. Next base: position 21,991,328 of record NC_141895.1, on the reverse strand, counting down.
TTGGAGAAATATGGATCATGGATGTAGTCTCTTCTGACCATTTAAAATTTTGAAAGATTAAAGCACATTTGAATCATCAATTTTGTTTAAGTCAAATAAATTATAGTAACGTATACTAGCACAAAAATACTTGTTACTCGATAAGAAACTAAAAAAAAAAAAATCGTAAGTGGCTTCGAGGGCTTTTACATCATTATGTCTTCACAGTTTAAAAAAAAAAAAAAATTGATGTGAAGAGTTTTACATTAAAATAATAGGTTGTGACTTTAAAAATATAATAGACACCATTTGTTTACCATCAAAAGAACAATTTTTTGATTATACCGAAACTGATGAGAAATTCAACTATTATAAAAGAAAATTACAAGACAAAACTATCAAAGCAGAAAAATCATATAGATTTTATCAGAAGAATAATGATGATGAATCAATGTAATCAAAACTCAAAAGAATACAATTCGTCGAAAATGTTCTATTATGTTTTGCAATAATGATTTTTTTTTTAATGGTTAAAGATTTATAAACTTTTTAGCTTATCAAGATGGAAAACCCGTGAGTACGAGAGAATTTGCAAACTCTTTACCTTGTTCTTTTCTTCCCAACTTAACCCGTAGTAAAAAAAAAATTGAAGATTGGACTATGGTTTTGGATTTTTTTTTTCTCTCTTTTCTTCTAATCGACTATTATTAGCTAAAAAACATAGATATCGTGTATTAGCAATGTAGATCATGTACACCACATGTAGATCCTGAAACGATGCATCTATAAAATTAATACTTACTTAAAAAAAACTGTCGACAACAACCAAACATAGAAAACTGTCAACAAAAACCAAACATACAAAATTTATTGTAAGATGATGGTCACAAAAAAAGACACAAAAGTGAAGGCCCACAAAGCCCAGCCAACAACAGCGAAGCCCAGCTAAAACCTGAATAAAAGGACTTTTTTTTTTTTTGGTTTGGTTTGCTCTCTCTCTCTCTCTCTCTCTCTCTCTCCTCTTGCTATCGGAAAACCTAGCAGTCGCTGAGCTCTTTTCTTCTCCATGGACAGGAGGGGGCTCAAGAGATGCTCGACATCCGCCGATGTAATTTCCTTTTTTTTTTTATTATTGTTTTGTTCTTCTTCTTATGGCTTTCTTCTTCTTTACTCTCTATTAACTTTGTTGTAATTTTGGATTTTTAGGTTGAATCAGTTCATGATGTGAATAAAGTCACGGATCCTTCGCCAAAAAGTAAGCAATTGGGTTTCTTATCTGTTTTTTTGTTTGTGAAGAACTATCTGAAAGATATCTGAATCTCGATTTTTTTCCTTGTTTGTTATGTTGATTTTAACATTAGCTAAGAGAGAGTTGGATAATTTGGAGATCACAGAAAACCAAAATGAAACATCTGAGAAGAAGGTCTCCTGTTCTGTATACATTAATTTCTGTTTCTTTTTTTTTTTCCTTTACTCCTCCACTTCCACTCGAGAGAGAAGTATATAGCTTTTGTATTTTTTTGTGTGTCTCTCTAAGTAGGAAATAAAAAAAATTGAGGAAAACTTTCGAAAAGTTGACTGAAACTACGGAAAAACTACACGAGATTATTCTAACAAGGCCCAATCTACCTGACATTTCATTCAGGGTATGTGCTCTTCTTTAACATCGTTTAATCAAAAAAAAATCATAACTTGAGTTGTTTTGATTCCATAAAAGAAATCTTGTTTTGTCTCGATAAGCAGAAAGAAGTCCCCAGAAAAGAGGTGAAACCGATATATCACAATGAGTGCAATTTCGGAAATAAAGATCATCTGGCACTAAATGATGACACCCTTTTCGTTAGAGGATTTGATACTTCCCTTCCTAGGCATGAAATCAAGAGCGCGTTGTGGAAACATTTCAAGTTCATGTGGAAAGGTCACAACGGTTTATGTTCCCATAGAGTGTGCTACCGGTGCTTCCTTGGGGTTGGTTTTCTTGTTACCTCCTCCAATTTTGTTTGTTACAGCAAAGTAAATAAAAAAACGAATTTGACTTTTTTTTTTTTTTGTTCTTTTCGTTTTTTTACAGATATGCTTTCATTAATCTGAAAGATCATACCAAGGGGTTTACACTCAGTGGAAGTCTTTTAGGAGGGCGGAAGCTCCATGTTATGATGGCCAAATATAGGGATGAATTTGGGGGCTATTCTAACTTTAGAGGTTGTCAACGTTGCCGTAATTATCAGCCATGGCTTGTACACAGAGCCATAGCCGACTCCTTACTTGAAAAATACAGGTGGTACACAAACAAAATTTTCTTTCTTAATAATAAAGTCTGTAGGTTAACTTCCCCATTATTAATTCGGGGATATTTTTTCTTGCTTTTGATAATGTAGGTCTATGGAGAAACGGCGGACCGTTGGTACTTCCTTTAGCAAGTTTGGTCGTTTTACAGCCAATATTGCTCGTTGTTAAAGCTACATCAAAGTATCAATATGTTTTTAGAAGAAAACTTGTATTATGGATCTTGCTATTTTTAGTTGCATACTTTATGCATAAAATCAAATTATGATTTACAAAAAAAAAAGAAAAAAAAGACATAAAACTATTGTTGTTACATTGTTATGTTTTTAGGAGTTTTTTTTCAAGTATTTTCTTACATGAGTTCGCTTGATGATATATAAGCATGTTCTCTTTCGATGATCTGAAAGTTATAGGAACGAAATACTCATAATTTGACTTTTATAATATCTTATATCTTACACAGAAAATTGAGTGCAGGTTTGATGCAATAAAGCAATGTGAAAGTAAGTTTATTTATATTCAAATGAGAAGATAGCTCATGAAGAACTTTATGATGCAAGAAAATAAAAGAAAGGACGAGATTAATTTACGAACACTAACAATCAAATATATTAAAAAATTATAAAGAAAAACTTTGTAAAAATAATATGATAATTAAATTATTAAAAAGGGTGAATAACCTTAAAAGCATAAGAAAATTTAAAGAATATAACATGCTTTTATTCAATATTAAGTAACTAGCCAATGTGGCCATGTGGGTGTCAAAAGATCATTCCAGTTATTACGTAGGGATGATGCGTGGCAAGTAGAGAGTGAAAAATGAATATACAGTATATGATAACCAATATGTATACTACCACTACTAAGCTTGATTAAAATCACACTTATTTTTTTTTGTCTAACATGATTTGAATTTTAAAATTCAGTTATGTATTTCTTTAAAAGGTGAATAGTGGAATCATGTAAAACCACTACGTTCTATATGGTTTCACATAGAAGAGATCAAGAGAATATACCAACAAATAAAAATAGACTAACATACACTACTAATCATTCACATTAAAGAATAAAGAGTATATATAAATAAAACACATAAAATGAAATGATATGAAGTAAAATGAAATGATATGTAACAAAATGTTCTTACTAATATCAGCATTTTGAGAATTTTGCTGAAACACTCCTCAAAATGTTCTTATTAATTACCCTAAGAGATATAATATAGAAAACCCCAAATACTGAACTAAACGCAAGATGGAAAAACGCTATAACTAACTTATACTACGTATGGATCCCAAATGACGAAGTTAAACTTTGTATCGTCTATGAACAAAAATCTGTCTTTTTAAACTCGAATTTGCGGTTCCTCCAAATGGAATTAGTTCAAAACACATACTAGTAATATGAAACTCATAGGAAATAATACATATAACCTTATTAATTACCAAAAACTTGTAATCAAAAAACAAAAAAAGTAGTGTATAAACGTAAATAGCTTAGTCTACAAATTAGTACTAAGAAAATTACAAGTAAAATAATTAATTGCATGACCAGATAGTGAAATATATAGTAAGTTATTCACTCATGAGACGATTGAACATAACTTAATTATACAGCCGGAATTGTTAAAAACTTAAAAATGCTTTATGTTCAACAAGCAATGTTGTTTACAACTGTGATCTGATGAAGTCCTTTTTGAGCGATAACTTATATTCCACTTTTCTGTAGATGGTTGGACGGACCTACCATTAACAGGGGACATCCACATAGATTTACCTCGCAGTACCATTCTACACTAGTCACACCACCATACCTTGTAAATCCCATGGCCAACCTCAGGTTTTATTTCATTAAGACACCATCCTGTCAATTTTTCCTTCTTTTTTCTTTTTGCAATTGTATATTCGGATTCCTGGTGACGGTGGGAGATTAGGACAGCTTATGTATATATGCAACCAACTTCTCAGGTAAGTATACTCAAAATTATTCGCGTTATTTATGAACTCAAACAAATACATTAGCGGTTGCTCACAAGAAACTAAAAATCATATTCCCTTTAGTAAGGCCAAATAGTCTGTTCTCAAATATGAAAACCATTTTTTTTTTTTTTTGGCAATGTGGTTTCGGTCAACCGATGCAGCTATGCTCCCCACCATTTGCAGCCAGACATCAGCTTTATGCGGTCATGCCTACCACTACTTATGCAGCCGCTGTCTCCAGTACATGGTTGAGTCGCTGGCTTGAATTCCTAAAACTAATTAAAGGGGTGGAGTCTAAGGAAAAGATACTCAGGCCTAGGATTCTGAGAGCTGATTCAACATCCTTTATGCACTTAATGAACAAATATGGACCCCCGTACTTACATTTTTCATCTGAGTTTAGTTCATGCCAATTTCTTTTCCTAACGGTTTCTTTGGAACAACGTATCTACAAAGAGTCTTATTTTAATTTCCACTAACCTTGTTATATATTTTACCTTCCAACTTGATAAGCTATTATCAAGTCTTGATCCTTGACTATTGAATTTGATGTTTATCTTTCGAAATGATACAATTAGTGATTAGTAGAAACAAAAATATCTGGCTCGGTTTACTGTTTCATCACAGATAAGATAGACATTACGGAGATGGAGGTTATCAACAAAAAGACTACATCGTTTTTAGATAGATAATTACGGAGATAAGAGGGTTATAAACAGAAAAGACTACATCGTTTTAAGATAAGAGAGACACATAGAGGCATAGAGAGCTCGTGTTGTGGTGAAGGTGAACCATTAGTGAGACGCGTGTTGTGGTGGACCATTCACCTAAAATAAAATAAAAAAAAATCACTAGTGTGAGCAGTGTTATGAAATCCATCAAACTAGAGGGTTAACTTGCTTTAATTAAAGAAAGACAAGAATCTACCTTCAACACAGTCACCCGGGTAAACAGGCCCTTGCGTCGAGCAAGCCGACCAAACCCCATCTTTCCCCAATCATCCCCTCGAGAATCCAAGGTTTCCCAGAACTCTACCCATTCTCCATTTTGCAGCTGAATGCCACACCCAGTGAGCAAGACACTATGCCCAGGAAACTTCTCATAAAACCTAGCTAAACATTCCATGTCTGTTGGAATGAAGACACTCTGACAATGATGTAAAAGAAAAAAACAATTACAAACTGTAAAATTAGTTTTGAAGTATAATATAAAGTACTAATTAAAGGTATCCGTCATAAGATTTGTAGCTTGGAAGAACATCATATGAAACAACCACCGGGCCTTTACTGAGAAGGCTCTCAATAACATCTTCGAATTCTTCGTAATCTTCCATTGGTCGCTTATAGACAGTCATTTCATCGATGTACTTTCATCGATGTCCTTTTCGTTGCCCATGAATGTAACACTTCCGTGCAATTCCAAGTTGTTAATAGACCTGCCATTTTCAAGTTGGGCTGCCAAAACCAAAGATGAGGTCTATCAATTTGTTTCATATCAACTATCTAGAATCATTATTTAAAAAAAAAAAAAAAAATTGACTCAACACCCATCAAGCAAAATATTAGCATACCAATATGTGAGCAGTTTGCAACTTCTCTAGGGAAGAAACTGTAGTGAGTGCTCCTCTAAGAAGTGAATTAATCTCTTCATTTTCCTGCAATTGAATATGAGATTAATAAATAAAAAACGGTAAGGTAAATTAGAGAAACGACTGACAAAAAAGACGACTCTCTGAATCGTGAAAGGACTCGGTTACCTTTTTTGAATTTTCATCCTCCTCTTTTGAATCTTCAAAAGAATCATCCTTCTTCCTACGTTTTTGCTTCTTCTCTGATGATGATTCTTTGGACTCTGACGTTCTCTTACCTTTCAGATCCACCGCCTCCTCTTCCGCCATCATCGATATCTCTAGGCTCATCGCGGCTGTGTCTTAGGGTTTATCATCGTCCGCTTAAATCTCTTTTTCCTTTTTAAAAAAAAAAAATATATATATATATATATATATTTATCCGACGTGTCCGCTTTTAGTTAAATACCATTTTTTAAAGTAATACTATTACAAGTATGTATTTTAAAAGTGTTTTTTTTTTCTTTTAACTTTAATTTGTAACAGTTGTCGAAACTTTGTATCATCAAATGATTAGTGTAAAATTTTGCAGTTAGTAGTTTTATAGTACTACTATTTACCATAAAATGATTATGTAGCAGTTAATTTCTGAAACTTAAGTTACTAACAAAACAAACAAACTCAAACGTGGAGATAGTCTAGAAAACCAAAAACAAAATAAAATTTTTTTGCCCGATTCTGGAGGGCTTTATTCTTGGATTAAAATCTGTCTGACCCTTTCTACTAAAATTTTATGGGAAAATTGATTTAAAAGGACATTTTTTCTTTAATTTGTCCTATTATGCTTTTTTTTTGAAATTTGGTAGAGTAGGTTTTAAAATACAGAAAAACTCAATTATACCTTTAATAACTCAATTAAATCCTTAATTGTAGAAAAAACCAAAATTTCCTGTATTTTTTCTTTTTTTGTATACTTCCTAAAATTAATAAAAAAAAATACTTCTTTTTTCAATCCATTTCTTCATTTTTTTTAACAAAATCTCGACATACATTTTTTCTTGGGAGATTTAAAACCAAAAATAAAAAATCTCGACATTACTCTCTCTTTCTCAGGAGATATCGACACCTTTTTTTCTCCCACCGGCGAGAATCGACGACTCTGGTAGCTTCTCCCACCGGCGAGGATCGACGACTCCGGTAGCTTCTCCTGCCAGCGACTACTCCGGTAGCTTCTCTCTCTCTCTCTCTCTCTCTCTCTCTCTCTCTCTCTCTCTCGACACAATTGAGTTTTTTCCCAAATCTATTTCAAAATTTTTCCCCAAATCTATTTCCAATCGATTTCTCTCTCTCTCTCTCTCAATCGATGCATGCAATTGTTTGTTTGGATTGTTGTGGTTGTGTTTTTTTCCCCCAAATTTGATTTTTTCCCCAAATTTGATAATGTATCGGCAACACATGTTTTGCTTTTGGGTGATGTCAATATAGTTTCTATATGTGATTGATTGTTGTGGGACAATTTTTTTCCCCAAATTTGATAATGTATTCGATTGAAATTTGTGTTTTTTCTTCCCCAAATTTGATAATGTATCGGCCTCCAAGTTTTGCTTTTTGTTGATGTCAATATAGTTTCTATATGTTAAGACTTCATTGATTGTAAACCTAAAAATAGTTTACAGTTAGTATAGCTAATCGATCATGTTCATCATGTGTTAGGATAGGGATTTGGATTCATACTAATGAATTTCATTTTTCTTAATTTTTTTTTGTGTAGCTATGGAAACAGAATTTCCTAAACGCCTATTTAGAGATGGATTTGAGCCACAAGTGAAGAAGATTAACAATTCCTGTCGAATTTCTATCTTGGACAAAGTCAAACAAGCATTACCTAAAGAGTATGAGAAAGTGAAGAATGATCCAGTCTTTTCACATGTCTTTGCAATCTACGAGAATGGTTTAGGGTATTCAGGGCGTTTGATACACAGCATGATGTCTAGGCAATTGGTTACAAAGAAAAAAAGAGAGATATGGTTTGTGTTTGGAGGGAAGCCACTCAGATTTTCAATGCAAGAGTTTCATGCTGTGACTGGGCTCAATTGCACTGCCGATTCTAGTTGTGATTTAGAGAATTGGAAAGATGATGGTGGGTTTTGGAGCAAATTGATGAAGAGAAAAGGTCCGACTATTAGCATTAAGAGCTTGGTTGATGTGCACTTACATGTAATTCACAAATGGAATGAGGTAGATAAGATCCGATTGGTGTATCTTCTTGTGATAGCTGGGTTGGTTATGGCTAAGGATGAGAAAAAGTATATTCCACTCAAATACATCCAGATGGTAATGGATCTTGATAAGGTGAGGACTTATCCTTGGGGTCTTAAAGCTTTTAAAAGTCTTGCTAAGTCTATCATAGAAAAAAGAGAAGATTTGAAGAAGATCAATAGCTATGCATTAGATGGTTTCTCATATGCATTTCAAATATGGGTGATGGAGGCAATTCCAGACATTGGAAAGTTGTTGGGAGAAAAGATTATCACAGAATTTAGAGAAGCTCCTCGATGTTCTAACTGGAAAGGCGCAGCCAAAGTATCATATGATGATATCATCCAACTAAAAAGTACATTTGGACCAAAGGTACTTTCTTTGCCAATCCAACTCTTATCACATGTTTTTTTTGTTAATAGTTGATGTCATTGTTTAATCTTAAGTTCTAACAGTTTTATTTTATTTTATTTTAGGATATTGTTTATCCATACATATCTATTACTGGCGATTATGACATTGTTGACTCCATGGAGTTTTTATGGCGTGACGAAACTAGCGATGGTGAAGTCGATGCACTGAAAGCTAAGATCAGTTCTGAAAATGATTTTGGAGACCATATTTGGGGAACTGTACAAGTTGATGATGTGGACGGTGAACATAATCAAGTAAAAGATGATGTTGGCAGTGAGGTGTGCGAAGAAAATCAAGGGTCTAGTGCAACAAAGAGTGGTGAGAGTATGCAAGCTGCTAATGACGAAGAGTCAGGTTGCAAGAGAAAGAGACAACCTGATCATGGTGCAGAGAGGAGGAAAAAGAAACTGCTCTATGAGCGAGCAGCAACAACACATCGAGCTGAAACAGATGAACCAATGAAGTCTTTTATTAATGTGTTTGAGACTTGTTTCAAGAGTTTTGAGAAGAAGGTTGACAGTCGATTGGAAAAAATAGAAAAGGATGTCTCACTGTTGAAGGATGCTATAACTTCAGCTGGAATTACAATAAGCACTCAAGCCACGGTTGAGCAACCATCCATTCCAGCAGAAAAGAAGGGTAAATCTGTGGTACGTAAGACTTAAATCTCTATGTTATGTTGTGTTTTTTTTAAGACTCTAAAAAAATATGTAATCGGATATGTATGTACGTGGGTGTAATAATTTGTGTTAATATTTTTGTTAAACTTTTTGTATTGACAGGATGAATCGTTTTTAATTGATGATATTTTCACTCATCATAGTGAAATAGATCTTAATTTGGATTCCCAAGAATTTTTACAAAAAACAGTAGGACACCTATCTCAAAAGACAGATGTACTTGGGTTTGATCCTACACATAATGTATTGTGCAAAGATGACATCAGAAATCGGAGTCCTCGAAACGAGGGTGAACATGATGAGGATTCTGTTTTTGTGTTTGTTTCTGATGATCGATTCAATGCTTTTGCAGCGTGGAGTAGAACACTGGGGTAAGTTGTTCAATTGTATTTTTCCTATTATTTTTTTCAATGAGGCTTATGCACAATGTTTTCTTTTTGCAGAATGCTTAAGTTGGGTCCGAGTGTAATTAATGATAAATTACTAAGTCGAGTCATGACAAGCTACGTTTGGCTTCGGAATCATGTACGTTTCATGTTATTTTTGTCAATATATTTTTTATTGTCAACGTTTGATTTTTGTCCATTATATTTTTTTCCAGGAAATAGATGCTATAATGTATATATTTCGAGAGAATACATTTTTAGGCCGACTGAAGTCAAATCGTGTTGGCTTCATGAATTGTCTGTTTAGCATGCAAATCAAAATCGAATATTTGAAGTTTATCAAAGATAAAAAAGGCCACAAATGGGATTCTATGATCTTGGGTTATGCCAACGATGACTTGCCTTCTCATGGAAAGACGGGGAAGAAATGGGCATTAGACTTCGACAGAGTTTACACTCCTGTGTTCGTCAATGATAATCACTGGATATCTCTGTGCATTAATTTTGGCCTAAGAACAGTTGAAGTATTTGATTGTTCTGGTCGCACCCACATAAGTCATGTAGATCCTTTTGCAATCCTCATCCCTCGACTTGTGAAGGAAGTTCAAACCAAAACCTATGGTAAATATCTTCATGTGGCTCCATATTCTATCATTTTTGCTTCAGTGCCACCAAATCTTAATAAGTCATGCTCTGACTGCGGAGTGTATGCACTTAAATACATAGAGTGTCATATGCTTAACCTAGATATGAGTTTGATAAACGATGACAACATTAAAGAAGCTCGTACGAAGATTGCAGTTGATTTGTGGGAAGCAGCATCTGATCCTGTGTTCATTGAGCGAATGGAAAAGTATGAGCCTCCATCTATATTGCCTCATTTTGTAGACCTTAGTTAAATTTAAGATTTTGCTAGGATTATTATTGCGATTGTAGTATGTCACTCACGTCATGTTTTTTATTGCTGAAAATTTTATTTAGCTTTTGTTTTTAAGCTTTACGCGTTACATAAATCCAACAAAGCACACACATCAATATTTCAAACACGTCCAAAACAAAAGCTTGTTTAATATGTCACTACCATTTAATTGTTCTCTATGATTAAGACAAATACAACGTTCAAAACAAAATCTTGTTTACCATCAGAAATTCAAAATAACGTCCAAAACAAAACATAAGAAATTCAAAATTAAAAAACATAAGATATCCAATAATGTGAACTCCAAATAGTGACGAAGAAGACTACATCATAAATCCTCAAAGATCAGCCTCCATTTTACTAGCAAGACCAGCATGCGAAGATGAAAAAAAATAATGAATGTTAAATTAAAGAAACTAAAACATGTATTTGAAATGATGTGTAAAAGTTGCTGAACAAACCTATTATTAGATCGTGTTTTCACATGTCGATCTATTGTGGCCTTCTTTACCACAACGGCCACACTTACGCCTCTTCGCTCCTTGTGACAATCTTATCTTGTCTTCCACTAATTCATATCTTCTTTTTCTTCTTCTACCAGCTCCTCTTCTTGTCTCAGGTGGTACAATTTTTACATCACCAACAGTTTCGGGAACACACCATTCATCTTCAGGAACACCTATAGGATTAATGGTTTCCTCGTACAATGATCTCCATGCAGCAGTAGTGAACACATCATCAACGTATGGGTACAGACTTTTTCCAATACTAAAACATGCTTTTATGGCATGTCTACAAGGAAGTTTTCCTATGTCAAACTTTCCACATGAACAAGTCCTCTTCTCCAAATCAACAATAAAATCTACTCCTCTACCTTTAATCTGTAATATGAATTGAGAAATAGGATAAGCTTTAACATTTTCACCCTTCTCTATTCTTCTAGAAATCTTCTTCTCCACCTCAATGGTTAAAGGGTCGTTCTGCTGCTCACTTAATGCCCTACGCTCATAAAACCAGCGGGTTAACATTTCTCTAATGCTATCTAACAAAGGAATTATTGGATACTCTCTCGGTGATCTCAAAGCTGAATTTATTGATTCAGCAGGGTTGTTGGTGTTTATGTCATATCTATATCCAGGAAAATAACATCTAGCCCATTTTTTCACATCAGCCTCCTGTAGATAACCTCCAATCGCTGGACTGATATTGCAAATTTCCGCAAAATGTTTATCAAACTCAGCAACTCTATAAGCTTTTGACGCTTTTGCAAGACGACCAGCCACACCTCTTCCTTTATAATTTGTTACCACATTACCTATCAAGTGGTGGATGCAAATACCATGTTTAGCCAACGGGTAGATTTTTCCAATCATTTTACCAATAGATATATGTCGATCTGACACAAAAGCTAAATCTTTGTCATCCGCAATAACAACCTTAAGCTGCATTAAAAACCACTCCCATGAAGCATCATTCTCAGAATCAGCAATCCCAAATGCAATTGGATACAAATTAGAGTTACCATCTACGGCCGTAGCAACTAGTAGAACTCCTTTGTATTTGCTCTTTAAAAACGTTCCGTCAAGTACAATTACCTTCCGAATTTTCTTGTAGAACCCTCTTATTGATTGACCAAATGAAATGAATAGATACTTGAATCTACCATCACAATCAATATCATAATTTGTATGCGTACCAGGATTCGCCTCTTTTAGCATGTGCAAGTAGTTAGGTATCTTAGCAAAACTTTTCTCTGGGATTCCTCTTACTTCGTTAACTGCATACTCACGAGATTCCCAAGCTTGGGAATAAGTTAGCTCACATCCATTCTCCGTACGCATAATATTAATGATGTCATTGGGTTTAGGTCCCTCCTTGACACCTTCATAATTATGTTTGATGAGATTCCCGATTGTTCTTGCTGAAGGTGTTCTACCAAATTTCGTTTTCCTTGAAGGAGCACAAGTATTTCTACCCACATACTTGTTGATTTTCCAACACGTAGACCCTTCTAAGCACTCAGCACGAACACACCATTTGCAAACATTATCAATACAGCGTATACACCATAATCTTGTACCAGATTTAGTAACTCTGTAATCGAAGTTATACTTCATGGCAAAAATTTCTAAACTTGCCTGTAAAGCTTCCTTGCTTTTGAAATATTGCCCCTTCTTTACCATAGAATCAACCATCATAGATCTAGCACCTTCAGCGTCCTTAGAAGTTATGAAGTTACAATCATTCGGTTTTGCTTTGCTCACAATTTTTTGCTGTTTTTCACGGTGGAGACTGTCAACGCCTCCCTCACTTGAATCACTTGGTTCCTTATTCAAATCAATATTACTTCTATCATTCACTGTGGTTTTAAACGTCACACACAACCGTATGTTATTCTTCATTCTCCAATAAGCAACAAAAATTTTCACTTGGCGATCATTCATCATAACAACCGGAGGAGAATCAACACTGAGATCAAAGGGTAAATAACTGAATTCCACATCAACCATGTTTAGAGACTGTATTTCATAGTCTTCCAAAACCATCATCTTTAGCTCTTCAAGAGTTGAATTGGCTTGAAAAGTAAGAAGTCTCCCACGTTTTTCTTCATCAACAATAAATCTCCATTCACTTTGCCTGATACATCTCCATATACCACATGTTACATAGATTTGCTACATTTTGCAAAATCAACTCTTGAATGAAAGAACACTTTACAAGCGTGAAGAATGAAAAAAAACTCTCTTAAACCTAAGGTAATCGATTAATAATGTTTTCTAAACTCTCTCAGAACACGTTTTCTAAACTTGTTAGAACGTAATCTTAAGAATATATATGATTTCCATAATTTCGGGATTACGTAAATATTTTCCTTAAATTTAGGATTCAGTTACATTGTTTAACATAAGTCTAGAATAAGATGTAGAATATATCTTCTAATTTCCGCAGGGCACATGAAAAATGTAGATTTCATATTCTGACTTCTGTAGAATATGTATAAAGTGAAGAAAACAAATTCTAATATTTTTAGAATATAGAGTTATGTGTAGAACATATATTCTAGTTTTTGTAGAACACATATAAAATCCGACTTCTAAAAGTTTTAGAAGATAAATATATTCTAAAGATTACAGAACAAGTACAATGCGTAGAATTAGTATACGACCATATTTAGAACATGTATAGCACGTAGAATTTATAATCTAATATCTTTAGAATATATCATATTAGTAGAATATGTATTCTAGATTTTGCAGAAATATTTTTTGTCAATGTTAAAACACATTTTTTTCATCAAAAACACCTTTTGGCAACGTCTTCTTTATTTTTTTTATTTTTTTTAGGGAAATAAAATTTTAAAATTGCTTAAAAGTTAGTTTCAATTTTTCTTAAGGGTAGTTTAGGCATACTCAATAATGTACCGTAGAAGGCATAATGGGACAAATTGAAGAAAAAATGTCCTTTTAAATCAATTTCCCCAAATTTTATTCTATTTAGCCCTTCTATTTAAAAGTTGTATTTAATTGTTTATTTTATTGAGATAATTAGTAAAAGACAAATAAATTTAAGGTTTTTTTAATATTTACAGATCCAACCTAATTTTGGATTTAGATATGGATATCCATATCTATTTCGGATTCTTAAATCCCCAAATCTATAACTAAACCCTAATTTATATATTTTTTTTTCTTCTCGTGTTTCTTCTCCCCCGACTCGAGTCGAGTCGACAGTTACAGAGGAGGATCAATCTCGTTCATCTTATTCTTCTCTTCTTCTCTCGATATTCTTTCGTCTTCTTCTTCTTCTCTTTTTTGTCATCCGTTTCTTTCAATCCCCTTTCTTCTTCTCTTTGTTGAAATCCGCCGTGAGAAATCAAAATTCGCCGTGAGAAATCGGAATTCGCCGTTCGTTTCCTCTCAGTTGCCGGTCATTGTAAGCCATTCTCTTTATTTCTTTGCTTTGATCCCTAATTCGACTAATTGTTGGGTTTCATTCTCTGAATTGTGAGTTCTGAGTTAGGGAAGTGTGTTTTTGAAATGATTTCGTGAAATGTCTTGTGAGTTTGAGTGTAGATAGATAGTGAGATCCGTCTATGTGGGGTTTTGTTCGGATTGAGTTTGTGAGATTGTGTGAGTTTGAGTTTGTGTTTGTGTTTATGTTCGGATTGTGTGAGTTTGAGTTTTTTTTTGTGTGAGTTTTTATCTCTTTGCTTTCGATAATGAGATTATGTGAGTTTGAGTTTCTTTTGGACCCGTTTGTTTTTGTGTTTGGATTGTGTGAGTTTGAGTTTCTTTTGGACCCGTTTGTTTTTGTGTTCGGATTGTGTGAGTTTATGTAGATAATGAGACTGATTTTCAAAGTTTGATATAACTTTGTTGTTTTATGTACTAATCGAAATGGCTAAAACCAGAGGAGGAGGATCTAATGTAAGAAGTGGTACTAGAAGATCCGAAAGATTAAAGCAATTGGAGATAGGAGGTGAAAATATAGTGGATGATGTCGTGGGAGATAAAGTTGGTGAAAATGTAGTGGATGATGTTGGGGAAGATCAAGTAGGCGAATCTGGTCGAGTGAATTCATCACCTATCCATCCGAGACATGTCTCTGACCAGGAGGTAATTTATTTTGTTTAGTACAACATATTACAACTAGGTACAACTATGCTGTGACACTTAATTTCTTTGTAAAATTGTGTTTGTATTTCAGGATACAGAGATTGATAGGGAGGAGGACACTCAACCTATTGAACCAAAGTTATATTTTAGTGATCCAAGCGTCTATGGAAATCATGTCAAGATTTCATCAAGGTTTCAAATTGCTAGTACGCTGGATATGTTAGAGAAGCTCGAACTATCAGAAAAGACATGGTTTAAGAAACACAAGCAGTTCAGGCACGTATGGCACATGGCTAGGCATGAAAATAATAAGGTTGTGTAACATATTTTACAGATTTTGGCGTTTGAGTGCATTCCCCAGCTGTCCAGAGAATATCAAGAAGTGGTAATAGACGCTAGAGAAGGCTGCCCATTGATGTGCAAGAAAAAACTCAAAGATTCTTTGATGAAAGGTTATCCACTTGAAGAAATAAACGAAAAACTTGGGACAGATAAGGCAAGATGTTGGTACCATTAGTAGATTATTAGCATAAATTTATAAATTCATTATTTTAATTTTTTTTTTATTGTACTTTACAGGACATCATAAGTATCTTAGAACCATTGGAGGAGCAGCAAGATCTTTTGCATCGCATCATGGAACAACATGAAGATGATGATTTTATGGACCCAATTGCTGATGAATGGAACAAGCGTCTCGATGTAGAGAAGAAGGAGATTTGGTGGGAAAATCTTTATAAGTTAGATATTGCTTCTGGAGGATTTGGTCCGGCAAATGTTCCAAACGTCGAACATTTGGAGGAGCAGCAACAAGAAAACGTGTCAGCAGCTGAACATATGGAGGAGCACCAACGACAAAGAAATCTGACTAGTTTGAAGGAGCTTGAGGAGAGGTTGATGAAAGCCATGGAAAATGGATTCATAGAAGTGAATCAGAAGATAGATAAGAAGATAGATGAATTTGATAGGAGGCTCAAAAACATTGAAAGAGAAAATCTTGGGAATGCATTTTCTGCATGGAGAGATGCTGAGGCTGGGAGGACAGAAGGAACTAGTGCTGGCGATACAGGAACGAGAACAGAAAAAGAAGGAGAAGTACAAGCTGGTGATGGTGAGCCAGCTGGTTATGGTGAGCCAGCTGGTGATGGTGAAGGAACGGGAACAGCTGGTGAACGGGAACAGAAGAAATAGAAAAAGAAGGAGAATCTGAGAGGAACGAGAAGAAGAAGAAGAAGAAGAAGAAGGTGAAGTACAAGGTGAGCCAGCTGGTGAAGAACATGAAGCTACGAGAGATAAGAGGAAGCGCAGTCCGTCAAAGTTCATCACTACTCCTTTCACGGCTGCGAAAAAAAGAAGATGTGCGTTTTGTTTGTGTAGTTTTGAAAACTTGTCTGGATATCCAAATTGTCTTTTATGTTTATTATGCAACTGTTTTTAGGTATAACTAGTGTTTGTAGGGACAACTATGTTATTGGGTTTTTATGTTTTTTTTGACTATTATTCTGGTACAACTAAGTTAAGTTAAGTACAACTACGTATCTGGTACAACTAATATTTTGTTGTACAGTCTACATTGTGACACCTGGCGCCGTTTGCGTCGTCAAAAATTCATATAGTTGTCCAGTTGTACACAATTGTACTTAAATTAACATAGTTGTTCTTTGTTCTAAAAACCACAAAAATTAGTTGTTCTTTACTCTAGATCAATTTTTTCTAGTTGTACTTATAATATTACATAATTAGAATAGAACCCCTATGTCATCTTGTATATAAATATTTGAAATCACCATTATTTCTTGATTCTCATAATTTGTGGTCATTATATACAAAGAAACATTAAAACACTAAGGTTGTTTATTGAAGAATTTGGATTTCTATGGTTTTGATTTGTTTTTTACATGTAAAGTGGATTATGTTAAAATTTTGTGGTTATTACATACCAAGTAACCTTAAAAGACCAAAGGTTATATTTTGGTTCTAAGTTTTCTAATTTAATTTTATATTTTGGTAATATACTATAGTTGTACCGGTTGTACTTAGTTGTACCAAGACAGGACAACTCAAAATTTATACAAATACTACTGAGTTGTACGAATCAGAAACATAACAAATACAAACACCATCGTTCCTAAAATCAATTTTGGTCACCATCATTGTCCAACCACTCACTCATACCAGTCGGCTTCTTCGACTTCTTCGACTTCTTCTTACCTACTTTGTCTTTATCTTCTCCAACAGATGCATACCTTCTTTTTTTGTCTTCTTCCTTGTTTAACATCATAATCTGGAGGCAAGATTAACCGTTTCATCGTCTCCTCGGAAACAATCCATTGACAGCTATGGGGAACCGGATAAATCGTCCTTGAATAAGCCAAAACCCAAAGCTCAATCCAGTAATATTTTGAGCACAATTATGTAACTGTATCTCAGGATATGCTTCCTTCTTTGCTTCTCTTGCAGCTGCTACTGCATGCACACATGGATATTTGTTTATATCAAATTGTTTACAACTGCACGTTTTCCTTCTCAAATTAACCACATATTATAGACCATCACTACCTATCACACTATATTAAAGTCGGTAACAGTTTAGCTCATTCACCACCAACAGTTTTACTTCCTTACATGTTTTGTGAACTTCTTTCTCAACAAAAGGAACCAGCTTCTGTGCAGTTGATATTTCTGCAGAAGCTTTTCTATGTTTAGCAAACCACTCAATCATTTTCTCGATAATAGCATCTATCATTTGTAACAGTGAGTAGTTCCTTGCATTTTCTAAAACACCATTAATCGATTCAACAACCTTGCTTGTGTCTAGGTTGTACTTTTCTCCAGGAAAATAACATCTAGCCCAGTGCTTTATCTCCGTGTGCTCATCTAGATACAAACGTGCTGAAGGATATGTTGATGAAAAATCACCATAAAGCTGTAAGAACTCTGCCTTCGTATAAGCCCGAGCACATTGCTTGAACTTTTTGGCACATATTGCTTTGTTTACTCCAATAACTTTTCCTTTCACATTCTGAGACAAATGGTAGATACAGTGCCCATGGTGAGACAATGGATAGAGCATTGCTATTGCCCTGAGGAGACTGAAGTTCTGTCAGAAACAAACACAATTTCAGCTCCATCTGGTATACGCGATTTGAGATTTTCGAGAAACCAAAACCAACTTTCATTATTCTCGCCATCCACTACACCAAAAGCAAGCGGATAATGGTGATGATCGGGATCTTGAGCTGTAGCAACAAGTAGCACTCCACCATATGCAGTCTTAAGGTGGGTTCCATCCAAAATGATCACTTTTCTCATGACTCGAAAGCCTTCAATGGAAGCTCCTAGTGCGAAGAACAAGTACTTAAACTTATGTTTCTCATCCACTTCCACATATGAAACTGTATCAGGATTCATCTTTTCTAACATGAACATATACGAATACATAAGCCTAAAACCTTCCTCTGGGGTACCTCAAACATCATCTGCAGCTTCTTTTTTTCCTCTCCACGCGGTAGAGTATGACACCTGCACACCAAATCTTCTTTGAACCAAGTGAATGAGAGCTTTTGGAGTTGGCGTGGCAATTTTACCCGGATAATTTGCAGCCAATAAAGAAGCAACCATATTTGGTGTACCTTTCCTTCTAATTCGCCATGTACTTGTTCTTGACCGAGAGCATGTATGAATATTTCTATGAGTTCTTATAGAGAAAGGCTTAGACTTATCACTCCTTGCAGCTCTTACGTACCAATTGCAACCATTCTTTGTTCAGAACATTTTGCCACATATCTCAACGGCTCCGACTTCTTTGCAACAAACTCAAAACAATTCTTATGTCCAGCCTTTTCAATTAAACTTTGTATTGCTTCTTTGCTTCCAAATTCATGGCCTATCGTAAAATCAAGACCATCTTCCCATAAAAGAGGTCCAGACTTGTTTCCTTCTACATCTCTATCTTCATTCTCGACCACCACCAGATTTTGTAGTGATGGTTCTCTTACGTACATATCTACGATACCACCACCACCACTACCATTCGTTCCACCAACTAGAGCAATCTCTTTATTCGTTACATCAATTAGAGCAATCTCTTTATTCGCTCCACCACTATCATTCGCTCCACCACTATCATTCGCTCCGCCAATTAGAGCAATCTCTTCATTATTTGGAAAATCCTTTATCAAAACTTGATCAAACCCCTCATTTTCATCGATCCCCTGATTTTGTTCTTCGTTATTGGTAACTTCGACATGCAAAACACTTCTAAACCCTTCTTTAGACACATCCTTTAAATAACACACAACATCTTCATCATCTTGAATATAATTTGGTATTCCCTTATAGTTTGGGAATGAGAAGGGAAAGTAACTAACTCTCAGATTTTTCATAGCCTCATCTACCCTTATCTTGTTGCATATCTTCTCAACCAACTTAGCATATGATACATCACTAGATGATGTCTTCATAAGAAAAGAATACACTTCCTTATCTTCTCTTGAAATCCATCGTACATCTTCTCCGATACTTGAATAATATCCATCATAAAGAAAGCGTATGATTGAAGTCTTTGGCATTGTCACCTGAAAAAGAAAGAGAAAGAAAACAGTCAATTTCCATTTTTTTGTAGCAGTTCATAAACATAGTTGTACCCTTTTGTTTCAGTTGCACCAAATTTTTGGATCCTTAATTTCCTACATAGTTGTACCCAATGGTCCCAATTGTCCCAGATCTGAAATCCCCAAATTTTTTTACAAAATCCGACATTCAATCTCAAATTCAACCTTTCTCATTCATAATAACCAACGCAAGACCTTAATCCACTAAGAAAACAAGTCTACTAACCTTAACAAGCATAAAAACCAAATAAATTTACAAATCTACAATTTATCATTCAAATTGAGATTCCACAACAATTTCATTAAACAATGTTATATCTAAGGAAATTTAGACAATAAGAGAGATTAAAACTACCTTCAAGTGAGTGTTAATGGTGGATGAAGAAGAAGAAGAAGAAAAGAGGGAGGAGGATTCAAAATCGTTCCAAAAATGAGAGGGAGCTCAACAATATCGGACCGTTGAGAGAGTTTAAATTATTGGTTATTTTTTTTTTCTTTTTCTTTTTTTTTCTTTTGAGGGTAGAATGAGATTTTGATAATATTAGAAAAAATAGGAGTAGTAAAAATAAGTAGGGGTTTTATAGAATGAAATTGGAACGAAAGGGGCTAGAGAGATTTAAATCCTTTATTCTTCAATCATCACCATATCAATTCATCACTTTAATCTTAGAACCATATAAGTATAACCCATATAATGAAGGGTCGGTAAGATGAATTCCAACCGGGGGGTCAATGGAAAAACATCCCCATCAGATATCTGACAAATGTTAACGTCGCAGGATTATATTTCCAAAAACATAGAATCGACATCATGATTATAAATTTGTATAATCAAGTCGATTCGATGAGATCATGATGTCCTTCTTTCTAGAAGGTTTTATTTCCATGCGTTCGCTCACTAGTTACTACTACAGTGTTTTGTAATGACTTTGTAACGCAAAAATGGTTTACACCAAACGCAAACGGTGAAAAGTGTTTATGTTTTGGTTCTTGTCACTGTAACTCCGTCTGGATCGCAAATGAACACAACATTTTCAAGTTAAAAAGATCACGCTCGGATCATCATCTTCCTCTTCCAAGTGACGAACCTAAATCAAAGCCGAGATTCACAATTTTCTCAAGTTCGAAGAAACCGCCATAGAAGATGGCAACTAAGGCGAATTCCAAAGGCTACAATTTCGCTTCTACTTGGGAACAGGTAAATTAATTCGCACAATCTGAGCTCGAGATCCCGCCATTGACGAGTCTAGTGTCCTGTGTGTCTGGAATTCTTTTGTTCAGATACAATGGTTGGATCTGAATGATGCTCTGTTTTTTTGAGAATCTATATACTGAATCAATGTGCTGCATTTGTGCCTGTGGGTATCTCTTTTCTTGTATCTCTATATATATATATATGTGTAGTAATGCTTCTTCATTTCGATCGTATGTTGTTTTGATTACAGTTCTACAAATGGTTTACTGATCTTGAATCAGCGATGAAGTCTGAGGTTAGTGATAGTCATGTTGTACCCTTGGTTAAAATTATGGGAAACACTACTTGAAATGTATCTAATAAATGATTTGTTACTTTCTGACGTAGACAGAGGAGAAGTATCGGCTCTATGTCACTACTTTAACTGAACGCATCCAGACGTGTTGATGATATACTTCATCAGGCAGTTTCATTTTCTTCCACCCTTTCCTAGTTGATGGAGAAGCAGAAATTGTAAGCTCAACTATTTTAATGATTTGGAGAATGTAAGATATAAATTATGGCCTACCGGCAAACTTTTTTCGCCACATGTCACAGTCTCAGTGTGTAGTTTGCTTGAGGTCTTCCCCTTGTCTTGCTTATTATGGATATATATTTGAATTTTGGCCTACCTAGGGTACTTTAGTTCATTGTGTATGTTTCTTACTGATTACTGGCTATTAGTTTTCGATAAATTTAAGAGGAAATACCTTAACAAGGTGTTAAAATGCTCTAATATCTCCTTTTTTTCTTTTTTCACAGATATCCTCCAATTTTTATTCTCCATATATGAACGTATCAAATTCAAAATTTCTCCCACTACTGAGACAGCTTGATGAATGCATATCGTGAGTAAATGATGTTGGATTCAATATTATGAACTTTAACATTCATTATTTGAGAAGGACAATGGCTGGTTTATCAGCTTTAGTGACTTACGATTTTAGTAACTGTTAATGGAGCATCAACTGTTTACTCATTCTTTCCAGTATTATCAGAGGAAATTTCAAGTCTGGCACCTTTTTGTGGATCCTTTGTAAGTTTTATTTATGCCGTGCTGTCTATGTTCTTCATCTATGTCTTTGGTCAATTTAACACTGAAATAGTTTTTGGTGCCTTGTATACTGAATTATTTTGGGCATTGAGCATATATATATATATATACTTATATATCCATAATAAGTATATACACTTAGTAGTTGAGAATTTACTTATTTCTTCTTCTTCTCGTTCTCTTTACACCATTTAGCGTCCATCAAATAATGCACAGCCGAACATTCATCATTTCATCCCATCACCATTGTTAACTGTGAATCAGGAACCTAATTTTGCCGTCATTGCCTCGATAGTATTATCTTGATTTTTGTTTGTTTATACTAATCTCTATGTCTTTGTTTAGAGATCCCAATGATTTCGTTTGTTATATGTGATACTTCCAACTACACTGTAGTAAACTTTCTTTGAATCTAATTATAACTTCTTAAAAGTCTAGGATTCAGGAAAAAATGAGCTAGCTTAAGTGATCAAGATTATTTCCGTTTGTTATATGTTGTGCGGTGCTTCCTTTTTTTTTTATCAAATTTGCTTGTTCCTGAACAGGTCAACGTACCTGTATGACATCTTACACCCAAAACTGATTCATGAAGCAAATTTTCATCTATTTTGCGAGCTCGTTCATATCCTTAAAGTTGAAGTTTTGGATGAGCAGCCAACTAGACAGAGTGCACCCCTGGCCAGACTGCGGCCTACATTACAAAGAATATTGGCCGATGTTAGTGAGAGATTGACTGTCCGTGCATTACAAACATATATTCGAGATTAGGTACAGTACAGTTTTCATACAAACTCTTTACCTTGTCTTTTACTTCCATATGTGTGGTCTTCTCATCTGCAATTATGTAGAAACAGTGAAATATGTATGCTGTCACCACTAAGACGTCCACAATATTTTGTCAAATATGCAATAATTGAGATGTCCACAATATTTTGTCAAATATGCAACAGAAAGCCACCAAGCTTATCACTAAGCGATCAATTACAATGGATGACCAGTTTTTCCTTATCAAGTATCTCCTTATCTTGAGAGAACAGGTTAGGGCTAATCTATCCTTTGTTTGCTTCTTTTGCTATTATTAAGTCAATGATTTTGAACAAGATATATATCTGCTCCCAGATTGCGCTTTTTGACATAGAATTTTTAGTCACCCACAAAGAGCTTGATTTCTCTCATTTGCTGGTTAGTTCCTCGACATTCAAGTCTACTTCGTATGACAGATCTATTTTTTTCTTCTTTTCATTATCGCCTTAAGAGGTGCTTATCTTTATGCACATTTCAGATGTTTTTCCTCCTTCAGTATCTTTCTTTGTTGATGAATTTGTTAACTTGCTCCGATAATTCATGTCAAAAATGTTGGTGGGAACACTTGAGGAGGATACTGAGGTTTAGCGTCATTTTTTGACTGGTCTAGGTCAACCTCTCTAGCAAGTAGCAAGGACCCTGTCACCCTCGAGGTTTGGAGAGTCAAATAGATACCAAGAAGGTTGGTTATTTTTCTGTCCAGTCCACTATCAATTGCAGATCTGCTTCATGTTTACATAAGTTTGCCACTTAGATGTATTGATTTCATTTTTTAGTTTAAACCATCAGCATCTTTCAGCTAGACGGATGTACAAATATTGGTGAAAGATTGAAAGTGATGGCAAGATTTTTTTAGTTCGTTGGTTGTATCTTGCTTACCTTGACGTTTCTTCTATGATGGATCTCTGCTTTACTTTTATTCGCAGGAACTGGAAAAAATGTCTTACGATAACTTGTGAGGAGTTCATCATGTCGATCACTAAAGCTAGTTATGGATCCTATGTTTTCATTTGTGACCAAGGTAGGTTTCTTCTTTCCTTGTTTTCTTGGAACGAAATATTTCAAAGTTTTGTTAAGATTCTAGATGTCATCGGATATGTCCAAGTCAGCATCCTTTGCACTGTTTGATTGTAAGTTGTGTCGAAGACACATCCATCTAGCTAATACAACGCACCAATAATGAAAAGAGGATCTCCTCTCGTAGTCGTATAGCGTAATAATTTTGCTATGTTTATACTTTACGTACTTGTATATGCAGGTCACTGCCATAAAAGTTGCTCTTCAACTCAGAATCAAAAAGTTGATTCTGCCATAGTTAGCCGCTGAAGGAACAAGCTTTCGCTACACCAGATAAGGTGGCTGAACTTGTTCAGAAGGTATGAGATAATTAATGCACTCTTGGGGGTTTTTTTTTTTCCTTGAAGGTACAACTCTTTTGATATGCAGTTTTAGCCTCTAAAGTACTAATGACTATAGATGCCAATGATACCTTGAACATGCATTTGTGGTTCCTTAGGTAATACTCTTACGGTGATTGAATCTATATGAAAATAGGGAATCAGTGTAGAGAAAATACAATATAACAAACACGCAATGGCGTTCTGCATGCTTAAGCTTTGATTACCTTCATAACTCAGAATGCAAAACCACATCTCTACACATAAAGGGAAAGGCTGATTTGTATGACATGTACTTGAACCAGGTATATAGCAAAAATGAATTTCTATTTGCAAAACCTATCAACGAGGATCCTACTTTTCCAACCGAGCAAGTAAGTCCATTTCTCGAAACCCTCTGTAACTTTAACAACCACTTTATTATCTTCGTAGAGACAACAGAGCAAAACGGTACAGCTTTGTTGGTGGTGTGAATCTGTTCTTTGTCTTCATCTCCGTACAAGCTTGCTGTGCTAATCCTTTGTTCTTATCTGATTTTGCAGGTAGCCGTTGAACATACTTGGGCTTGCAGCTTTGTTCCCGAGCTTTAGTCTTTGTGTTGGGCTTTGCAGTCTTAAGGCCTTTTAACAAAGCTGTGCCGTTTTGCTCTGTTGTCTTTACAATCTTTGGCTGGTTTCATATGGGATTTAATTATCTGGTACCCTTATTCCAAGAATTATTTTCTACACTTCTACTTTAATTCTAAGTACCCCTCTTCTTTAATGAAAAGACGAAACTACCCTCTAACAATTTTTAAATAAAAATCAAACATCCTAAGTGTACCAGTTGCACCGTGACACTCTAGTTGTACCCAGTTGTACCCGTGACACCCTAGTTGTACTCCGCATAGTGGGATTCGAACCCTGGGCGCGCGCTGCGCGCATGGAGCTCGCAACCACTGAACTATTGTGTTTTTCGTTGAACACTTACTAGTTTAATTATATTTAACTTTTAACAACCTTCATTAAGGATAATATTGTCTTTTTACCATTGAGGGGTTTTTGAGAAATTGTTTTAATGGATAGGGGATATGAGATTTTGGTCCCATATGGGTATGCTTGTTTTAATCATTCTGTTGTGTCTGTTATCTCTTGCTAGTTTGGATCCTAAAAGTAATGTCTGTGTTTTGTATTCAGGACAAATGACGAATCTCATATCATTATGATCCCTATTCAGGATTTGCGCACCCAACTCGACAATTTTCTTTACAAGCATGGCTCAATCATTGTCTTTGCGTCCGTATTTCCTTGGTTTGTTTTATTATATGAAGACTTTAACTCTTTTAAGAACTAGCTATTACCTACTTTCCAAGTGTTCGCTTTAAAAGGCGAAAAATATTTGTTAACTCAATACATCTTGGGTCTCTACAATCAATCTACTGACGATCACATCTTACTATACTGTCTTTTTGCCCCAAAAAAAACATGTTAATCTAGTGCATGTTTCAGCCGAGTCTTCTTAGTCATTCTCCTGCACGCCAGAAAACAAATTACACATTAATCAGAGGCAAAAAAAAAAAAAAAAAAATATACAAAATTAAAAAAGAGAAACAAAGTAACAGAAATTTGCCTTGGCCTTCATGAACTGTTCTTGAAGTCTAACATCCCTAACATAGATTTTATCACCATTCCAGATGATGGAACCCTTCTTTACTGCCTTCTTCAACCTTGTAGTCATACTTGAAAGGAGAACATAGGCAAAACCTAAGTCTTTTGGAAGAAAGACCTTAATTACCTTTGGAGCAAGTATCTCTTTAAGTTGTTTTCTTATGTCATCTTCAGCCAGATCGCTCTTAAAGCCACTAACAAATATCGTTCTTCGCGAGTTCGTTGTCCTCGTAACATAAACATGGCGAGATTTTGAGTTCTTGAAGCTCATTAATTCCCCATTCAACTCAACAGCCTAAGAAAGCTTATTTTAGCAACAGAATCTAAAAAGCTTATTTCATTAGCAACAATACAAAAGAGATTTCATAAATATAACTTACCTTTTTTGCATCTGAATGAGATTTGAACACAACATAACCTGCCATTGCATTCTCATCTTCTTTGGCTTTTTGTTTAACTAATTTCACTTTGACAACAGGACCCTGGCCCTTCTCTTGTAAGAATGCTAAACTGTAAAAAAGAAAAAGAAAAAAACATAGATTAGGTAAAGCTCAAATCATCAAATTTCTCATCATCTCACTGTAATGTAAATAATAACTTACACATCAGTTTTTGTTGTTTTAGGGGGCATATTTGAGATACACAGTCTTTCTGGGTGTAGCAGGGTTTCACAATCTGATTCTTCTTGTATACTATGTTCAATATACTTAGAACATTAATCAGAAGATTCAGGTTCCTTCTCCTGAAAGAGTAACGAAACCAGAATATATTCATACATATCTATCAACTCAAACAAAAACTTAAGAAAAATACGATGATAATAGCATACATTGGCTTTTTTTTTGTTTGCAACTTCTCTGCTGTAGTGAGTAAAAGCTCATGAGCTCCTCTAAGAAGTGAAGTAATCTCACTTAAGGAGGAGAGATTAATCTCTTCATTTTCCCTGCAATTGAATATGATGAGATTAATAAAAAAAAAAAAAAACGGTAAGGTTAAATTAGAGAAAAGACTCTCTGAATCGTGAACTAAAGACTCTCTGAATCGAGGTTACTTTTTTTGAATCTTCATCCTCCTCTTTCGAATCTTCAAAAGAGTCATCCTTCTTCCTACGCTTTTGCTTCTTCTCTGATGATGATTCTTTGGACTCTGACGTTCTCTTACCTTTCAGATCCCCGGCCTCCTCTTCCGCCATCATCAATATCCTTTTCTTTTCTTTTCTTTTTCTCCAGTTGATATCAACGCTTCAGTCTTCAGTGGCTCATGGCGGCTGTGTCTTAGGGTTTATCGTCCGGTTAAATCTTTTTTTCCTTCTTTTAAAAAAAAAAAAAACAATATTCATCCGATGTGTCCGCTTTTTAATTAAACACCATTTTTAAAAAATAATATTACTAATATGTATTTTAAAAGTGTTTTTAAAAAAAAAAAAATCGATTTTGTAACAGTTGTCAAAACTTTCACTACAAGAAAACTGTCTTATAGCCATGAATTTTTTTGAAGCTATGCCCATAATTTTGTGGCTATCAAGCCGATATCCATAAAAAGCCACAATTTTTTTTTTTGTGTCTATAGCGTTGTAGCTATCTGTGAATCGTGGCTATTCGCGGTTAAGTTGCCACAAACTAGCCACAAAATATTTTGTGACAATCAACCACAAATTGAAACAAAAAAAAAAATTGTAGCTATAGCTTTGTAGCTATTTAAAAATTTGTTGCTTTTTGTGGTTATACTAGACATGAATATTCTCAAACATAATTGTAGCTACTAATTATAAAGCCACTGATAGACATGAATTGTTTGAGGCTATCTTATAAATTTGATTAAAAAAAAAATTAAAACCTCAATTATTTACACATATATATATATATATATATATATATAAATATTTACCGCCGGTACACCCATCACCGTTACTGCTCCACCCCACCGCCTCCGCCATCAACATCACATTTACCTCTGTCTCCTCCACCTCCACATCCATATTCTTCTGCACCGACACCGCTACAGCATTCGCTTCCGCCTCCTTCACCATCACCATCTTCTCTACCAACTCCTCTTTACTTTCCTCCTCCGCCTGGAAAACGAAAGAAAGAATAAAAGCTGTTAAAGAAATTGACTTTAAGGAATGAAATTATAAAGAATGCAAATAAAAACTCAAACAAGACATACACTATAATTATCAACAAAACTAACAAAGTAACAAATACAACTCCCAGATCTATGTACGTGGAACAAGCACGAGATTAAAAAAAAAAAAAAAACCATGGAGAACCCAAATCCAATTAACATAAAACTAAGAAATCAGAATATGTAGAGAGAAAATTAAAACCTTTGTGATTATATGAATCTCAGTGAAGGATTATTCCTTCATGGCCAGATCTGGACGGAGATTCCGAGAGTCCCTCTGTTTGCAGCTATTCTCCTATGATAAGAACAAATCAGGAAAACGAGAAAAAGGAGAAAAGAATATTAGAGTTGAGATTTTCTTATTATATCTTCAGCCTAAAATCGGCCACCGATTTTTTTGTGGCTTTCTGATTTAATTTTTTCACCAAAAAGTTTACCGGGACTGAAAATTTTCGACTTTACAGTTAGCTACGAAAATATCTGTGCTATCAGAAGCTATGAAAAATATTATACTCCTATAGTTTAGATTTAGTTATTCATAGTTAGCACACAAAAGAAAAAAAAAATTCATATACTATTTTGATATAAAATCTAGGCAGCAAATAATTTTGAAATGTTTGGTAAGTGATGGATTATTAAATATTTTTGAATTAGTTACAGATCACCTGTGTTTTAATTATTTAGGGTCGTTTAATTTATAGTATATTTTTAAAAATATTAATCAAAGAGATATAAGATTTTTTTTTTCTAACTGTTGGATTTGGTTTAAAGTTTAGAGAATATAAGAAATACAAAAAGAAAAATATCACATATTCAGAATGCGTGGATTATTAACCATCATAAACTTATGGCAAATATTATAGTTAAAATAGCCACATATTTGTTTCTATCTAATTTGCAGCTAATTAACCACAACTAGCCATAAAAAAAAAAGTATTGTGGCTCAATAGCCACAAATTTGCTACGACCCAGCCACGATTTGGCTACAAAATTATTTGGTCTCTATTTTGTGGCTAGTAGATGATGGTAACAAAAATGTTGTGGCTAATTAGTGGCTATAACCAAATTTTCTTGTAGTGTTTGTAACATCAAATGATTAGTTTAAAATTTTTGCAGTTAGTAGTTTATATATTTTGAGCTTATTATTATTTTTTTTTCTCGTAAACGGATTCCTCTCTTTTGAAGAATATAAAACTATTATATGTCTATTACGTATAAAATTATCAACAAATATATGCAGCAGATGTAGGTAAAAAGACTTGAAATGTCATTAATCAATTAGTCAGCAGCACATACAGTAAAATTTTACCGCTGTCACCAAAATAATAAAATAACATTTACACATGTCTTTAATAATAATTTTGTATTGTACAATGGCTAATCAAAGCTAAAAATAAATGAATAAATCTTCGCAACTGATAATATTCTATCTTCTATTAACAAATTGATTATATCAAAGATTCTATAGAGTTAGCTAAATCAATTTAATATATATGCACCTATTTTATCAAAGATTCTATAGAGTTAGCTAAACGAATACAACAATATCCTTTATCATTTTCCCACTATGCCAATTTCCGTTTCTGTTGATTGATTCTATGGCATAACGTAAACGTACCGACAAAGAAGAGTCTTTGTTTTTTTTTTTTTTATACGCTGAATAATAACGGGCCACAAGCCAAAATTATTATGGGCCGATGAATTACTTATTTATAGAGAAAAAGGAAAAAAAAATGGTAACTATGAAAGTGAGGAAAATCGAACGCGGTTGTTCTCACTAGTGAACGCTCCAACACAAGCCAACTCGGCTAGTGAGAAAAATGTCCGTTCAATTAATTTATATTAACGGCCACAAGCATGTGTTTCATCAGCCTGGTATCAAGTCTTAATCCTTGTAAAAAGTTTTAAAATTGGACTATGTATGGTATTAGATGTTTTCTGTGCTCCAAGAAAATAACATATTTGTCATCGATAAACATACATATAACGACGAATCATCGTAATTACTCTGATATCCTTAAGATAGACAATAGTATGATAATTTATTTTATATATTTATGATTAAATAAGACTTTCACACATTGAAAGATTCGTTCAAAAATTCTCTTGAAATCATTATCTTTGACAAAAATGGGCATATCTTACATTCTCCTACATTTTTTTTTTGCTAAAGCAGTAAATATCATATTAATGAAAGAGGTTCGGATTTACATTTCGGTTACCTAACATTCTCCTACATGGACGAAGACAAATCACACATAATGTTTAGGTCAAACAATCAAATTTCTCACCAAATTTTACTTCTCACTATATATTTTTTTTACTTATTCATCATATACTTTTTGTTTGTGTATGGGAGCAGAAAAACACATATTTTTGGTTTAAGAAGACCTTCAACATCTGATTCTTATGATTTCATACAATATTTTCGATATAATTAGAATATATTGAAGAAGAAAAAATCAGAATATTCAAACTGGCAGAATATAATCTCTTATAAACCAAAAAAGTCATAGTCAATCGTGAGACGAATGTAGCATTTGTTATTTGTGAAAAAAAAATCAATCAGAGAGATCTTTGGTTTAATACTCCGTCAACCCAAAAAAGAATTTTAAAACAGTTGCTCAAGTTTTAGGATGCCCAACAATATGCAAATTTTGGCCAAGTTAATCTAAGTCTTTTTTGGTTATGAGAGATCCATGTAAGATCATTTTGATAAATTTTCACTTAGTTAATACTTTGATATATTCGTTGACTAGAGAGTGCATAAGAATAATATTTACAAGCGGGAAAATGAAAGTACCGAAATAGCCAAAAAAATTACTTGAAGATTTCATATAACAATCGGTATTACTATTACAGGTACAGAATGTAGATATAAGATAATTATAAAATCCGAGGTTACAAAATTATTGATTTTATGACAATACATTACCGACGACAAGAAGCATAGCAAGAGAGTCCACTGGACTCCTTTCCTCTATCTTCTTTCTGACCTCTGGGTTGAGAAAAATCAACCAAGAAGTTACTGAATCAACCAAGAACAACTTTTTTTCTTTTTCTTTCTCTCTTTTCTCTCAGTCAATAAGTAACTCAGAAAATGCCGAGAAATAAATTATTCTTGTCTGAATCAAAGAAATGCTGCACAATCTTTTATTTCTTGATTCGATGTTGAGATAGTAATTGTTGGTTTGAACGAGCTAAACCCGCTGGTTCAGCCAATCTAAAATTGCTCCAGCGATGATTTCTCGCTCAGGTTCAAAGAGAAGATCATGCAACAAACCATCATAGAGCTTGATTGATTTGTCTGACGAGG
The DNA here is from genome assembly GCF_030686135.1 of Camelina sativa. Classification (NCBI taxonomy): domain Eukaryota; kingdom Viridiplantae; phylum Streptophyta; class Magnoliopsida; order Brassicales; family Brassicaceae; genus Camelina; species Camelina sativa. Next base: position 21,960,055 of record NC_141895.1, on the reverse strand, counting down.
AAGCTTCCTCGTACAGCTTCTTTGAGGCTTTGGGATCGGTCACTGTATCGTCTGTTCCATGCATCACAAGAAAAGGAACTTTCACTTTGTTCAGGTTCTGTTGCAAGTGAGCAGTGATTCTAAGGATCTCGTACCCGGTTTTAACCCTGATGGATCCCGTGAAGACTAACGGGTCAGAATATTTGGCAACGAGAGCTGCGGGGTCACGAGAAACTGGCATTCCTTTCTTGTTAGCTGCACTTATTTGGTACCGGGGAAGGAGGAACGCCATGATTGGAGCAAGAACCTGTTGAAAACAGAGAACTTGTCAGATTGTTAAGAATTGTCTGAAAACGTGTAATGACTATGACTTTCGAATTAACCTACTGTGAAAATTGGATGGGATGGTTGGACTCCAACAGCTGGTGAAGTCAATACAATGCCTGAAACTCGAGATTCAATCTTTGGATCCATCATAGCCTGCACTTCAATTTTTTTTTTAAACATTGTTTTAGGATTTTGTAGTTTTGGTTGATTGATACAATGTTTACTTGATGGCTTACAAAGATGTCAGTTACCTTGAGGATGATTGCTCCTCCTGTTGAGTGTCCAATGCAGAAACAGGGGACCTCTGGATTCTCTGCAAATACCTTATCCAGAAATGATTTCTGAAAATATGATGGTGGGCGGGAGTTTATTCAGCAACAAGAAAACCGATACAGGAGCTAAGACTTTGTATATATAAAAAGAGAGAAAGAGCTATACCAAATCTGCAACAGCGTAATCAAGGGAAGGAACGTAAGCATGAAGTCCATCACTTCCACCATGACCTGTTCAATTGATACCAAAAAAACGGATCCTCACGGTCAAGTTTAGAAATTTGGATGTTTATCATTCAGGGAGATGTCAGGAAAGGGCTTATAAAGGAAGATCTCAGGGATGTTCACAGTTCCTAAGTTGTCACAAGTATAAAGCTAAAGATGGATTCATGTGTCACCTTTCCACACGAATTAGGCACCACCCCAACAAAAATCACAATATTTCCTGCGACATCCAAACACAGAGAGGTATGGTTGAAGAGTTTTGTATCTAGCCTATGAAAGTATGAAACAGCTGCATCATAAACACACACTCATGTTTTTGCATTTATTAGGTACCAAGGTCCACGTCTGTGTTTCAAATATCTCACCAATGTTCAAGACCAAGACTACTTACTATGTCAAAAACTTTAACAAGACAACCTAAGATATCATCAACGTTTAGGTTTGTACTTTGTTATACATGCGAGGAAAAGAGTTTCTATTTGATCTAGCTGACAAATGAGAGACAATGAAAAAACGTAATTGCTTACAGTCTACCAAAGCTCCTTTAGCTAAGATGAACATCAAAACGGTAACAAAAGATAAAAGAGAAGTTGGCTTACCGATCCAGTCAATTCCATAGACCTTGAACCCATTAGCATTTAGCTGCTTTGCAAAATCATTATACCTGCCACTGTCAAAATTTGAAAATAAACTAATGTCAAGCTTCCTAGTGCGAAGAAATTAAAATATAGTCAAAGCAAATGGTGCATAACTAGAGAAATAGGTTCAAACCTATGCTCGTTCAGTCCATGTAGCAGAACAACAAGTCCCCTGCAAGAACATATAGAAAGATAAGAAAAACCAGACAAAAGAAAATGATCTGAAGGTAATTTGAATAAAACACAGATTAGCTTAGTAACTCAGAGACATAAAAGAGTTTCAAACCATATAAGAAAATAGGAAAGTGATAGTGTGCAAGAAAATGATTGAAGGTTGTTAGAATAAAACTCAGAATAAAGCTTATTAAAACTCAGAAGTATGAAAATCATATAAAAAGAAAAGGAAAGTGATAGTGTGCAAGAAACATTAGACCACATTGCCTCTATTGACAAAGTCCTCTTCTCTTTATATCTAGTATATAGTACTTTGATCCTTCAAAACCACTTTGACAAGCAAAAAAAAATCATATTATTCTTCACTTTCTCAACTAAACCTGATTCATCTTCTCTTTCATAAAATGCTTACCAACTAAATCTATTTCTTAATACTTGATAGATTACCATCGCAGTATTAATGGTTAATTTAGCTCAACAAAAATATATGATGACACTCTGGTTAAGCAAACTAATCGAATATAATAAGTGCAAGGAATATATAATATCTATTAGATGGGGATCCACATCCACCACTCCAATATTAAACAACTCTCAAGTTGAAAAGCCAAAAAGATATCATCAAAATAGGACCAAATGCCAAAAAAGAAACGTACAATGAAATGTAAAACACAACAAATATCTTCTTTTAGCACCACTGAGCAGAAACGACTCCGAAATAAAAATGTTATCTAATAAATAACAAACACTAATTACTACTACTAGTTGTGTTTCGTAAAATGATATGAATAATACTAAAAGTGTAAACGAGGATGACCTGTGATTAGGGGAAAGAGGAGACCAAGACTGAGTAAACAACGTATCACCTCTCTTCGTCGTGAAGAGCGAGAAATCTCTGACGGAGGAGGAGCTTCCATCGCCGCCTTCATCCTCCAAAACTCGTCTAATCGCGAGCTCTCGTCTAGCCGCAACCTCCTCATCGACCACAGCCGCAGGGACCGAAGGAGGCGAGACGGAGACGCTCGCACCACCGGGATTCGCCACCGATGTTCCTCTTCCTGACGACGATCTGAGGAGGAGACCAGACTTTCCTCTCCTGCTGCTTATCGTCTCTGATGACCACCGTGGTTCTCCGGCGCCAAACGACGACGCGAAAAGGAAGGAGAAGGAAGAGGATAAGAGATTGGATGAACGAGACGAGACGCTTGAGCTCACGCATGGAGAAGAGTACCCTAACGCGACCGCTTGCTCCTGATGTTAGAATCAAAGTTGATGATGAAGAATCTGATCCTATCGACATTGTTTCCACCGCCATTGACGGTGACGATGAAGATGATCGTAGGAAAGCTTTGACACGAATCCGATTCGCGTAGTAATCTGTGGATTGAATTTGAGTCTTTTCTTAATATCTAGCAGAGATTAAAGATTGTTCCTTTTACTTGAACAGATCATAAAACCAAAGGAAATGGATCAGAAAATGAAAAGACAAAGACTTTTTTTTTTGTTGTTGTTTCCCTCTCCAAAATTAGTGAAATGAGAGAAAGCTTTGAATGGGAGATATCTTAATTTAGGGGGTTCCCCTCTGTTTATTATTATAAACAAGACAGAAAAAAAAACAGAGCTTTACAAAAGAATATTAGCTGATGATGAAGAGCAGGGAAGAAGAAGATGATGGTAAAAGGAAAGGATTCGAGAGAATAATTTTATCTTTTTAAAGGAAATGAACCAAAATATTATTTTATTTCTTCTTTGTGATATTTTGTTTTTGGGAACTTGCAAGAGTTGTCTTCGTAGCTTTTGGACGAGAGAAGCCGAGTAGATTCTTCCAGAATTTACACGTGTAAGGTCATTAATTATTTTACAATTTTTTAAATTTTACATATTTTGTTTAACCCTAAAAGACCGTCCGATCATTTTTTTTTTTTAACAACTTCATTCTTTATTAATTTGAAACCGATAATATAAATATATCAATAAGTCGTACACAATAAAGGTCCACATACCATAAGTGAAAAACACATTGCTTTCTGTTGTAAAAAACACATTGCTTTCTGTCATAAATAAATGTTACAGACTAATTTCCATACAATTGTGAATTTCCTACACACCATCTATCTCTTCAAATGTAACATATTGTCGGAAGTATATCAGAACCACAATTTCAAATTAAAACACGTAATTTAAAACATCACATGTGTAAAAGAGCCTACTTAATATTCTTTTTAAGTGGTATAGAATTTTAGTTAATTTTTTAAAAACATTAACAAACGCCACAAAGTCTTGGATAATATTTTATCGGAAAAAAGAGTATTGGATATGATCCAACTATGTTTATTTATAGCCTTTTTCTTTAACCATTCCCTCGTACGTCACGTCACTGATTTGGACGATTGTAGTAATAATAGAGATAAGTAGGCTTCGTGATATCAAATTTCAATTTGAGTTTTTGTTCATTTTTTTTCTGAAAAGAAAGAAACAAGTCTTGTTCAATGACGGCCACGAATGAATTAACCACATGTTTCGAAATAAGAAACGCACTACTACTACAAAAAAAAGTCTTTAATCAATCTGGATATTGGTTACCCCATATAGGCATATAGTGATACCACGCATGTTCACTAACAGAAATATTTTAAGACACATATTTAAGTAGCACTTAACTATGTTTACATAATTGCATTGCATCAAGTCGGCTGCATAGGAGAACTCAATAAACTAACCTTCACAATTTTAAAACTAGTATATATAAAAAAGTATATAATTCACCTAGTAACGCATTATTGTCGCAACTAGTAAGTAGTATAACAATATTGCTAATATTGCTTTTGTTTGCATAAAACTAATACTCCCTAAGCAAACAGATAATGGAATAGTCTGAAAATTACAACAAAAAGCCACGTGGATGAACGCGGCGGGTCATCGTCGTGAAAGAAACAAGAACCGTTGCTTTCGAGGGGTTACAAAGACCAGACACGTGTTATATATTTACCTTGTTTCATGACCAGACATGTGTCGCAAAAAACCCCTCACGTCGCTTATCCACTCTTTACCACTAAAGGAATCCGATCTTTTTAATCTGTTAAAAACATGTTTCAAAACGGCGTTTTGCAAACGCCCACTTTTTGGACCACACTCTCTTTCTTCTATTCGAGTAAAAGTGTCTACTACTCTCATTTCAACCACAAGCGAACAAATACAGAGTTGTGATAAACATTGTTTACCGACATAATTCTTAGGGGACACTGAGACTGAGAAATCTTGATTAAAAAAAAATAAAAACTGTTACTTCATTTACAAGGTAGCCTGTATGTCCTGGTGATCCGAATCTGGCAAACAAATTAACAATCATTTTTTAAAACTCTCTGAGCAACGACCTTTGACACTTGAAGAACCAAGTTAAATGCCGATTTTAGTGGAAAGAGAAAGTACCTGTGCAAACGCGTATATTGCTCGTATGATTCTTGCGTAGTCAGTCTCGAGCATCTGAATAACTAAGTCAGCCAATAATGTCCCCCACATCCTGCAGATTCCACAATTATTGTCCGAACAAATAAAAAATAACCTAAGAAGAATAAGAAGCGGATATCCATGTGCATATGTAATGTAAAATGCTATGTAATTTAGGATTAGGGAAGTGTATGTTACATGGGGCCCAGTAATTGCATCGCTGTTCTTAAGCCAATGTATCTTGATGTAGCTCCTGCAAAGCCCTGTGATCAATTAAAGGTACACGTATTCATACTGTATGTATGGCGACGTAGTTTTGTGTAATGAAGATAGCTCAAAGGCAACAGATAAGAAGAGAATAAAAGAATCTATAGATGGAAAGAATAATTACATGCTTTGCTGCAAGCAGAGCTGCTCGAGATTCCAAGTTAACGGCGGCTAACTGTCCACCCTGTAGAAAAAAGGTTGACGTATTGACATGCGACACACATATTTCTAAATGCTTCTCATAATCCTGAGTGATGAATGATGATGTAAAATACTTATGCAGTATGATGAAATCAATACAAATGCAAACCTTTTTTAGCATCTCTTTCCTTATCTGGTAGTTGGCAGCCTCAGTGAAGACTTTTCCCGATAGTTTCTTAGCCAACTATAAAGGGCCAGAATACACCAGTTATTTGTATCGCCTTAGGGAAGAAGAAGAAGGTTTAAACACACAAACTTATATCGATTTCATACCAACTGATAAACTTTGGCAAATGTGATCATGCCACCACACTACAAGAAAAATACATGTAAGCCTAAGAACTAACATGGCATTCTTAAGGTAAAAACACCTTAAAACAAGACTACCTTCAGAATCATAGATTGAACCTCTGTAGCACCCACTTGTAATGCAGCAAGTAGTTCAACTTTCCATTTACTTAGCCCGAGTTCTAAGCTTCCCTTTGCCTCTGATACTTCAGAATTTTCCCACAAGCCTGGAAAGACCCCTGATGCTTCACTACATGGATAAGTTAGACGTTGCAGCGAAAAAAGGAGCACAAAGAACTCAGTCAATTGAAAAAAGCCTGCGGCGAAACTAAGGAGTCAGCCCAAATACCTTGAGTAATTGTCGACAAGATAAAGAAAAATCTCTGCTTCTAGGTCTTCGGTTGGCAATTGGTTGGAGCAAGGAATATTCAAATTATTTCTCACTGAAAGTAAAACGTTTCTGTATGAAGGCTTCCAACCCCTATACAATGAAACAATCATCTAATGCTTTGGTTTGGACTCTCTACGAACACATATAATAAGACATAATTTCACATTTCTTCGCATAGATTTGTATACTGAAGTTGCAACAGAGTCAATGGAACAGGTCACTCCAAAGAAATCAAGGTTGATAGCTAGCTAGCATCCTAGTACAGCCCAAAAGAAAAGAAGCTATTGCTTAAATTCCAAGGAGAGTACAAGCAAGCCTACCTGAGTGTTGAGCGAGCATCAGCAGCGAGAAACAAGAATCTTGATTCAAGAGCTTCGATAAAACCATCTCGCACCTCAATGTCTTGGCCTATCATTAGCCTGTCACCTCCTCCTTTGTTTGGGATTGACTTCAGCAGAGGGCTGAAGTAGCTGATCGTCACCAAACAAAAGTAATCTTAAAACATTATTTACTAAAGATCATCCAAAAAAAATCACTAAGAACACTGATTTGCTTGGGAAATTTCACCTGGGACCAAACAAGATTTTCTCAAGCTCATACAATTCCGAATCGGTAGCGAGCTCGAAAACTAAACGGAGCTCCGGATCATAGGTGGCTGGAAAAATACCAACAATTCACAATGTTAAGGGTTTAACAAAACGGTAAGTGCCCAATGTAGAGAAGTAAACACAGAGAGCTTTCTCCTTCCACCTTCCGATGGCGATTCTGAAACCGCAGCAGAAGCTAAAGCAAACCCTAGTTGTTTCCTCCGCAAGCCGGTTCTAGGAATCTTCACAAATCATAATCAAATAGACCAAAGGATAAGTCGGAAGATGAAACCTAAATAGAAGAGACTTACTTGAAAAGAGAGAGAAAGTGATGATAAAGAAGAGACTTACTTGAAAAGAGAGCTTGGTCAGAGTCAGATGACGAGAGAATGGGGAATGAAGCGGAGGAGCTACGACGGCGACGGAGACAGTGGTCATCTGAATCAGTCACTGAGCTCTGTACGAGAGAGAGATGATTTATTCACAACTTCTTCTTTTTTTACTCTAAATTTCCTTTTTTTTATTTTTAGGGAGAGATAAAACTATATTTTTAAGAAGTTTTAATTTGATTGCAAAATTATTAAATCTTGAATCGTACAATAACAATGAAAAAAATAACATTCATAAATCAGAATCAAAGGATTAAGGATCAGAAGATGATACAAAACAAAGGTTTTTTTTATTTTTAATTTTTTTTTACTACTAATCTGTTCTAAGAGAATGATAATAATCACAACTATGACAACAAGTGTTACAATTCTAATCCAAAAAATATCACAAAAGTGTTACATCTCACATTTGACTGAACAAGACAGCCACAAACTTGTTGTATTAAGGTGACTGTCACCCACCAAAAGGGGTTTGTTTGAACCCTTGCCTCAGATAAGGTTTTCCACTAATCTGCCTGCGGTTTTTGCAGTTTAATTTTTCATTGTAGTAAGAAACCAATTGTTTAAGCAGAGATTGGCTCGTATGGGTATGAAAGCCAAGGGTGCTTCAGTGCCTCTGCTGCAGAAGGACGCTTCTTTGGGTTTATCTCAAGAAGATGAGCCACAAAGTCTGTGAATCCTTGGTCTCCCATTGGAAGCCTATGTCTCAACGATGTTCTTTTCGGTATTAGATACTCCAGTCTGTTGCTTTCCTGCAATAAATCATTTTGTTGAGAGAGAATGCTCTTTATTATACATGCTTATTCCATTTTGCAGAGCTTATCGAATTCAGGGGAATGTTCTTTTTAAGGTCTCTGGAAAACACTAACCTGATTCCGCTCGTAGAGCATTCTGTTTTTTGTGAAGTATTTGTGGGAATCACGTCCCTTGGTAAGCATTTCACTATCGAAAGATCCTACTATTCCCATTACCCTTGCAAGCAAACTGGCTGGAGAATCATTCTGGAAAAGAACCTGCAAAAGTAACTCAATAATAAAAAACACTAATTCACTTTCTTGTTCACAAATATCAACAACTAATCCAGACAATCTTTCAAACTCCAGAGAGACCGATGATGCATCTACCTTAAACTCCATTCAAAGTTCAGTAATTTTACACAAGTTCCAGACAAATAAATGGGTTTGTTTTATAGCGCTCAGAATCATGTTCCTCTGTAAATAAAGCACACTTGACGCATAAGCACTACTACTATGCGGACTATAGATTGTGGTATTTCTTTCAAATGTTTTTGCATGAGAAAAAAATGATCGCAATGACATGGACCAAGTCCATGGAAATGCAGAACTTACGTTGCCTGTACATAGCTCAGCCAAAATGCACCCAAGAGACCACACATCTATCTTCTTATCGTAAGGAAGTCCCAAAATGACTTCTGGTGCTCGATATGACCTTGACTGGACATAGGAGCATAGGTGATCTGTCTCGAAACAACTACTTCCAAGGTCAATGACTTTTATTTCACATCTGCTATAGCTTTTCACCAATATATTCTCAGGCTTCAAATCACAGTGTATAAGTCCAAGGCCATGTAAAAACTGAAGTGATTCGAGACACTGGATAGTGATTGACTGTACAAAAAAAGGGATCAAATGAGATTAGGAATCGGATATATATGTATCTATGCTGAATGGTAATGATGAAGCGGACAAACCTGCAATCTTGGCATGGTGAAGTAAACTTCACCACCTGATTCTCTGTTGAATTTGTGGAATTCGTATAGATTGGCCTTGAGAAGTTCACATACAATTAGCAAATGCTCCTGCAAAGTCAGGGAATGCACGGTATCAAATAAAAGGTACCATGGTTCAAACTTGTGCTAAAATTGTTGAATAGAAAGATACTAATCCAGAGATGAAAGTACAACTTGTAGAGCTCATAGTACCAACAAGAAAAAAACTAAACTTTAAAACGAATTACATAAACTATACGCATAACTTTATTAAGGCCATGAGAAATTAACAATGACCATTAACTAGATGCGTAGGTAATTCAATCAGTGGGAAAATTGGTCATTGCAATTTGCTAGCATAAAAATACCAAATAGATGTAAAATTGTATGAAGATGGACAGTGTGGACCAGTATTTAACTGCTTTCTCCAGAACCAAGTACATTTCATATACGAACTTTGGTACACTTGGTATTCCAAGACCATTTATATTTATAAATTGGCATATGTGATATTTATTAGAAGTAATGCCACAGCTTCTTAGCACTTATTACCTAATTAATTAGTTTAAACCTCCCCTAAAATTTTGCAAAGGAGTGTGATCACTTACCCGGAAGTAAAAGTAATCATACAACCGTAGAAGATGGTATTTGTCAGCAGGATCATGCTTATTGACGTACTTCAAAAGTTTTATCTCGTCAAGACTCTGGTCAAAGAAGTCTTTGTTGTTCTTTATAATCTTTATACAGACGTCCATTCCTGTCTGCAAATCATGCGCTTGTATGGCTTTACTGAAGGCTGCAGATCCAAGGTACTCAGTGACATGGTACCGCCCAGCAATGACCGAATTTAAAACCACGTGAAAGTTCTTTTCCTCTTCGAAACCAGTTCTGATAAATACAAAACATATAAGGGAGCAGGACTCAGCAACAAATATGAAACTATGACAATGTCGAAATTTTTTTACTAGTTCAATCTTGGGTGTAACTTTCCAAAAGAAAACAGTTATCCTAGGTAATTACGGTGAGACATATCAACTTCAAACCATGAAAGTTGGGGAGATATCTTACCTGTTTTTTCTATGCACAATTTTGAGGTCAAAGGTTTCAAACTCCTTCTCTTGGGCCTTAATTTGTCTGACTTGCTCTTGGACAGCCACTGCCTCTTCATCATCAAGTGCTGTCCCATGGTCATCCTCTCTTTCACTGCTATCATTTCTATCATCTTCTTTATCAGCATGCTTTCTTTCTTCGCAAGCATAATTAGACAGAGAAGAAGGAGATGAGTTTACAGATTTTATGGACGTTGCATTATTTTCTTTCACAGAAATTCGAGAACTTGATGAATCACTACTTTTCCTTCTCCAAGTTGCAACCATATCATCTGTAGCTGTTGAAGCATTCAAACGTTCGGCCTTCCGATCTCTGGTTGCCGTTTCACGATTGCCTGACCATAATGATTTACTAGATTCTGCATGCATTAACTGCCCATCTTTCTGTGACGAGCCAAATGAAAAACCTCCATCAGTTTGAATCTTCACATCAAAACTTGCGCCTGGATCATGATCAACATTGTAACCCGGACCATCATTTTTACTTGCTTTCTGTTTATTCATGGTTGGTCCATCAATATGTTTCTTATCTGACTCAGAGTAAAGCTGTTTAAACCTCGATGCTACAGCATCATGATCACGGGGGTACTCAAAATCTCCCTCACTGCTACCTCCAGCCAAACTTTCACGTACTTCACTTCCAAAATCAGCTGCATCACTATAAATACCCACACCAATTGACCTGACTGAATCATGCTGATCATCTTCGAGGCAAACATCATCGAGATGAGATTTTCGATGGATATTTATGCCTTTCTTATCACCTAACATGACAAGTTCATTTGACTGAGCAACAAACCCCTGCCAAACAGGCTCATCACACATCGAATTGAGCAACTTTTCATCCATCAATTGCCCATCATATTGTGCTATTAAATCATTTTTCTTACTAGGTGGATAAATTTCTGAGACCGTAAGCCTTCGGTCATTTTCTGAAGATATAGGTTCATCATCTTTTGCTTGGACATACTGCTCACCGGATAAATAAGAAGCCTCCTCTGCATAAGACTGATCATCTTCGTCTTTGTTTCCATCTGTTCCATGGTGATCAGGACTTTCGCGGGTCGTTCCTTTCTCATGATCACTTGGATAATCAATTTCATGGGCAAGAAACCATGCTTCATCTTCAATAGGTTGCCTGACATAACCAATGTCGTCATCATCCTCATACTCGTCAGAATCCCAGTATTCATTACGGTAGTCAACCGATTCACTTAAACCATCACCAATAGTAGCAAAACCAGAAACAAGATCTGATGCGTCCACTGCTATTCCCTGACTTACTGAAAGCCAGTTTCCCCCAGCAGATTTTTTTCCACCTAAATGCAATCATTAGGAAATTAAAACTTACTTTTACGCCTCAAGTAAGATTGATAAAGTTGAGGTTAAACCCCAAAAAGTAGAAAGTGAAGCGACATGGTCCTTATAAAACTCAAAGCAAAGTGCAGAGCAGGAAAGGAAGACAGTGAGAGCAAACAATTACAGATACTCTAGCATGAAAAAGCCAAATCATTACTTGCTTTCTTTGGAATTGATGTCAGTAATTTGTCAATGAGTTATTATTTAAAAAAAAAAAAAAAAAAAAACATTACTTCTATAGATTCACAGAGAAAAATGTCACTAAATGTGATAACCACAGTAGTTCCTATAAGAATGAAGAATATGAGAAAAATGCATGTCTTTAAAAGTCTATCTGGAAGTTCAAAACCATTAATAAGATACCACATGCAGTCAGAATAGAAACTTTGCAGTTGTAAGGCTACATTGTCATGCAAACTAACCTGATGAGCTAATTTCTTGTCCAATGGGAACATCGAGGTATGAGCCTATGAGGAGGGCCTCCTCATCATTGATTAGCCTTAGACCTGAACTATTACGTTCAAATTTTTCTTCACAGTAAAGACTCAGAGGATTGTCTTCAGACTTGAGCTTGACAGGAGGCAGCCTAGGATACTCTTCCTTGCGGTTATCATAGGCAAGTGGAAAACCTAAGCTACTGATGTTTTTGTCATCAAAAGTGGATTGAGATTTACCAAAGAATAAAGCTCTTGCCACCTCGCTCTCCTGCTCCTTGATTGCCTCCCTCACATCAGTAATATTTGCCTTTTTCTTTCCCTCTCTTTTGTCCGAGCTGCTAACCAGATTGTAACTGGTTGACGCATCCCCTCTCGAAGATTGAAAAAGATTATTATCAGAAGACTCTTTCCAGTTCCCTGAGGTATCTACAATATCTTCAGTTCTTAAAAGAATGCTTCCCTTATAACTGTCATGCTTTCCAAAATTTTCAACTAGCCGATCAATCTCATCTGTTTCCTTTACTTTGGACCCGGAGTTCCCTTTACTACTATTTCCCGACAACGAAGTACTCTTATTGCCGAAGAAAACGATATCTTCACCAGTTTCCACTATCTTCTTATCGATATCAGCCAAATTCCCATGCCTGGACTGTTCGATTGCATATGAATCCGCCACGCTGTTATCAGCAATGTTTCGATAAGGCTCCAAAGTACCATTTCCGGAAGTAAATTTATAGGAATGCGCATCAGCATCATCGGAGAATGTAAAGCTCATCCCACTAGATACAGCCGTTTCTTTCTTGCTCGGTTTCTCAGAAGCAGCACCATTTTCCCACTTGATAACAGAACCATTGGTGCTAGTCCCACAGTCTACCTCTTTCACAATCAGCTCCTTAGAGACTTCTTCACTATCACGAGAACCTGACCTCCGAAGAAGTTCATTACCACCACCAGCCTTTTCATTAGAATCTTTATCCTCCAGCTTAAGTTTCTGAAGAAAGCCATTAATGTCAGAGCGGTTATTGAGCTCATTACGCAGAGCTTTCTCAGCCTTGGAGAAACGATTCTGCCTAAGAAACTCTAAAATCCCATCAACAGAGCCTTGGTCAGTCATTTTATTGACGTTTTTACCAATATACAGGAGAAAAAGCAGTGGCGAGAAAACTCCACCAATCCTGTAAGTAACCAACAGAAAAGATTACAACTTTGAACAAAGGTCACAGAAGAAGCAATGCCCTCCACGGAAAACAAGACATAAGGAGAATCAAAATCTGCCCAAAACCAATAAATTTGCAGTCACATTTAAGGAAACAAGCCAAGAGAAGAATTTTTTTTTTTTTATTACGGGAAACAAAGACTCACGCTTGCTCATACGGGGGAGATGCAAACTTCAATAAGCGGGTAAAGAAACCCTAAAAATCCTCAGAAATCATTCTACAAACGCCCAAATCAGAGTCTAGCTGAAGAAGATCCGGAGAACCAAAAAAAAATTAAAAAAGACGTGTAAGAGGGGAAGTGGATCCAAGGAGATGAAACTTGAGGTATAGGGGGGAGAAGGAGAAAAATGGGCTTACAGATCGATCAAAACGAAGAAGAAGAAGAAGAAGAAGAAATAGAAGGAAGCAAAAGTAGAAGGGACACGGTTGAGAGGTTTCAATGGATGTAATGTAATGATTTCGGACATTCACTGCTTTAAATTATTGTTAAAAAAAAAAAAAAAATTAAAAAAAAGAACTCCTAAATTTAAGTTAGGGTTCTTTCTTTCTAGCAAAATTGTGTTCTACTGAACTTAAATTTATTTTTAACGAGATTTCTAAAATCCAAAGATTCCAATTGCTTCCTTTAATTTTTTTTTACGTTATTTATTAGACTATATTATGTTTTCAATCAAAAAAGATAATCTTTCTTAATATAACCAAAGACTACTCTGAACAGTTCATTAAAAAAATATTAAAATTTGAAAATAATTGCTCAAAGCCAAAACGGATTACAGCACTACTATAAAGCCAACTTTATTTTTTTTCTTTTTATTTATGATTAATTTCTTTTTAAAATATATGTATAAAATTTGAATTATTTTATACAATTTGAACTATATAATTTGAATATATATAAATCCAAACTTTTTTGAATATAGTTTCACTCATTAAACCGATTAGAACCAATTTTTTACCGGATAAATTGATCATGAAAAGCAGTTTAAGTGAGTTTTAATCAAAAGTTGCTATAAGACTGATTTACATTTGAAAACTATAAATCTGTTTTTTAAAATATGTTTCGATCTTTTGAAAAGTGGTCTCCTAAAGTCGGGTCCGCATCTCTTTATGTTTTGGAGTGTGGACTAGACTCTATTCATGAAACTGGAAGTACAATGAGTGCTTCTTATACTTGGTTTTCAATTTTTTTTAAATTCGCTTCTATGATCTATCTATACGGCACCTGATATGATCATTACCCTGTATTCTCATAAGACTTGGGTGGTTTACTTGTAGACTAACTATTCCAAAAAAGAGGATACAACTGTCTTTCTCAGAGTCAAATATTAACTCTTGCAACCAAGAAGGGTGGCTCACAACAACATAATAACGAGGCAGTGACGATTCCCCTTGAGAAACACTTTGACCTATGACTACGAGAAGCTCATCTATTAGATCTCGAATGTCAAAAACCACCAATCTTTAGTTTTCATCTCTGAATAAGTGAATATTGTTGACAGGTGAAAAGATGTATTAGATATGAGGATTGGTTTATTTGGTTTACTATGGTTATCTTAACCAATGTATATACATTTAGTATTTACTAATTAGAGTAGTAAAATGTACTTGTATATAAAGTCTGTCTACAGATTCAATTGTGGATAAGGAATAAGAATAACAAACTTTTTCTCAACGTTTTCCTCTCTTTCTCTCGATAAGATGGTCACCCCTTTGGTCTGTTCATTACCTTGACCAAATTCGCAGCTTCTGAGGCAAATTCAATCCTGTTGCACTGCTGAGTATTGCATACTTTCAATAGGAGATTCGCGAAACCCTTGACGAAGCATATGTATATGTTTAGTAGTACATGTTTTCGTTTGTGTGTATTTATATACACAACCAACCGAAGAGATAAAAGGAAAGGTTTGGAAGATGAAAGAGAGTGAGATTGATAAAAGAGAAATAGAGTGCTAAAAGAGAGAGCTTGTTCACACTCAGATGACTAAAGAATGGTCACGGAGGAGCTACGACTACGCAGCAACAGTGGTCATCTGAATCTACCACTGAGCTACGAGATTGTTCATAGAATTATCTTCCTTTTTTTTTTAAGAAGTTTAGGTAAAAGAAAAAACTCAGTTCGATGATATTTACATTGCAAATTAATCTTGAATAGTTTGTAACAATAGAAAATAACATTTATAAATCAGAATCAAATGACTAAGGATCAGCAGATGATACAAACAAGGTTTTTTTTAACTACTAATCTGTTCTAAGAGAATGATAATAATCACAACTATGACAACACAAGTGTTACAATTCTAATCCAAAAATATCACAAAAATTTTCCTTCTTTTCATCTCACATTTTGACTGAACAAGAAATCCACAAATTTGTTGTAGTAAAGGTGACTGTCACCCACCAACGGGGTTTGGTTGAACCCTTGCCAGTTGCCACAGATAAGGTTTTCCACTAATCTGCCTTGCAGCTTTTTTTTAGTAAGACAACAATAGTTTAAGCAGAGATTGGCTCGTATGGGTATGAAAGCCAAGGGTGCTTCAGAGCCTCTGCTGCAGAAGGACGCTTCTTTGGGTTTATCTCAAGAAGATGAGCCACAAAGTCTGTGAATCCTTGGTCTCCCATTGGAAGCCTATGTCTCAACGATGTTCTTTTCGGTATCAGGTACTCCAATCTGTTGCTTTCCTGAAATATATCAATTTGTTTAGAGAGAATGCTCTTTATTATGCAGAGCTTTTGGGATTCAGGGGAATGTTCCTTTTAAGGTCTCTGGAAAAACACTAACCTGATTCCGCTCGTAAAGCATTCGGTTTTTTGTGAAGTATTTGTGGGAATCACGTCCCTTGGTTAGCATTTCATTATCGAAAGATCCTACGATCCCCATTACCCTTGCAAGCAAACTGGCTGGAGAATCATTTTGGAAAAGAACCTGCAAAAGTATAAACACAAATTCACTTTCTTGTTCACAAATATCAACAACTAATCCAGACAAAATTTCAAACTCCAGAGAGACCGATGATGCATCTACCTTAAACTCCATTTTACACAAGTTCCAGACAAATAAATGGGTTTGCTTTATAGCCCAAGAATCAAGTTCCTCTGTAATAACGCAAACTTGACGCCTAAGCACTACTACTATGCGGACTATAGATTGTGATATTCCTTTCAAATGTTTTTGCATGAGAAAAAAAATGATATGAGATCGCAATGACATGGACCAAGTCAATGGAAATGCAGAACTTACGTTGCCTGTACATAATTCAGCCAAAATGCACCCAAGAGACCATACATCTATCTTTTTATCGTAAGGAAGTCCCAAAAGGACTTCTGGTGCTCTATATGACCTTGACTGGACATATGAGCATAGGTGATCTGTCTCGAAACAGCTACTTCCAAGGTCAATGACTTTTATTTCACATCTGCTATAGCTTTTCACCAATATGTTCTCAGGCTTCAAATCACAGTGTATAAGTCCAAGGCCATGTAAAAACTGAAGTGATTCGAGACACTGGATAGTGATTGACTGTAAAAAAAATGTCCAAATGAGATCAGGAATAGGATGTATACGTGGATATGCTGAATGGTAATGATGAAGCGGACAAACCTGCAATCTTGGCATTGTGAAGTAAACTTCACCACCTGATTCTCTGTTGAATTTGTGGAATTCGTATAGATTAGCCTTAAGAAGTTCACATACAATTAGCAAATGCTCCTGCAAAAAAACAGTGAGGGAATCCATTATTCCAAACAATCCACCAAGAGAAATATAGCACGGTATTAAATTGTTAAAGGGACACTAATCCAGAGATGAATGTACAACTTGCAGAGCTCAAAGCATCAACCAAAAAAACTAGATTAAAAATGAATCACATGAACTATACGCATAATTATAAAGGATATGCTGAACAAATCTAGGGTAAGCTCCAATGACTCCATGAAATGAACCATGAACATGAAATGGATATGTAAGTTATTTAATCGGTGAAAACTCTAACCATTGATAGCATAAAATTTCCAAGTATCATATCGAAGAACCTCACAAAGATGGAAAGTGTCAACCAGGATTTTAACCGCTTTCTCCAGAACCTAGTACATTTCATATACAAACTTTGGTACGCTACTTTTGTTTTAGGAGACGACTACTTTCTCCTTTCAACAAACCTACTTGGTATTTCATGATCCCATTTATTTCGGTAAATTGGCATATGTGAAAATTTTTAGAAGTAATGCCACAGCTTTTTACAATTGGTTTCGACCTTCCCTAAAGTTACAAAATTGGTCCCTTTTCATATACTATAGCAGAATACAATTTTGCAAAAGGGATGTGATCACTTACCCGGTAGTAAAAGTAATCATACAACCGTAGAAGATGGTATTTGTCAGCAGGATCATGCTTGTTGACATACTTCAAAAGTTTTATCTCGTCAAGACTCTGGTCAAAGAAGTCTTTGTTGTTCTTTATAATCTTTATACAGACGTCCATTCCTGTCTGCAAGTCATGCGCTTGTATGGCTTTACTGAAGGCTGCTGATCCAAGGTACTCGGTGACATGGTACCGCCCAGCAATGACCGAATTTAAAACCACGTGAAAGTTCTTTTCCTCCTCGAAACCAGTTCTGAAATATTAAACAAGTAATAAGAAAGCAGCAGTCAGCTATATATGATACTATGACGATGTCGAAATTTTTTGACTAGTTAAATCTTGGTTGTAACTTTTCAAAAGAAAATAGATATCCAGAGACATTACAGTGACACAAATAAATTTCAAGTATATTTTCATCATTCCCTCACCAATACAAAACAGAAGCAATAAAAGTAGTTCAATCAAAATATGCTATTCACAGCTTTACTTAGCATGATGTTTCTGGGTTGAACGCAACAACCAGAGACTCAGATAACATGCTCTCCTAAAGAGGAAATAAAGCGAAAAACGTATCCTGGTTACTTTCTTTCAACCAGAAAAAAAATGACTTGCTGTAAAGCTCAAACCATAAAAGTTGGGTAGATATCTTACTTGTTTTTTCTGTGCACAATTTTGAGGTCAAAGGTTTCAAACTCCTCCTCTTGGGCCTTAATTTGTCTGACTTGCTCTTGGACAGCCACTGCCTCTTCATCATCAATTGCTGTCGCATGGTCATCCTCTCTTTCACTGCTATCATTTCTATCATCTTCTTTATCAGCATGCTTTCTTTCTTCACAAGCATAATTAGACAGAGAAGAAGGAGATGAGTTTACAGATTGTATGGACATTGCATTATTTTCTTTCACAGAACTTCGAGAACTCGATGAATCACTACTTTTTCGTCTCCAAGTTGCAACCATATCATCTGTAGCTGTTGAAGCATTCAAACGTTCGGCCTTCCTATCTCCGGTTACCGTTTGGCGATTGCCTGACCATAGTGATTTACTAGATTCTGAATGCATTAACTGGCCATCTTTCTGTGAGGAGCCAAACGAAAAACCTCCATCAGTTTGAATCTTCACATCAAAACTTGCGCCTGGATCATGATCAACAATGTAACCTGGACCATCATATTTACTTGCTTTCTGTTTATTCATGGTTGCTCCATCAATATGTTTCTTGTCTGACTCAGTGTAAAGCTGTTTAAACCTCGATGCGACAGCATCATGATCACGGGGGTACTCAAAATCTCCCTCACTGCTACCTCCAGCCAAACTTTCACGTACTTCACTGCCAAAATCAGCTGCATCACTATAAATACCAACACCAATTGACCTGACTGAATCATGCTGATCTTCTTCGTGGCAAACATCATCCAGATGAGATTTTCGATGGACATTTATACCTTTCTTATCACCCAACATGACAAGTTCATTTGACTGACCCACAAACCCCTGCCACACAGGCTCATCACGCATTGAATTGAGCAACTCCTCATCCATCAATTGCCCATCATATTGTGCTATTAAATCATTTTTCTTACTAGGTGGATAAATTTCTGAGACCGTAAGCCTTCGGTCATTTTCTGAAGAAATAGGTTCATCATCTTTTGCTTGGAGATACTGTTCACCGGATAAATAAGAAGCCTCCTCTGCATAAGACTGATCATCGTCGTCTTTGTTTCCATCTCTTCCATGGTGATCAGGACTTCTGCGGGTCGTTCCTTTCTCATGATCACTTGGATAATCAATTTCATGGGCAAGAAACCATGTTTCATCTTCAATAGGTTGCCTGACATACCCAATGTCGTCATCATCTTCATACTCGTCAGAATCCCAGTATTCATTATGATAGTCAACAGATTCACTTAAACCATCACCAATAGTAGCAAAACCAGAAACAAGATCTGATGCGTCCTCTGCTATTCCCTGACTTACTGAAAGCCAGTTTCCCCCAGCAGATTTTTTCCCACCTATAATAGATCAATAGAGTAAAACTTACATTGACACCTCAAGTAAAATTGATAAATTTAAGGTTACCCAAAAAGTAGAAAGTGAAGCGACATAGTCCTTATAGAACTCAAAACAAAGAGCAGAGTGGGAAAGGAAGCAGTGAAAGCAAAGAATTTCAGATTTTGTAGCATGAAAAAGCCAGATCACTACTTGCTTTCTAGGGAACTAATGCCAGAAACTTGTCAATGCATTACTCTCATGCATGAGTTCATCAAAAATAGACCACGTTACTTCTGCAGATTCACACGAAAAAAATGTAGCCAGTGGCAATGTGATAACCATAGTAGTTCCTATAGGAATGAAGGGCATAGAAATATGAACGTCTTTAGAAGTTTATCTGGAAGTTCAAAATTATTAATAAGATACCACATGCATTATCATTGAAAACAATCATCACCTAGCAGTCAGAATGGAAACTTTGCAGTTGTAAGGCAATCTAACCTGATGAGCTAATTTCTTGCCCAATGGGAACATCAAGGTATGAGCCTATGAGAAGGGCCTCCTCATCATTGACTAGCCTTAGACCTGAACCATTACGTTCAAATTTTTCTTCACAGTAAAGACTCAGAGGATTGTCTTCAGACTTGAGCTTGACAGGAGGCAGCCTAGGATACTCTTCCTTGCGGGTGTCATAGACAAGTGGAAAACCTAAGCTACCCATGTTTTTGTCATCAAAAGTGGATTGAGATTTACCAAAAAATAAAGCTCTTGCCACCTCGCTCTCCTGCTCCTTGATTGCCTCCCTCACATCACTAATGTCTGCCTTTTTCTTTCCCTCTCTTTTGTCCGGGTTGCTTACCAGATTGTAACTGGTTGACGCATCCCCTCTCGAAGATTGAAAAAGATTATTATCAGAAGACTCTTTCCAGTTCCCTGAGGTATCTACAATATCTTCAGTTCTTAAAAGAATGCTTCCCTTATAACCGTCATGCTTTCGAAAATTTTTAACTAGCCGATCTGTCTCATATGTTTCCTTTATATTGGACCCGGAGTTCGCTTGACTAGTATTTCCAGACCAAGAATTACTCTTATTGCCACAGAAAACAATATCTTCACCAGTTTCCACTATCTTCTTATCGATATCAGCCAAACGCCCATGCCTAAATTGTTCGAACGCATATGAATCGACGAAGCTGCTACTACTATTATCATCAATGTTTCGATAAGGCTCCGAGGTACCATTTCCTCCGGAAGTAAATTTATAGGATTGCGCATCAGGAACAGCAGCAGCATCACCGGAGAATGTAAAGCTCATCTCACTAGATACACCCGTCTCCTTCTTGCTCGGTTTCTCAGCAGCAGCACCGTTTTCCCACTTGATAACAGAACCATTGGTGCTAGTCCCACAGTCTACCTCTTTCACAATCAGCTCCTTGGAGACTTCACTATCACGAGAACCTGACCTCCTAAGTTCATCCTTTTCATTAGAATCTTTATCCTCCAGCTTAAGTTTCTGAAGAAAGCCATTAATATCAGAGCGGTTATTCAGCTCATTACGCAAAGCTTCCTCTGCCTTAGAGAAACGATTCTGCCTAAGGAACTCTAAAATCTCATCAACAGAGCCTTGGTCCGTCATAGGAGAAGCACTGAGAAGAAAAATTCCAACCTATCCTGTAACCAAATAGAAAAGATTAATACTTTTTCTCTGTTACACAAATCTTTCTCCCAAAAACCAATAAAATCACATTTTAGAAAACAAGCCAAGAGAAGATTTTTACGGGAAACAAAGACTCACTTTTGCTCATACGGGGCAGATGCGAACTTCAATAAACCTTTAAAAAACCTCCTTAGAAATCATGCTTCAATCCAAGAGTCTTCAATACAGCTGGAGATCAGGAGAACAAAAGGAAAAAAGAAAAAACCCAAATTTAAGAAGACAAAGGAGGAGTAAGAGTGGATCCAATGAGAGATGAAACTTGAGGTATGGGCCAAGGAGGAAAAATGCGCTTACAGATCGAACGAAGAAGAAGAACAAAGCAGAGGTGAGAAGAGGTTCCAATGGATGTAATGATTTCGGACATTCACTGCTTTAATTTACAACAAAAAAAAAAAAAAAAAAAAAATCCTAAATTTAAATTAGGGTTCTTTCTTTCTGTCTTTCCAATATTCTTATAATATACGCACGGACGTAAATATTGCAAAAAATTGTGTTCTACTGAAAATTTTAATGATATTGCTAAATTCCAAAGATTCGGATTCGTATTACTTCCTTTATTATTTCACGTTATCTATTTCTATTAGACGAAAAAAATTCAATTTTTTTTTTGTAATTTTAAAAATTATGAGCACTGTTTTTATTCTAAAACAACATATTTAATTAGATAGACAGCTAGCAGTTAAAAAAAATGGCCAATCAAATATTATAAATTAAATTTAAAAATAATTGTTCAACGTCAAAACAGACTATATATATATATAAACAAACCAAAACAGAACTTTTTTTGGTAATTTTTTACAAATATTATTATATCTTAGTTCAACGTTTTTTTTCACTCACTAAATAATTTACTCTTTAAACCGAATCAGAACTACTAATCAACAAATCATTTCTACTAAGATCAAATTATCATGATTAGCCGTTTAAATCATACTCCTATTAATCAAAATTGATATACATTGAAAAACTATAAATCAATTCAAAAATATATTTCATCTGTCTCCAATAGTTTGATGTTTAGGATTTTACACACATATTAAGACAAAGGGAATATATGATTAATTTTGTTTTCTGATGACTTTTTTATTTTATTTATGACCTCTCATGATTTATTTTTCTGATACTTTTTCACTTTCCCACTTTCCAGCTCCATACATTCTACAACATCAGTAATTATTAAAACAAAAATTTATTAAAAATATTCAGATCATCAATCTTTGAGAGACGAAAATTATTCTCTAAAACATCAAATTATGTGAGACGGAGTATATATATAAAAAGTGGTCTCCTAAAGTTGGGTCAAATCTCTTTTAGCCATGTTTGAGAGTGTGGACTACTCGATGAGAAAACAGCACCATTCCATTTTTCAAAATTTGTCACTTGTACGTGTATGGCACCTGAGATTATCATCATGCCATGTTAATATATATAATCCCAATCACATTACATTGACATATATTAACTTTTCAAATACATTAAGTAGTACATTGTTGGTGCGGGATTTAGCACCTCCGACATACCGATCTAAACCAGAAAGATAAATTGATTACTTAACCGGAAATCCGGTTAAGGATCTTAACTGATGATCTACATGAAGGCCTGTTCGGACAAAGAGGTTAAGCCCATCAATGAGAAGCCGACTTCCTAATTCGCTTGGCGGCCGACTTGAGGAAGAGATGAAAACTTTTCATATCTCATTCTGGACAATAAGAAAAGTTAATATATTCTGTGATCAATGAAACTGTATAAAAGGGGAAAGACTTCTCCATTGTAAAACATCCAACAATTAATACAAAAAACTCTAATTTTCTACTTTTACTTGTTCTTAAGCGGAAACCCTAACTTTTTCCTCAAGAAATCTTTTTCCCCTTTTGTTTACTAGTTTTAATCCGAGTTCTTTGAGAGATTATTTTATTGAATTTGTTTTCCCCTTCAAACAAATTCATTGTGTGATACCCAGTTTCTAATGTTTTTGTTTGTCTGTATTTATACCATCCATCCATAAATGACGAAGCTAGCAAGCAAACAACCAAACAAGAACTTGACAGCTAATTTATATAAGCAAAAGATCTACACTTATTGATCGTAATGTAGAGCCCAAGATGTATGAGTTCTTGTATACAAAATAATATATATTATCTTCTAAAGCCAACTCTTGTAAAGTGTAGCAAACAAAGTCGTCAAAAGAATTAAATCTCTATATAGATAAAACCCCGAGGAAGTACAGACATCAAAAACATGGGTATTGATTGAGCCATGACCTTTAAAGGAAATTATCGAGTTGGGTTTGCAAATCCTGAATGGAGATCATATTGATATTGCCTTGTTCTTCTGATAAGTACTCAGCTTTCAGCAAGGACTCCACTTGTGTATGAGCTTCCACTATATTTGTCCTGAATACAAAACAGAAACATTCTTCGTATTCAAACTAGCAAGAGATTATGGGGTTCAGACACAAGGGATTAGGAAAAACGCAGATATGTAAATCAGCCAAAGATAGTTTTAGATGGTTGATAAACTATCGAGAAATGGACATACTTGATTGGCTTGAAAAGTATGGTCCTTGTTGATGGGTTTTGCAAATAGAGTTTCATTTTTGCTAAAATCGGAAGCAACTCTTGCTGTATTGCAGCATATACCTGGTTAAAGTCATGTGATACAAATCAGCCTTTCCCTTTGTGTTGAGAGATTTTGTTTTGCTTTCTAGATTATAAAAGGTAATAAAAGCTTAAACATGCATAAATCATAAATGCATTGCGGGTTATATATTTATCTACGATGATTCTCTCTTTTCATATCGATTCGATCACAACTGCACGTTCAAGCTACCATTGGCATCTATGTTCGTTAGTACTTAGAGGCTAGAACTGTCTATGAACAGAGTTTTCAGAGCTTATTAATAGGGATCAAGAAATAGCTGCCATCTCTACTTCTGAGATATATACCTCGAATAAAAAGACCCAAAAAAAAACCTAAAAGAGTAAATTATCTATCTCATACCTTTTGAACAAGTTCCGCCACCTTATCCGGTGTAGCGAAAGCTTGTTCCTTCAGCGGCCTAGCCATGACAGAATCAACCTTTTGATTCTGAGTTCCGGTGGAAAGAGCAACTTTTATGGCTGTGACCTGCATATACATGTATAAACATAGCAAAACTATTACGCAATTCCATTAGGAGAGTACACTCTTTAGATAAACAGATCATCTTCTAATTAACGGTGCATTGTATTTAATATCAAACAGTGCAAAGGATGTTGAGTTAAACATTTTCGAGGACGTCTAGAGTCTTAACAAAATTTTGCAAAAAAAAAAAAATTCCCAGAACAAAGGAAAGGAGAAACAAACCTTGGTCACAAATGAAAGCATAGGATCCACAACTAGCTTAGTGACTGACATAATGAACTCCTCACAAGTTGTCTTAAGACATCTTTCCAGTTCCTGCGAAAATAAATTTCTACGCATCATTCCCATTCATATAAAGTAATGCAAGGACCCAGGCATAGAATGAGACATCCAGGTAAGCAAGATACAACCAACAAACTAACAAAAAAAACTTGCCATAACTCTTGAGCCTATTGTCTTAGCAGATATATATCATCAGTCTCGCAGAAAGATGCTCAAGGTTTAAACTATAAAATGAGATCAACACATCTGAGTGGCAAACTTATGTAAACATGAAGAACATATGCAGTAGATTGTGGATGGAAGAGAAAAATCACCAACCTTCTTGGCATCTATTTGACTCTCCAAAACTCGAGGTGACAGGGTCCTTGCTAGGGAGGTTGACCTAGACCAGTCAAAAAGTGACGCTTGACCTCTAAGTATCCTTCTCAAGTGTTCCTAGCCACATTTTTGACATGAATAATCAGATAAAGTTAGCAAAGTCATCAGCAAATAAATAAACTGAGGGGGAAAGATCTGAAATGTGCACCCAAGGCGAGAAAGAAAGGTTTAGATCTATCATACAAAATAGACTTGAATGTCGAGGAACTAACCAGTAGATGAGAGAAATCAAGTTCTTTGTGGGTGACTGAAAATTCTATGTCAAAAGGCGCAATCTGGAAACAAACAATAATTATTAATGCCAGTGACTTAATTACTTAATAGCAAAAGAAGTAAACAAAGGATAGATTAGCTTTAACCTGTTCTCTCAAGATAAGAAGATGCTTGATAAGGAAAAGCTGGCCATCCATTGTAGTAGATCGCTTAATGATAAGCTTGCTGGCTTTCTGTTGCATATTTGACAAAATATTGTGGACATCTCAATTATTGTAAAACTTCGTAATTAAAATTAAACAAAAACAACTATAAATTTCTTTACAGGACATTGACACATTAATATCTATAAAAGATTGACACATCTTCGTGTAATTAAAATTGACAATGTCATTGAAAACAAGGACAACTGAATAAGGAACAAAAATCAAGGCGGGGAAAATCTGTTTTTCTAGCTTGCTTACTTGAATTGACAGAGAGCAAACTTCTACAGCTTCCTGTGGAACAGAAGAGATGGTTTTTAGACAATTTTGCCTAAACATGAATTGTTGAATTTTCTTTGACAAAATGAGAAGCAATAAGTTACTGATAGTCTTGCCTGTGCTAATCCAGTGAAGACTGCAGGTTCCAAGCATCGATATAATTTAGATAGACAAGAGAGAGTCTTTTCCAAAGGTGGATACCAAGTCTTAAATACATCAGCGTTTTCATCATCCTGCAACTTAGACTATAAGTATACAGCTAAAGATTACCAAGCCCATAGGAATAATTTGAGAATTTTGTTCTACCCCGGAATTAGTTTCAGATGTTGTATTACAAGATCCCTCCAGCTTTGCAGGATAATCCAGATCTTCATCAGAGGGAATATAATTTGCTATCTGCGGAAGTAAAAAGGAGATTCAAACCAAGCAAAGCAAAGTCCTCTAAGACTAAACAGGATAACATAGCCGAAACTAGCAAACTTCTATACTTAAAAGTCATTGCAAAGTAAAGAATTTGTATGAAAACTATCCCAATATTTGCTGGTAATTTAATTACTGTACCTCATCTCGAATATATGTTCTGGCACGGAAAGTCAATCTTTCATTAACATCGGCTAAAATTCTTTGTAATGTAGGCCGCAGTCCGGCCAGGGGTTCACTCTGTCTAGCTGGCTGCTCCCCCAAGACTTCAACTTTAAGGATATGAATGAGCTCACATAGAAGATCAATATTTGCTTCGTGTATCAGTTTTGGACGTAAAATATCATACAAGTATGTAGACCTGATCAGGAACAAGCAAATTGATAAATTGAAAGTACCACACAAGATATAACAAACGAAAACAATCTGGATGACTTACGCTTACTCGTTTTTTCCTAAATCCTAGACTTATAAGAAGTCATATAGTGTAGTAGACCCACCGACTACAAAACTACAGTGTAATTGGAAGTATCACATACATATACCAAATGAAATCATTCTCATCTCTAAACAAAAACATAGAGACTAGTATAAACAAAAATCAAGATAATATCATCGAGGCAATGACAGCAAAATTAGGTTCCTGATTCACAATTAACAATATTGATGGGGTGAATGCTCGGCTGTACATTATTTGATGAATGCTAATGGTGTAAAGAGGAAGAGAAGTAGAATAAATAAGTAGAAACAAGTATTCAAGCGTACATATTAGCTGTATATATCTCAATATAGAAGGCACCAGAAAACTATTTCAGTGATAAATTGAACAGAAATAGAGATGAAGAACATAATAGACAGCACGGCATTAAAAAAAACTTACAAAGGATCCACTAAAGGTGCCAGACTTGAAACTTCCTCTGATGATGCTGGAAAGAAATGAGTAAACAGTTGATGCTCCATATGACAAACCTGAAATTCTTTATGGAGGTTAAGACGTGGTGCAGTAATTTCATGTTTTGAAAAAACCAAGTCCACTAACAGTCTCTAAAATCCTAAGTTACTAAAGCTGATGAACCAGCCATTGTCTTTCTCAAACAGACCTTCTTCTGACCTTTGAAATCACACAGATTAACAGCTATATTAACATTCTCATTTTCCTATATGTTTCTATCCCTTATGATGGCAGGAATTTCCTGTGAAACTAAACTGGTATAGCTCCTATTATCCCTCATGAATAAAGTGAGGTGTTCGTAATTTTATTTTCCTTCATATACCTGCATCAGATATGCACAACCAGATCTAGTCAAAGATGGCAGTGCCTCTTTCTTCGCGAAATCAGATACTCGTTGGTGAACTATGCCTTTGACCTGATAATATGAATTGAACATTAAACAGGCGATTCTCGTTACTCGCAGATACTAAAACCATATTGTATTCCAGAAAATAAACTCACAAGCGAGAGCCGTTGTTCACAGTATAGTCTGTGGCATTCTGCAAGGATTTGAACATATTCCTTTCTTGCTGACCTACTCTCGATTTCCTCCAGTACAGGTTTAAGCTGGACAAATATATTTCAATGTTCAATGTCATAAGAAAGAAACTATAGCCATGGCATCATCTCAATACCGAACTCGCAAAATTGACATGCTACAAAAGCTAATTTTGATTGTTCTCATATCTAATATTGTGACCCTAACATTTCTGCACTAAGATGGGAAGAAAATCAAAAGGTATCACCTCACTTGCAGCAGCCTTGAAACGAACATATATAACAGATGCCTCGACACCCTCCGAGACAGATGTTTTGTTTCCTCCTGGCCCACGAAATGCTGCCTGAACCTGACAAAGGAATTTACATGTATGTTTTAGCGGAAACTATGTATAATCTCACAATTCACTCTTGCATGCATAGATTACATGCACATATATGCATATACATATTATATAGTTACAAGAACTATACATGCTTATTGTAAGCTGTGCAAGAATACATTGCATATTACAAAGAACAATTACCTGAGAAGCAGCCATTTTAAGCACTGCAAGGATGTAAGTTCGAATCATGCCCAAGGCCCGTGACTGTAAAACAGATAAATGTTAGTATTTTCTATAACAAATTACAAGATACTAATATCTCCTCATTACCATTTAGTTCAGTTTTAACTTTCTTTAGTTTTGTACAATTTCAATAAATTCTGGAAACAGTGTATGAGTTTGTGATGCGTAATAACAGTAAAACCATGTGTCTCTCCGTGAGAGAGAACGAGGGAAGACAAATAGAGACAGGAAGGGCTCTTCGTAGTACCTGGAGCTGACGAAATTTGAGCAAATAAACACTCGACTCCGCATATTGAGGATTATCTTCGATGTACCTACAGAATTCAAGGTAAAGAGACAAATTACAATCACTGTGAGGGTGATGGAAGAACTAAAGTGGAGCATTCTTCCATAAAATTGCCAAGTAGTGAATATAAAATTGCATAATATTGAATGCAGCATCATTTACTCACGATATGCACTCATCCAGCCGTTTCAGTAGTGGGAGAAAGTTTGAGTTTGATACGTTCATATTTGGTGAATAAAAATTAGAGGATATCTGCGGGACAAAAAAAAATAAAAAGAAGAAGAATTATGAGATATTAGAGCAGTTTAACACTTTATTGAGATATTTCCTCTTAATTTTGCAACCAGTGTTCTGGAAGAAACACTTTATGTCAAACACTTTATATATATATATATATATATATATTATAAACTAAAGTACCACAGGCAGGTCATAATTAAATTGATTACGTTAATGAACCAAACAAGAGCATATCTGAAGCTATACACTGATACTTTGACATGTTTCAAAAATTAATGTCGACAGGCTAGAAATTAAATCTTACATTCTCCAATTCATCAAAATAGTTGAGCTTAATCCTTAGAGCTTCTGCAAACTCCATCAATTTCTGCTTCTCCATCAACTAGAAAATGTGGAAGAAAATGAAACTTAGCTCAAGCAAGCAAACTACTACAATCACTTTAAATAGCGAGTCAGAAACTCCTGGCCAGCCATGATGCATTAAGCATCTTTTGTTTTGTTTTTCATTTGGATATACACAGCAAATAGGAATGAAAAACATGCAAGAGATTATTAAGAGAAAAAAAAATCATCTTGCAAAGTAAAAGACAGAAAAAAAAAATACCAGTCGGTCACATGCATCATGAAGAGTTTTAGTCTTTGTTGTTACTCCTTGATGTTGAAGCTGCAGTTCATTAAATAGGTCAAGAGTTTCATCAACCTGCACAGGAGAAATCCTAAGGTCAATAATAAAGCAGATGCCTTATATATTATGGGCAAGGTAAGACCACGGCAATGTGAAAAACGTAGTGGAAACCTGCCTGGTGGAGTATATTATCACACGTCTGGATGCGAACAGTTAAAGTAGTGACATAGAGCCGATACTTCTCCTCTGTCTACGTCAGAAAGTAACAAATCATTTAGATATATTTCAAGTAGTGTTTCCCATAATTTTAACCAAGGAAACAACATGACTATCACTAACCTCAGACTTCATCGCTGATTCAAGATCAGTAAACCATTTGTAGAACTGTAGTAAAAACAACATACGTCGAAATGAAGAAGCATTACTACACATATAGAGACACAAGAAAAGAGATACCCACAGACACATATAGTACCGCATAAGATCCTTGGAAAATAAAGTTGCAGGACGAGAATAAACCTGATTTGTATTAACCAAAACAGCTTCAATTGCTCCAGAATCTCCCAAGTTTGCGTCCTCCGCTGATACAGACAAGCCATTCTCGGGGCGGTGAACATGCTCATGTACCTATAACCATGAACTAACACTTGACATCAAACCACAAAAAAGAAAGAAGGATAACAATCTCGACAAAAATCCAAACATGAAAACTCCAGACTCACAAGGTTGGCAGGAAATGGCCGCTCAGCTACTGCGTGGGATAAAGAAACTATAGCTGCTTGTTGCTGCTCTGTCAAAGGAGCGCTCTGCAACGGGATTTTAACCACATTACGATTCAGTATATATATTCTCAACAAACAGAGCATCATTTCAGATCCAACCATTGTATCTGAACAAAGGATTCCAGATCCGGACACTAGACTCGTCAATGGCGGGATCTCGAGCTCAGATTGTGCGAATTAATTTACCTGTTCCCAAGTAGAAGCGAAATTGTAGCCTTTGGAGATGGCTCCAGATTTGTGGAGGCTGGAAGACGAATTCGCCTTAGCCGCCATCATCTGTGGCGGTTTCTTCGAACTATAGAAAATTCTGAATCTCGGCTTTGATTTGATTCGTAACTTGGAAGAGGAAGACGATGATCCTCCGAGCGTCGAGATCAGCAAAATTTATCAATTATATGTATTTTGCAAGTTAACCCTTAAGTTATTCAAAACTTCACTTTTAACCCTAAATGTTTTCAAATTTCACTTTTTCCTCCCCATAGCTTCTAAATTGCAACTTAAACTTATATTTTTTCTGCTTCTCTTAACAAGTCGGATGTGTAAGTTATTCTTTACATATAGTGAAGTGAGAAATAAAATATGGTGAGAAATTTGATGATTTGACCGAACATTATCTTCTTGTTCGTTTCCACTATAGAGTTCTTCAAAGTTATTAATCATTTAGGTTCTTTCCGGGTTGCCAAAAAAAAAAAAAAAGGTTCTTTCCGATTCTCTAATTGGCCTCACACCTTCTAAACTGCAACTTCCATTTCTATTTATTGTCTTCTATTTGTATATGTTGGTTGTATGACATGTTTATTTCCCTCTAATTTGCTCTCGTTTCTGAACTAAACCCATTTTTTCCTCTAATTTTCTCTAGTTTCAGAACTAAAATCAATCGGAATTTTTTTTGGAAGTGGAAGAAAATATCATAGATTTACAGTTCCTACAAAAATGTAATTTGATACACATATATATAGACATTAGTAGTAAATTTATTTTATTGAATAAAGATTGAAATAGAAAGTGTGGTTAAGAAAACAAACTACTCTACAAAAGGTGTGGTTATAAGTTGTGTCAACTGTCCAAATCTGTGCTTTTTATCTCCAACTACAACCAATTATTTTTACTTGTTTTTTTTTTGTTTAGTTTTTTTTTTTTTACTAGGGGTGTTATTTGCTGCCTTGAAATATGTTTCTTGGTGGCTGATAACTACACCCACCTTAATCATATCGATAGTACTCTAACATCCATTTCGTCTTTCCGTTATCATACTTCACCATTAAAAGGTAAAACCAATATATACTTGCAAAGAAATAGATACTATATATATCATATATGTGGATAATGGATGTATTAAGAGTTTCATTCGTGCATGATCTTGACCGTAAGCGATATATTTGATTAGTCCGCAGATGTGAATGCGTCTATTTCCTTTCTCCTATACACGACATCTTTTGTTCTCTTGAGTTTACCACAAAACCATTTCTTTCTTCTAAACTAACAACGCCGCCATACAAGATTAGTACGAGTAGTTTTTGGTCACCAGTTTATATGCTCACATGCAGTCCTGCTCACATGTTATCGATCTAGCTAATTATATATACAAGAGAAAATAAACAAATACAGTATATTCCAACATACTGATTTGTACATTACCATATAATTAGGTCTCTTCTCTCGCATTTTTCTCAGACAAGTGCTCACTAATTTTTTTACACATCAAACATACATGTTAACGATCTAAAGTCTCGTACTTATACGGACTATATATAGTCAAGCTATAAATGTACGGTTTTCTGCGAAGAAGCTAATCCTAGGAGGCAGAGCTTCCAACAGACAAAAAATCGAAGAAGGGAACACCACTTTCGTTTTTGTTGTCAGAGTCATTGGGGTTGCTTTGATCTGAATCTTGATCAATAACCTCGCTCTTGTTTGAATCCGTGTTTACTTGTAGAAAATTGTAGAACTCCAAAGGTTTAGTCTGGTTTGCTGCGATCACATCTGACACAAGAAGATCAAAGTTATAAGCTATGTGGATTGCGACTGTAAACATTTAAATAAATGTATAGAGATTATTTAAAAAATAATAACGAAGATGATATGACTATAAACACAGAAATAAAAAAAACATGAATTTTTTCACAAAATTTGATAACGCAATAAATAAAAATCTGCTAAACTCCAATGTGAAACTTTCGAACATAATATTTGCATCATTAGTTCGTGAAACACTCAAATGAACATGCATAACACTTTTATAGAAAATGGATCCTTCTCCATCATTTTGAGTACTTTACCTTTGGTATTTAAAGCAATCTTTCCAGTGAAGAACTCCTTAAGGAACTGAAGATGATTAAAATGAGAAAATTGGTAAGGATAATTGATAACGTCTCCGAGTATTCTCTTCCGATCACCTCTATTATTATTATGATAACCACCAGAATTCATCATGATTTGTTCACTCGGCATCAAAGAAGATGTCGAAGACGTCGAGGGTAGAAGACGAGGCTTGGAGGTTTGGCGTGTGCGTCGAGCCATGATGACGTGCCAATGGTTCTTGACCGCGTTGTCCGTTCTTCCGGGGAAAAGCCTTGCGATGATCGACCATCTGTTCCCATGGATCCGGTGAGCCGCTAAAAGTCTTTCTTCTTCTTCTTCCGTGAAAGGGTTTCGGTTTATCCTCGGATCCAATTGATTAAACCATCTCAATCTACAACTCTTGCCTGCACATACACCAACACAATTAATATGTATGTATGTATACCCATATATATCAAACCCTAGTTTTTGTATATATATGGACCGACCAACCCTAGAATATATTTGTTAAATTACCAGATCGACCAGGGAGCTTAAGGGCTATGGCGTTCCAATTATGAGGACCGTATTGTTCGACCAGATCCTTCAGCTTCTCGTCTTCCGCTGGTCTCCAATGGCCTCGACTGCACATGATCCTTTTCTTCTTTACGCCGATCTAGCTGATTACTTTTCTTTCAACTAAGTTTACCGATCCAAACCAATACAAGAACAAAGAAATACTACCCAAAAAAAAAAGAAAACACAAACACAGATCCTATATCATCAATACCGTACGCAAAATTTTTGATGCGTTCATGTACTTTATGTACATATAAATATCGAAATTTAAACCCTAAGTTTTTTTCTTGGCGAAAGGTTGGGGAAGATGGGTATGTGGGAACAAGAAGAAAGCTGAAGAGCACCTGCACTACATATATGTATATATAGATATATATAGTCAAATATTTATATAGAGCATATAATATATATATATATATATATAACTGAAGAAAAATAAAATAAATAAAATCCGTTAGAGAGTCGGGAGGGTTTGGACGGGCTTCTCTACCGGCGACTGATGCCAACGTCTTCCCTAACCAACACACCACCTCCTTTTAAGTAATCTATCTTTTTGTTTTTGTTTCTTTATTTCTATAACTTAGAATTTAATTGGTTCATAGGGTAGCTAGAGAGATTGCTTGGTGTGGGCTGCGCATTTCGTTAACCTCTCAACGTCTCTTCGTATAGTATTAATTAATCTAAGATTTGTTTCTAAATTCTAACCTACACCCGCTACTTCAAGTCACCAATACTCATCTACGTAAGTTTGTGTAGTCTTGGGCAACCTACGTACGTATTTACATGTAATAAATATCATTGTCCTAAACTTGACAATTTTTAATTTCATCAAATGTTATATTTCAAGATTCCGTATGCTTATAGTCAAGTTATGTCTTGAAACATTACAAGCATTAATTAGCTGGATCATATGATATTTGTTAGTCCATAATATGTGAATTCCAGTATATTGCCCTTGTTAGCTAGTCCATAAGGGATTCTGACTAACTTTAGAAAATTTTAAAATAAAATCCGAAAAAAGAAAAAAAAAACATGAGGAAAAAGGAAAGAGTTTGGTAACAATGTTGTGGACTTCTGGTTAAATGGCAGGTCATATATAAATATTGATGGATATAGGTTTGATAACCTTTTTCAGACCTAATCAACGTTTTCTCTAAGCTTAATTTAATTCGGAATATATCGGCCAACGTGGAGACAATACAACTAACTTTTTTCAGCCAAGTTAATTCACCTTTTTAACACCGAAGGCTTAACAACTTAACTTAGTCGAACTGACTATAGATGATGCCTCATGGTACAAATATTATGTTTTCTTATCAATAGTAATGTAGTTAAGAAATAAAATAATAGATAAATAATATACTGTTACATAGTATTTCTCTTCACCTACAAATGGATTAACTAATATGTTTTTGCAATTTTACTATGGGGATTTATATTTCATAAACAGCAAATAAAATACAAGGTATATAATTAGCAATTTTTTTATGTTTTAATTTTGACGTGGTCAAATATTTGGTCTCCAAGCACGTCATGGTTTCTTCTCTCTTGTCCAATACGGAACTTTATAGGTTTCGTACTTTGAGGACTACAACAGAATCGGTTATGTTCCATGGGATTAGTTCGAACATTTCTTCAATTTGTTTTTTGTTTATTTTCTTTAAGCAAAAACAAAACAAAAAAATAATTGCTGGTAAAATTTAGTAGGAAAAAAATATAAAACAGAGAGTTAGTTGGGAAGAAGAAGCCATAACCAATTTCATTTGTTCTATTGGTAGTTAGGAGAGAAGCCTTCTTCAGTTTCGAACCTATCATCATAACTAAACTAAATGACTCATTCAACTAAACCGAATCCTGATTACAATAAACCGGTGGTACATAACACCAGTTCGGTTTTCATTTTACAAATGCTAACAGACGAACTGTCATGTCTTCAGTCTTCACCAAGAGTTTCTTGAGACTTGAACCCGTTACCAGAACTGGTGAAACCTCGTTTATCTTAGCTGAACGATGAAGTCAACACTGTTCTAGCATCAGAACGTTTCAAGAATCTCACATCAAACTCGAGTATCAAAGAGCAAAAAAAAAACAGAAGGTAAACCTGAATAGTCATGAACCATAAAGAAAACAGACCTCTCACATTGCTACGGATCATACAAAGTTCGGTTCTATATACGCAATGGTCAATACACTGACTTAAACGAACAAGTTGAACATACTGTGCGTGGTGGGACCTTTTCCAAAGAAACCAATATAACCATCAGACAACAACAGATCTGGATAGGTCTCTTTGCTTTCGAGATCATGATTCTTGGCCAGAATTGGGGACTGTGATGGATGAAATTTCACCAGGGATCATAATCACGAAGAGCTCCTTTCGAGACAACAGAATCATCACATCATTTTCATCGCACCACTGAGAATGGTTCTTTGTCTTAGTATGATGATATGGTCCAACAGTTTTCAGTTCCCGTTACTTTCCTCTGAGGTTCGTACTTTTTCTCTTCTCACTGAGTGCAAAACGCCTAGCCATACTATGATTATAAAACTTTTTCATATGTTCAGAAAGCTTATGGATTGCCTTGAGGTTACCAACAGTAGATAGACGCACCAGAAAAGAGTCAAACGCTCGATATGGCAGTTTGAGTCCTTTGTTAACAACCTCTTCCAATAAAAAACACGCCTCCTTAGCTCTGTGACAGTCGAAAAGCCCATTGATCATAACACAGTAGGTTTCA
The DNA here is from genome assembly GCF_030686135.1 of Camelina sativa. Taxonomy (NCBI): domain Eukaryota; kingdom Viridiplantae; phylum Streptophyta; class Magnoliopsida; order Brassicales; family Brassicaceae; genus Camelina; species Camelina sativa. The sequence goes on along the minus strand of NC_141895.1, from coordinate 21,924,468 downwards.
ATGTCCTGAAAACAGTCTCTGTCATCCATTTCTTTCCATGTATTGAATGCTCCATCAGGATCATCCATTTCGAAAAACATAGATATCAGCATGTTGTATGTTTGGACGCTAGGAGCACAACGTGACTCTACCATTCTTCCATAAAGTTTAAGTGCTTCATCGCTCTTTCTGTTCTCACACAATACCCTAAGAAAGCAATTGTAAGTGACTATATCAGGCGGGTAACCTTTATTGCTCATCTCATCCAAGAACTTGTACGCTTCCTCAACCTTTCCAGCCATACACATACCTTCAATTACGTCCTTGTATGTTGACACATCAGGAAGGCAACCCGTGCTTATCATACGCCCAATTAGCTCAAAGGATTCTTCTACTTTATCATTCTTTGCCAGCGCTACTATCATTAAAGCAAAAGTTCTTGCGGTTGGAGCAGAGACGGCAGAGCCTTTGGTTATCATGAAATCGAACAAATCAGCTGCATCATCCACCATCCCAGCTTGGCAGAAAGTATCAATGGCAGCACAATACGTAAAATTCTCTGGTTTATGACCAGCTAGGATCATCTCTTCAAGCAGCTTCATCGCCTTTTTAGGGTCTCTCACTCTACACCACCCAAAGAACAAGACATTGAATGTATTCGCATCAGGTATAACTCTATGCCTCATCCTTCTAAGCAAAACTACACCCTCCTTTACCAAACCACACTTACACAGAGCATCAAGAAGCATATTGAAAGCATTAATCTCCGGCTGCGTCTTCACTCTAATCCGTTTCTTCTTGGCAAATTTCTGAACATGAGTCAAATACCTCTCACAATACTTCCTAAGAATCTCCAACAAAACATCCGCAGGAACAGCGGTTTTGTTGTTTCTCTTCATGTAATCAAACATATCAATCACAATCCTAAACTGCTTGTTCTTGTACTTAGTGCTAGACAATATATCAATCATTTCATTATAAGCAATAGGCTCATGTGAGTAATGTTCCTGATGTCCAGCCCAAGTGAAGAACCTCAAAGCCGTCTTTTCCTCGTATTGAAGCCTTTGTAAGATCTTGCACACCACAGGAGTTGTCAACTCCACACCAGATTCATCAAGGGCTTTCTCCATATCATCATACGCATTCAAATTCGCCATTATAACTTCGTGTAAGATTCCAACCGCATAAGTAGAACCCTTCGTTCTAATCTCATTTTCATTGCAGCAAACCGGTGATTGATCTTGAGAAATTTCCACTCTACGGGAAATTTCAAATTCTGGGTGTAACAAAGTCGTGGAACAGTATTGATGACTCGAGAAAGAAGAGATTTTTTCGATTTGAATAGAATCTAGACGAGAACTCAACAGATGAGAGAAAAGTGCGGACCTTTGTGGTGGTCGTGTCGGAAGATGCGAGTAGAATCTGGAAAGAACAAGAGATGAGACCAGCCTTCGCATCATTCAGTAATCACTCAGTGAAAATATATTCTTTTCTAAGGTTTTCTTACAGCCAAAGAAGAGACAGAGAGAGGAAACCAGAGGAAGGGGACGGCAACGGAGAGAGAGACCAGAGAGAGGTGGAAGTTTTTTAATGGGCTTTCTTCTATTGAGGCCTTTTCACTTTTATTGGGCCATCTTCTCTTGACAACAAATACTGTTTTGAGTGTGTGAATTTCAACTCTAATTAAAAAAAAAAATAAAGTGAAAACCGAACCAAAATCAATTTAAAACCAAAACCAAGCCATGAATCAATCTCGGAATCTCCAATTCCAATCAATCTCTACACACGACAATGTCTTTAATTATTTTCCTATGTTCGAATTAGAATTACAATATGTTGTTACATTATACTAAGCAAATATTTACAGATTGTATACAAAAATCATTATTACTTACTCCATAATTTACCGATAAAAGAATCTATTTAAAGTTGAAGTATTCACTATACTCAAATTGGACAATGACTTTGTTTTGGTAGGTTTTTCATTAAAAATAATTAGAGAATCACTTAATTTAATTTAATTAATTTATAGTTATGATTTTGCCTAATGACCATTATACCCTTCAGTCGACCACTAAATATCCACCGGGTCGGGACGCAGATCCTGTATGACCCGGAAACAGAAGAAATAAAATTCGCGGATCTGTTTGTACTCCAAGTTTATAATATTCGGATCCTGTTTTTGATTTGGTTCAAAAATAGTTGTTTTCGTTACCAAACAGAGGTATAATCTCTATAAATAAGGAAACGGGTATCAAGTATTTAATGACTTCAGTAATATCAAATATTAACTACTACCATACTTAATCTCTATAATTATTACGAATATTAATAATAATGAGAAATCTTTAATATTTATGGATTGTGACTTTGTTGCTTCCAAAACAATCAATAAATTAAATATGAAATTGTATATATATGTAAACTTATTTGATTTGCTTTTATATTGTGAGATATTTATGGAAACAACAAATCAACTTAATACAATTAAATAAAAACAAATCATCATTTAGTTTAGATTTTTCAATATTTCCTTAACGAAATTATAGTAATTAATTATGATTAGTATAGATGAAAAGAATTAAAAAACGCATAACTTATATATATGTAAAGTTGTAAACTAATTTATAGCAAATGTGTATTGTATATCCCACATCGACTAAATATTTTGGAATATGGTTCATAATCACTATAAAAATATGACTAATATGTTTTGAGTACAAATGAGATTGATTTATCAGGTATCCAAATTTAACAGTTTAATATGGTTCTATATTTAAGCATATTTAAACTTTTAAAAAGTAAACATATTATAGTATATTTACGTTTTTTAAAAAAGGTTAAGAGATTATAAATATTTAAATTTTTATAGAATGTTTAAATTATTTTAAATATTTGAATTCCGTCGAAAGTTTAAAATATTATAATATATTTAAGTCTAAAAAATATTTAAGTAATATTAATATTTTTTAACTTAAAAATTTTAATATATAAAGAAAATTTGAGTTAAACCCGTTAAAACATGTATTTTTATCAAACTATAAATTAAATTGGTTTTTTTCAATTTTGCTGAGATTTGATATATCAAATATTAATTTTTAAATGATAACCTAAATATATTTAATCTCACTATAAATACAATGGTTTCCTAACCATTGAAATATCTCACACTAAAATTAAACAAGCAACTTCTCCTCTTTCGACGACAAACCAAAATAAAGAAAAACTTATCATCTTACAAAACTACTATCCGATATTGCGGTGTGTCTATCCTCTTACAAAACTACTATCCGATATTGTGGAGTGTCTATTCTCTTACAAAACTATTATCCAATATTGCGGTGTGCATGTTTCCGTGAAAAGCTATATTTTATAAACTACTTACTCTATTAGGATTTCCAATTTACTGTATAACCCCAAATATACAAATAAACACTATACAAACAAAGAAAATAAGTTAAAATAAAAAATTACATTACAAAAAAACAAATTACAAAAAAAGTAACTAACAAAATTTATAATTCTGTGTTGTAGCACCGGTATCACCTAGTTATATAGTATAAGTATAACCGCACATATATAATAACGTACGTAACATCTTATAATTATTTCACGTGTTTGTTGAAACTTAAAAATGGCAAGTGCAACAAGTAGCGCCAGAGAAGAAGCAGTATTGATCATGACATACAGACTACATCAACACGTTATTTTTTTTTTCTTTTGTTCGTTTCGTATTATTGGTCAAGTGGCCGTTAGCGTAGTATTGACTTTTGAGATTTTCGTTGTGAATCATTGCATCTCTATCGTTTTGATTTTAATGCCTTCGCCATTACTTTACTTTTCACTTTTGGTCAGAAACCGTTATTTATTTATCAAACTAAAACGAAGGATATAATTGGAGATTGATCTAACGATTAAACACACTTCATCGTCATCCGGTAAGGCGGATTTTTGCAAGATTATTATGCACATTAAGGAGAATCATAACAAAACTAGAACGTTGAAAATAATCCGATTACTGGTTCTAAATTTAAAAGTACCGTTCATTTGTACAATTTTCTTTGCTTTCCTTGTCACATGATTTCTTCATATATATGGTTAGATCAAACCTAGGATCAATATGGGACAAATGTTTAAATGACATTTAGTGTAACAACGAATAGTCAACCTATAAAAAAAAAAACAATGACCATGATGAAGTTTAAATTTTACTTACCCACTGCAGTTATCATGGCAAGTTTTTTTTCTTTTTGGTGGAAAACATGGCAAGTTTATTGGATCCAAACTACCTAACTATTAGTCTATTAAATGGAGAGAAAAAAAAAAACTATTAGTATATATGCATCATTCCAATTTATGCTAGATACGGTTTTACTTTGATTACGTATTACCTTTTCTAAACGAAATTAGATAAACCAACTCAATATCTCGATTTACTTTTACTAAAATCAATTACTTTATAGGGTGTTTTTGTTGGTTATATATATGAAGAAGAAAAACATCAAAATATAAAGACGGTTTCTAAAAAAAGGAAACCAAGTCGTAGACGAAACGAACACAGAAAAAGTAGCTTTGTGGAGGGCTTTAGCCGTAGTCCGTAGGTAACAGTAAGTAACGGAATGATTGAAGACACGTGTCGTCACCAACCGCCATATTTTTGTAATGATTTTTGCTTAAAGACCGGCCGTTGGGGCGGTGAAGACTGAAGACAACCGTGAATCGTGATCTCCTAACCGAAACCGATTCATGAATCTCATCAACACGTGTCTACCTTCAACTGGTTTCTATAAATATCCTCTTCTTGCGTCGACCCCGCCCCATAACATAGCAACGTCACTTTGATTGACACAAACGCCACGTGGACTGCATGAGACGTCACTGAATTACCCAAAAAAGAAACTATTGTTGTTTTCTTGTGTGTGTTACAATTTGATTTGAGCTACAATTGTGGACGTGGGAATGTGGGATGATGATGCTTATGCATAGGCCGGTGGATCTTTTGTTTTTTTTGTGACAGAGTTATAATTTTGTGTGATTGTAATCAAAAAGATCTAAAGATTCAATGATATTTTAGAAAGGGACGGTCGTTTTGATCATGTCATGATGTAACACATATTTATTCTGTCCCAAGGCGAATGTACTTAGTATAAATACTCCAACTTGATAGTATTTATTTCACTACAAGAAAATAAGTCTTTTGCGATGGAAGAATTCATAGCAAATCCTTCGCAAATAGGCAAAAAACGACGGAATTGCGAGGAACACACTTCCCTCGCAAATCGCTTCTCGCAAATTGGTTAACATCGCAAATCCCTCGCAAATTTTGCAAGGAAGAAAATGCCGTCGCAAAATCAACGCAAATTGCGAGGGACAATATCAATAGCAGATTCCTTGCAATTTGGTTCAAGCTAATCCCTCGCAAATTTGCGATGGATTTGCAACATTTATGTCTGTCGCAACAGCTGAGATTTGAATTAGGAATTATTCATTTTGTAATTATGTTTATTTTTAATTATGCAAATTAATTATGATTAATTTCTAATTAGGCAAACTAAAATTCATAATTAGCCAAAAAAAACTTTGAATTAAAACTGAAATTAAACTTCTAATACAAAATGTTGTTAAAATTACATAAACATAATAACATAAGTTCAAAACATAAATCAAACACAAGTACAAGTTCTCAGATACAAACACATAAACATAAGCTGAAATTGAAGAACAAGAGATCCTAAGTTAGTCTCGTGATACCTCCTGCTCCGGTCTCAGGTCCGGTATCTCCTGCTCTGGTCTCATTGGTGGCATCAGTCTCAGGTCGGGGAAATCTTGCAGCAAATTCAGGGTCCTTCTCAGATAGATAATCAAAGTAGGCATCGTAGCAATGCATCTTCTGAGTATTTTTTTGCAACTTCAATGCATAATCTTCTAGCTGAGTAGACTGACTCGCAAGAACAGCTTTGGCCTGAGAAAGCTTCTCAGCTAGAATGACTGGATCTTCAGTCGGAGTAGGCGTCAGAACAACTTGAGCTGAAGATGCTTCAGTTTGCATAGTACCGACTCCATATATCCTATTTTTCTTCTTCGGAGCAACATGCAAACAACAAAAAACAGAGACACAATGTAAAGTTCAAAGATATAAAACAAAACACTATGTAAAGTTCAAGAATTTACCTCAGCAAAAATTCGGTTCTTCATACTAACTGACAATCCGCCAGAAGCACTACTCTCTATGTTGTCCCCTGAGCATAGCCCAATTTCAGTCTCAGTTATCCTCGATGACACTTCATGGTATACTTTCTCAGATAATCCATCCACAAACGACCCATCAAGTTTCCTATGAGTATCTTTTAGGACTTTCAAGAAATCAGGAAGTGCCTCACCAGTAATCTCCGACTTAACAAAGATATGAAACAACAAAGTATTAGACTAAAGCAAGAATTTATAGGTAATTGTACTAAATAACTAACTAAACATACTTACATGTTTTCGTGCACGAGCTTTAAAGGAGGTCTGACCAAACCAGTGTTTATGCATTCCAGTGCCATCATGATCACTGTATCGAGCATTTCGACTATTGATGCTCTTTTCCTCAGATTTTGGTTCACACCATAACTTGACCAAGCCGTCCCATACTGTCCGATCAAGCCACCGCGGCTTTGCATCATCACCTTTTACTCTCCACTTAGACTTCCACCGAGACACTTGATCAGTCATCCGGGTCTTCAACTTGCTTTCAAACTCGGCTCAAACTCTCCCATTGATGGACTGGTCCCAGTTATATGTTTGTTTGTAAAAACATAACATGAATCAAAATCAGAATCAAGTAAGTAAAAACAAAATCTGTAATTTAAACACATCAACAAATATTTAACTTACCGCAAACGTTTCAAACCACCGGTTTACAACCGCACCTGGTGTTTGGGTCTAATTGGCATGAGCTCCTTTGAAATCTCTTTCAAAGATGGCCCGAACAGTAGCAGCAACCGAAGGATCCTCGTCAAACCTACAAAACACAAGAAAAAAGGAATGAGGATCAATGAAAATATATCTAAAAAATTAGACAACCCTAACTACATTCTTACCATAGAGTACCCGGAGGGCGTTTAGGGTCCAATTTCTTTAAGCTAGCACGAGCAGGACTTGCAAGTAGCTCTTCCAAAGTAAAAAAAGAGATCTGAGGAGACTCATCGTTGACACGCGAAGTCGATTGCTGTGGTGGAAGATGATCTTCCACCGCCGGTGAGGTTCCTTGACGATTCTCTTGGATCACCGGTGAGGTACCTTGCGAGGAGGCGGGAGAAGCTACCCTTGGAGCAGAGGCAGAAGAAGGTAACCTTCGAGAAGGGATGGGAGGAGCTAACCCTTGAGAAGATATAAATCTTCTGTAAACGTTTTGGCTCCCAGAATGATTTTGGTTCTCTTGTGAAGACATCTAAAAAATAAGTCCAAAAAAAACTAAATTAATACCCTCAAATTCGATATAACTAGAACCCTAAAAGCAAATTAGATTAAACCCCTAAATTCGAATTAGGTAAAAACCCTAAAATTGATATAATTAGAACCCTAAAACCAAAATCGAATTCGCAACCCAAAATCGAATTTGAAACCCAAAATCTGAAACAAAAACCCTAAAATTAAAATAAAAATCCAAAATGGAATTTGAAACTCAAAAATTGAAATAAAAACCCAAAATTGAAATAAAAACCCTAAATCGAAAAACCCTAAATCGAAACCCATCTAAAAAACAACAGAAGAAGAGAGAGGAGGAGGAGATTAGTCGGATAAGGGATGAGAGGAGGAGTAGACTAACCTGAGAAGGGATGGGAGGAGGAGTAGACACCGGAGAAGAGATGAGAGGAGGAGTAGACAACCGGAGAAAGGATGAGAGGGTTTGTAGGCAACCGGAGAAGACAACCGGAGAAGAATGAAATCGGAAGAAGAAGAGAAGTGTTTAGGGTTTGTCGGCTGCGGGTGTTGGTTTGAGCTTCGCTCAAACTAGGTTTTTTACTTATATAGGAAATTAATGGCGTCGCAATTCCAACGCAAAATTTACAAGGGATTTACTAGAGTCCCTCGCAAAAGCATCGCAAACAATAATTAATATAAATTTTCTTATTTAGAGTTTTTTGCGACCAAATTGCGAGGGAACGTAGCAAATCCCTCGCAAAATCTTTAGGGTTTAGGATTTGCAATTGTCATTAGTTAGTGCCCTATCTTATATTATAAATATTGAATTATATCAATTTAATAATTATTAGTAATGTAATTAGTCTTAAAGGTTAAGGTTCAAGGGTTTAGGGTTTTGATTTGCGAGGGAATTGCTATGTTTTGAGTATTTTGCGATAGATTTGCGACGAATTTGCTATGGGTCTAGCAAATCAGTCGCAAATTTGTCGCAAACCTTGAATATCTAATTTGTAAAAAGCATCAAAATAATGTTAAAAAATTAATCAAATTAACTTTCAAGTACATACTTCTTACTCCAAACATGATGATGTTCTAAACTATATCACATATATGTTCATTACATTGAGACAAATATTTGCCAAATTGTCCAATTCTCCAAGAATTTTGTGTTGCACTGCTATCTTTGATTATAAGTCTTGGATTCATCTTTGTAAACATTAATAATAATGTAATTAGTCTTTAGGGTGTAGAGTTAAGGGTTAAGGGTTTAGGGTTTTGATTTGCGAGGGAATTGCTATGTTTTGTGTAATTAGCGATGGATTTGCGACGAAATTGCTATGGGTCTAGCAAATCAATTGCGATTATGTTGCAAACTTAGAATATCTAATTTGTAAAAACCATCAAAATAATGTTCAAAGTTAGTAAATTCACCTTATGAACACATTCAAATGTATTTCAGAATAATTATAATAAGTTTTGTAATATTTATAAAAAATCATTATCCTAACTTTGCAATGGATTTGCTATGGCTTTCGCAATTCACTCGCAATTCCATAGCAAATTTGCTATGTAATATGTTTTCGCAAAATCGTCGCAATATTGCGATGGATTTGCGAGGGATGGGACATTTCCAGCGAATTTGTCGTAAATCCCTCGCAATTTTGCGATGGATTTGCGACAACTGAGTTCCTCGCAAATTTGCGAGAGATGTGCTATAGTTTTTGGTTTTCTCGTAAATCCCTTGCAAATCTACCGCAAATTTGCGAGAGCTGTCTTCGCAAAACGTTTGTTTTTTTTGTAGTGTTTCCAATACACGTACCGATGTTTTAACATAATAAATACAAAGCTTAACGTACGAGGCACTTAATTCCTACATATATATACAAGAATTGTTGCATATATATTTTAAATATTAATAAGAAAAAGTTTTTTATGTATGATTAAGAGAGAGGATGGTGCGAAGGAGCTAGTCTTCCGATTTAAAATAATTTAGAATTGTGGAAAACCAACCATATCCATGCGTATGCATGTTGTTGTGGTGTAGGATAAGTATTGATAATGGTGGACATATATCATCAACATCCTCCATACACATTTATTTTATACTTCAAATATTTTTTTTGTTCTTTTTTTTGTAATAAATATTTTTTTATGCATAACATGTTGTGTTTGAGGGGAAACAAAATGTTAAGAAACTGTAAATACTAAATACTGTAAATCTGTTTTCAAAATAAAAAATTGGCGTAATAAATACTGTAATTAACATGAGCTTCCAATATTTAGAAGTAAATTTCTTGGGGTTAAAATTATAATTAGGTCTTCATATTTAATTAGACCAACAATTTTGAAGAGAGGACCGTACCGGGTAGGGGAAGGGAGAGAGGCAGCTCGAAAAGTCGAAAGAGCATTAACTTTGCCTTCCATAATAAAAAAAGACAATATTAGGAAAGAAGGCACTTTCTAAGATATTTGAGAAATATGCACTTTTCTCTCTCATTCTCTAATACAGATTTCTATTAGAGAAATCTCTAGTAATATATTTTTATATTCTTTTTTGTTTTTATACCATTTTTTGTGTGAAATTATATACAAATAAAAATAAAACAAATTTGTTACCTTCTAGTAGTATTTGTACAATCATACTTTTTTCTTTATTTTTCCTTTTTTCCTCTTTCACTTTTTAATTTGATTTTGTTATTAATTTATACAAAATAATTATAGAAATTCCTCAAAATACCACAATTAAGTTTTTTTCTAAAATACCACATTTTAATTATTTTTTCCAAAAAACCACATAAGTTTTATTTTCAAAAATATTAAACACACAAAAAATTGTTTTTAAGGATGTAGAATTTATTTTGTTAGGTTTGGGTTTACAATTTTAAATTTAGAGTATAGTCTTTAGGGGTAGAGTTTAGTGTTTAGGATTTAATGGTTAATTTATAATATTAATTTACACTTTGATATTAATCTTAAAAATACCACATTTTAAGTTTTTTTCCAAAAAAACAACAAAAATTTTTCCCAAAAATAACACAAACACAAAAGTTTTAATAGTTTTATTTTTCAAAAATACGACAAACACAAAAAAAGTTATATTTAAAGATGTAAAATTTATTTTGTTAGGTTTGGGTTGACAATTTTATATTTGGGATATAGTCTTTAGGGATAGGGTTTAGTGTTTAGAATTTAATGGTTAGTTTATAATATTAATCTACACTTTGATATTAATTTTAAAAATACCAATTTTATATTTGGGGTATAGTCTATAGGGGTAAGCTTTAAGTTTTTTTCAGAAAACTACAAAAGTTTTATTTTCTAAAAATAACACAAACACAGAAAAATGATTTTTAAGGATGTAGAATTTTATTTATTTACACCAAACCCAGATGATATACTAAACTCAGTTAGTACATCCCCAACGCAGATGGTACACCACAACGCAGATGGTACACCAAACCTAAATAGTACACCAAAATAGCATTATTTGACATATTACAATATTTTAAATTAATTTTTAGATTTTTTTAGGTTTGGGTTCTATATTTTATATTAAGGATATAGTTTTGAAGGGGTAGAGTTTAGTATTTAGAGTGTATGGTTTAATTGTGAAATTTTTTAATTGGATGGTACACCAATCCCAGATGGTATACCAAACCGAAATGGTACACCCAACCTAAATGGTACACCCAACTCAGATAGTATACTAAACCCAGATGATATACTAAACTCAGTTGGTACATCCCCAACGCAGATGGTACCCCAAACCTAAATTGTACACCAAAATAGCATTATTTGACATATTACAATATTTTAAATTAATTTTTAGATTTTTTTAGGTTTGAGTTCTATATTTTATATTAAGGATATAGTTTTGAAGGGGTAGAGTTTAGTATTTAGAGTGTATGGTTTACCAAACCTAAATAGTACACCCAACCTAAATGGTACACCCAACTCAGATGGTACACCAAACTTGAATGGTAAACCAAACCTAAACTTGAATGGTAAACCAAACCCAAACCAAATGATATACCAAACCTAGATAGTATACCAGATTCAGATGGTTCACCAGATTCAGATGGTATACCAGATCCATATGGTACACCAGATTCAGACGGTACACCAGATTCAGACGGTACACTAGACCTAGATGGTACACGAGACTCATATCGTACACTAGAGTGATGGTACACCGTACACCATAGCCACATCGTACACTAGACCCAGATGATACACCAGACGTAGATGGTATACTATACTCAGATGGTACACCAGACACATATTGTACACTTAACTTAGATGGTACACCAAACCTAAATGGTACACCAAAATAGCATTATTTGACACATTACAATATTTAAAAATTATTTCAAAAGTTTTAGGTTTGGGTTCTTTATTTTACCCTTAGTGTATAATTTTGAGGGGTATGATTTTGGTATCTAAAGTTTAGGGTTTAATTTTAAAATTAAATTTTTAAAACTAGACCATGTTTTTAGAATTTTTAGGGTGCTAAATATATTTAAAAATTATTAAATGTTATTTGAGAGAATTTTTTCAATTTTATTGGAACATGAAATATTAATTTTTGATACAATACCTCAAAATTGGATCCCACACACACAAAAAATCTTATTGGAAGATATATATGATATATTGGAATTTTTCTCTCTTTTTTGTCATATTCTATCTTTGGTTTCCTCTCGGATCACAAATAAAACTCTATTTATATGACACATAGTCATGAGTATATTAACTTTTTTATTTGTTTTTGTTTTATATTCTCTCATAAACATTCTATCTCACAACATAAAAAATTGTCTATTTTTCAAATTTCTAACAAAAAAAATGCCTATTTCTCCCATTACTTTTCAAAAAGTGTCTGATACACTAATGGACTCATAAAAAAAGTTGAAATTTGTGCCCTTTCCAACTCTTTCTTTCTTCATCCTCTGCTCTCCTCTCCTCTCTCAGCCAGACCCATCCTCTTTAATTGTCTAACGCTTGAACCAAGGATTTATACCATTGCGGTTTTGGAATCAAACACCATCTCTCTCTCTCTCTCTCTTTCTCTCTCAGTTCCCATTTCGCAATTGGAAAAAAGCAGAAGCATTATTTTTTTATGGTAAAGTTTCGATTTTTTTTTTCTTTTTGCAAATTCAAATACTCTCGGATTCATACCCTGTTCCCCCCTCAAATTAGGGTTTTTGAGGTTTCTCGTTTGCTTCTCAGTAGTCAATTCGAGTCTTTTAGAAAACTCAATTTTGGATAGACTCTCGTTTAAAAATGTTGCTTAAGGGTTTTGTATTATCATAATTTCAAGTTTTTGTTTAAATCAGTTAACGAGGTTCATTACAATTTGAGCATTATCTTTGATGACCCTTCACTCAAAATCTTCATTTTTTTTACATGTCAAGTTGAAAAATCATCGTTTTCTAATATATGTTTTGTTGGCCTATGTCCAGGATCTCGTTTATAGTAGAGAAATCGTGAATAGAACATTTAAAGTTTTCATGCTTTAAGCTGATTAAGTCTCTCTCTCTCTCTCTCTCTCTCTCTCTTTTTTTGCTTCTTGCAGCAATCACTTGAGTTATATGTCTTTTAGCCAATAATTCTGATAAACGTCACTAAGGTAGGTGAGAAAATCAAAACTCTTGCTTGTTTTCGGTTTTTGAAAACCACGTCTATCTATCTAATGGTGTCATTTGTTTGTTTGTTTCTGCTTGGACTTTGGTTCTAAAAGTAGATTAGTTTTCAAAAAATCTTGGAGAGTTGTAGTCACGTAGAATTATGAAGATTGTAGTATGGCAGATAGCTCGTGAGCTAGTTTAACTTTTATCTTATGAATTTTAGTGGACGAGAGAGGAGTTTGGTTGTTTTTGGTTGGAACATTAATTAATTTCGTCTCTCTGTGCCATGTTCCATGTAGGATTCATTTAGAGATCAAATTTGCTTAGTGCTTAGAGGGATGTTAAAAGATTCGATTCAAGTTTAATCTCTGTTTCTGTTTTCATGTGTTGGGATTGTAGATTCGTTAAGCTCTAGAAATGGGATGCTTTGCATCAAGGCCGAAGGACACTGGTGGAAACAGGAGGAAGCCAACGAGCATCGGGGACGTTTCAGTTTATGTACCTGGTTTAAGGATACCCAAGCACGTGGAGTTTTCTCAGTCACTGGGTGATCAATTGCCCAAGACTCTAGTGGAACGCTTGACAGCTTTAAGAACACGAATAGTTGTGATGGCTAATCAAGAAGGGCCAACGATTACAAGAACTAGGAGGAAGACACAGCATGGTAAGGAAGAGTATCTTGTCTGTTTCTTTTTCCTCTGCTTTCTCCCTTCTAAGTCAACGGAATGGTTTCTTGCAGGAGGTTCAACACTCGCAGATCTCCATCAAGCTTTGGAAGATTATCTACCTGTTCTCTTAGGATTAACTAAAGATGGTAATATACTATTTATGTGCTACAGAATCGAGATAGGTTTGGTTGCAGATATCCTCACACGCATTCGTTTCATGTTCAGGTAGCCATCTACAATTCAGAGTACCGTTTAATTGGGTTAATCAGGAGGATGAGGAAGAGGTGCGGTGATCAAAACAGTTTATCTTTTCACTGTGCTGTTTTTTTCGTTCCTTCACTATAAAATTTAGACTTTTACATTGAAGGTTGTTGAGAGTAAATGACAATATTATTTACATCTACCAGGAAACAGCTATGTCAAACGTTTGGTATGAAATATTGTCGGTTTTGCATCTAATGGCAATGCTACAAATGTCACAAGCCAATTTACTGCTTCTTCCCAAAGGTTCCAGTGATGGTTATCATCCAAAAGTTTCGGAAGGTAAAACCTGCAAATTGCTTGTGATATGCTTGTTTCTTCCTAGATATCTTCTTTCTTATTGTTAAATACTTAAATATAATGGTATGGTCCCTCAGGTTTATGATATGCTTTTTTTTTTCTTTTCATTTTCTATAGAAAACAGGCGAGCTTCAATTGATATTTTCTTAAAGGCAGCCGGATACCTTGACTGTGCGGTTAAGCATGTTTTCCCTCAGTTTTCAGCCGAGCTAAGGTTCATATAGGACATTGTTTCTACTGTCAACCAGTTGTAATTTTCAAATGTTAATAATTCTGATTGATCTGCTGACACGACGGTTGTTTTACTTTGCCTTTTCTACAGGAGAAGGTTACCAGTTGACTTGGCAGAAGGAGCTTTACGGGCTCTTTGCTTGCAAGCATTAGGCCAGGTATAACCACTTTTTGTTAGGATATATTATCTTGTTATGATTTGCTACATGTGCTTCCTAGTTTATTTTGTGAATATCAACGTCATGTTCAACTAATTAGAAACTCTCCCTAGGTTCGAAGTAGCTATGTAGATAGGTACTTTTGAGTATTTTAATAGACAGAAATTCGCAGTCCTTTGTTAATGGTTTAACTTTTCGGATTTAGGGTGTTGATATCCAACTCGGGATGGCAATTGATAGTGCAAAAGCCACTCTTGCAGTGAAACGAAGACTTTCATGTGAAATGGTGAAATATTGGCAGCAGGTGATCCTTTACCTTATCAAATTTGTTTTCTTGTACAACTTTTTTGGTCATCACTTTATTATTTATAATGAATTGAAACGCTAGAAAGATGAGTTGTCTTAATGGGAGTAGTGTGTATCATCCACTTTAGATTAATAGGACAAAAAAACCAAAAAACAAAACGAAAGAGCAAAAAGAAGAAAGTGGAGATATTTCACCATCAGAAAAGTGTCACTAACTTGTGCCGCCTGCTGATCACTTATGTTTGAGGAGGAAAATGGGACTAAAATTGCTTAATAAGTTGTATCAGAAATATCTTTGAAAGTGGCTTCTAACTTTATACTCTACTGCTCGTTTACATGCTTAAAAAAGAGAAAACAACAAGAAAGTAGAAACCTTTCTTGAGCTAGTAACTATTTTCCTCTTTTCTGAGGCTCATGGAAGAATTGACAGAGACTCTCTTTTGTATTTTCTAATTCGTAAATTTGAAATGTTTTCCTTGCGATAAAAGCTCTCTAACACTTATTATTGATGGACATTGATTAGGCACAAGATAACTTGATGAATCTTCCATTAGCAAATGGGTGCGGCGAAAAGCATAGGCTCTTTGTTAAGTGGAAGTATGTTGAAGCTAAGGTACTGTTTGGACGTCCTTCACTCTCTTTCTCAGATCATTGGATCTTTTCACATAAATGAGTGAGAGAAACTCTGTTATCTGTACAATGCATCAATTTTTGTCTTCTGTTTTTACTAAGACACTTGGTATCTCTGTGTATTTGTAATACCAGGCTGCAGCTTACTACTACCACGGTTTGATTCTTGATGAAGGAAACACAGAGAAATCACATGGCATGGCGGTTGCTGCTTTACAGGCTGCAGATGAGTGTTTCAAAGAAAGTAAGAAAGCAAGCGAGGCGTTTAACACCTCTTCACCCACGTCAAGGTAAATCCTTCTTCTTTGACTTTGTCGATGGATCGCCTTTGTCGATCTATCCATCAGTCATTAAGATCTATCCACATTTCTTCAGGACTCCTCCGCTTTTCGGGACAATGAAATATCTATCAGAGAAAATACCGAAAGAAACTTCAAGTAAAGTCAGGATAAGTCGTGATCTATACTCTTATGAAAAGTGAGTTTCAGTTTAAAGCTTTGCCAGTTTTCTCTCTTCTTTTGCTATGCTATTTTAAGCTCAACCTTTTGTTGTCCATTTACGCCAAATTATAGGATCATGGAGACAGCACCAACGCTTCCTGATTTTGCCTTGGCATTGAAACCGGATGAGTACCAACTTCCTTCTGTCGATGCGTCATGGTCTGAAGACAATCTACGGACTAAAAACACCTCAAATCACATAAATGGCAACCAAAGATAGATCAGTGAATAGAATGCATATCACCATATAGAGTTACAAAGCCAATGGCCTCCATAGAAACACAAATGGTAAAGCTCTACAACCACACTGGTGATTCTCCAAATGTCAATAATATATAAGCTCTCCACTGGGTGTGAAAAAAAACTACCAAATTGGATTTGGATTAGTTTCCAGAAAAAATATGGGAAATTGTTGTCTGTGTTCTTCCCTGTATGTTGTTGTAATTTTGTTTGTTTAGTGCAATAAAATTCGATTCTTTCTGCTCCATATTCATTATTATTGCTTGGACACAATTTACACCAGACAAACGCAAACTTGTAGCTTCAGCTTTTTGTTTTGTTTTACCTAGTAGTGTACTACAAGGTTTGCTCTTCAGAACTTACAAAACTACAGAATAGGTGAACTCTAACTAGACTAATCACCAGTGAGAGCTCGAGGGCTATGGTCGATAGTGGAGAGAGACATGCCTGACTGAGCCACAGTTCTCACAAACGCCATGTTTGCAGTCAACGTTGGAGCTCCCCATCTATCACCTGTCCCAAACACAGTCTTGTTCTTCATTGCTAACTTCCTCGTCGTTGGGAGGCTCTTCACACGCTCTGTGGGATTGTCACTCACCACCCTGTCACACCACTCACAATCCATCATTCAATCATAATCATTATGAGTAGAAAAAAAAGTATTGAACTTTGAGATCCTCTGTTGATACAGAGCATAATGTGTGCATTACATTAGGCTCTTCAACAACTGCTCAGCTCTGCGTTTCTCATTGGGTCCAGCATACATGGATACTAACTCCTTGAACTCTGAAAGAACACTCTCGCATACAATCCCTCGCTTGCCTGATAATACAGTTCCCATTTTGACTAGAACAGGGTTCTCAATTTCAGACTTGGCCTGCATATAAGTTGTCAATTTCACAAAAGTTCATGTTTTGATTAGACAATGATGACTATACCTCATAAAGAGGGTACCTGAGCAATCACAAAAACGGTATTTCCCTTAAACTTTTCCTCTAATTCGATCTCAGGCGTATCCACTATTCTCTCTGCACACCCGTTGCTGATTCCAGAAACAAGAGCAACAAGAGCTGTAGTGTCGAAATTAATAAAGCAGTCTTCACCGAGAAATCTCATGGAGGAGATTACATAAGAGAAATCATCTTCTTTTGGACTTAGCTCTGCGTCCTCTGCTTGAACTACAACTTCAGGTTCAGTAAAAGGGGAATCATTATCACATTGATCAATGAGCTTGATCTCAACAGAAACTGCTTCTTCATATGATCTAGTCCGCACGACGTTAACCCAGCTCCAAATTCGTCTTTCAATTTCTCGTAAATTGAAGAAGGCAGACCGTTTGCGAAGAAGAGAATCACCGAAGAAGGTTTAAGCGCGGCTGTCGAATTAGCAGCGGCGAGAATCTGTTCGATTCTCGACTTTAAACCTTTGTTTCCATGGCGGTTTCCACTCCAGGAGATATACCTAGGGTTTCTATCGGAGACGATGATCCACACAGGAACTTTTCCGAGAGTACATACGACATCAACATGAACCCCACCAATCGGAAGAGAAATTGGTTTGCAAACGCGTGAAACGCCAGTGATAGTCGGAAGCTGCAGAATCCGTACAACTAACTCAATGTGGCCAATGTTAACACTGCGGATGAAAAAAAAAACAAAAGTCAGAATCAGAGCGAACGAGAGAGTGATAAAAGAAACAGATGATCAAAATCAGAGAAACCTAGAAGGCTGTAGAGAAGGATCGGAGGAAGAGAGAGACGAGAGGAAGGAGAGCTCGGAGGAAGCGAGCTTAAGGAGAGTGCGACGGCACGAAGCAGTGATGGAAGTTGAAATCGGAAGCTTCTCTATTGTTCTTATAACCGATTTGCATCGATTCTACGCTGTCTCTATCTCTTCGATCTCCATAGCTACAAGCACCGTCGTCTTGCTTGTGCCCTTGCTTGTGCTCACCGGAGACACGTCGTTGGAGTGAGTCCAGTGAACAGCTCCGAGCCCCCGAGGAACTAAAGAAAAAAGAAAGAGACTTAACCGGTTTAAAATCGGTACACGAATAACCCGGTCTAGGTAGCTACTTAACTGATTCTCGGTCCGGTATCCGGTATGTTTCTCGCCCGGTTCGTTGTATCCCGGTACGTATTTATAAACTCAAAAATCCCAACAAATGCTTCATAGTAAACATGTTTGGACTGCGTTTAAACTAGAAACTGTTAATTTTTTTAGCTGATCAGTAAAAAGATTATGGATTTAATATAGTCTCGACCTCCTAAAATGTAGATTTAAACGTTAGAACAGTGATTATGATGTACTTTTTTGAACTGCAAAACACTAGTAGTATATCTTAAGCTAGTTAGAAAAGGTTTGGCTTAAAGAATGATTATGATAAATGATTAGAAGAGTTTTACACTACTTATCAGAATGGTCAATCATTTAATTAGAATTAAAACTACATATCAAAGAATATGCGTTTATTATAACGGTGATGTAGATCTTTGTCCATAGACAACAGGGACCACAAAGTAAAGCATCCATCAAAGGAGCCACAAAGGAGGATTCTTTTTGCCTCCCATTCCTTTTATGTTATGTTTCACAATTCACATGAACCCCCAAGAAAAGCAAAAGGTACAAAATCTGATTTTGTTTGCGTCGACAAATGAAAAATCATGCATATTCCTTTTTGTTTACTTGCACACTTAGCTTTTCCAACTTTTATTTCTAACGAATAATCTTCTCCCCCATCCTTCTCCTTCTTTCTACTCCTGTCCCCTTCACAGCATATTAATTTTTTTTATTACCTTAAGGTATCTATTTATATACATTGTTGTGATTAAACCCCTGTTTCATCAAACTACTTCATCTCTCAATCATTCAATAATATTGAGGAGAGTTTGAATCTTTTCGTTGTTTCTGTAAAAGAAAAAATTAAAAGAAAAAAACATGTCGTCTTCATCTCCAGCTATGCTTCAGAGATCGGATTCAATCGCTGACAAAATGCCTGATGCACTGAAACAAAGCCGGTACCATATGAAGAAATGTTTTGCCAGGTTATTTAAACTTTCAAGATCACACTCTTTTGCTACATTTTTATGCTATTTGGTTTTCTTAGTTATATGTTTGTGTGTGGAAAAAATGTTGTAGCTTTGTTGGAGGAGGAAAGAAGCTTATGAAGCGTGAGGATCTGATGAATGAGATAGAGAAATGTATAGAAGATAGCCGTGAACGCAGTAAGATCCTGGAGGGGCTGTTTGGCTACATTCTCACTTGTACTCAGGTAATGAACATCTTCATTGTCATTTTGCAATCGAACATGGTTTAGTTGCGTGTTTATGCGAGATCACGGTTTAATTTTCTCTGTTTTAACAACTCAGGAAGCGGCAGTGGTTCCACCATTTGTTGCATTAGCTGCAAGGCCAAATCCTGGTTTCTGGGAATATGTTAAGGTCAACTCTGGAGATTTAACAGTGGATGAAATCACAGCTACGGATTACTTAAAGCTCAAGGAATCTGTTTTCGATGAATCATGGTTAGTAAACAATCTACATATATAATGGCGTTTTGGCAATAGCCAGAGCAATATTGATCATCTGGTGTAATCGTTTATGAAACATTTTATAGGTCTAAAGATGAAAATGCATTGGAGATAGACTTTGGAGCCATTGATTTCACCACTCCTCGGCTAAGTCTTTCTTCTTCAATTGGAAAGGGAGCTGATTACATCTCTAAGTTTATATCTTCTAAGCTTGGAGGCAAATCCGATAGGCTAGAACCTTTGTTGAACTACTTGCTTCACCTTAATCATCACGGAGAGGTATGTTTGAATCATTTTCTTGTTTCCATTTACATTTGTCTTCTTGAAAGTCTTATAGCTCATTAACAATGCTTTGTCTCTGCAGAATCTCATGATAAGTGACGATCTCAGCACGGCTGCAAAGCTCCAGAAATCTCTGATGCTTGCCGTCATTGTAGTCTCGACTTACCCAAAACACACGCCTTATGAAACTTTTGCACACAGGTAAAAAACTGCTCAAATTAAACTATACACACATATCGGGTTTCTTTATCTTCCATGAGGAACCGGAACAAGGATTTAACTGAGAATTTACTTTCATAGGTTGAAGGAGATGGGATTCGAGAAAGGTTGGGGAGATACAGCAGAGAGAGTGAAAGAAACTATGGTTATGCTCTCAGAAGTTCTTGAAGCACCAGACAATGTGAAGCTAGATTTGCTCTTTAGCAGACTTCCCACAGTGTTCAACGTTGTGATATTCTCTGTCCACGGCTATTTTGGTCAGCAAGACGTGCTCGGATTACCAGATACCGGAGGCCAGGTTATTGCGAAAACAAATCTTCAGTTTTATATTACCTCCTAAAATATGATATCTAATTAACAAAAAGAAACTTCATGGTTATATAAACCCTTTGTGTATTATGATCGTATAGGTTGTTTACATATTGGATCAAGTAAGAGCTTTGGAAGAAGAGCTTCTCATTCGAATTAACCAACAAGGCCTCGGATTCAAGCCTCAGATTCTTGTGGTGACACGGTTAATACCTGAAGCAAGAGGAACAAAGTGTGATCAAGAACTAGAAGCCATTGAAGGAACCAAGCATTCTCATATTCTCAGGGTTCCTTTTGTTACGAATAAAGGAATCCTCCGTCAATGGGTTTCTCGATTCGATATCTACCCTTACCTGGAGAGATTTACTCAGGTATGTTAATCATCTTTCTTCAAAAGATTCTTATATTTTCTCAATGGCTAAAGCAAACTAATAAAACTCCTGACAAATTGTTCGTATTTACAGGACGCAACGAGCAAGATTCTTCAACGCCTTGACTGCAAGCCTGACCTCATCATCGGAAACTACACAGATGGGAACTTGGTTGCATCTCTAATGGCCACCAAACTCGGTGTCACTCAGGGAACGATTGCTCATGCGTTGGAGAAGACAAAGTATGAAGATTCAGATGCGAAGTGGAAGGAACTAGATCCTAAATACCACTTCTCATGCCAGTTCACAGCTGATTTAATCGCAATGAATGTCACTGACTTTATCATTACCAGCACATATCAAGAAATCGCTGGGAGGTTCGTATTTTTTTGCACTAACATATACATAGAAGATTCAAACTCATAAACCTAAAGTAAGTACGCCTTTTGATTTGCAGCAAGGACAGGCCAGGACAGTATGAGAGTCACACTTCCTTCACAATGCCTGGTCTATGCAGAGTTATCTCTGGCATTGATGTTTTTGATCCTAAGTTTAACATTGCTGCTCCTGGTGCGGATCAATCTGTATACTTCCCTTACACAGAGAAGCAAAAACGATTTACCAAGTTTCATCCTTCTATACAAGAATTGCTTTACAATGAGAAAGACAATGCTGAACACATGTAAGTAGTCTAGTCTCATTGCAATTGAATTAGTCAACACTCAACAGTCGGACACCATATGACTTACTAATTCTGCCTGTGTGTAAACAGGGGGTATCTTGCGGTAAGAGAGAGACCGATCATCTTCTCAATGGCCAGACTCGACACGGTGAAAAACATAACTGGTTTGGTTGAGTGGTATGGCAAAGACAAGAGACTTAGAGAGATGGCTAATCTTGTAGTCGTTGCTGGATTCTTTGACATGTCGAAATCTAATGACAGAGAAGAAAAGGCTGAGATCAAGAAAATGCATGATCTGATTGAAAAGTACAAGCTCAAGGGAAAATTCAGATGGATCGCTGCTCAAACCGATAGATACAGAAACAGTGAGCTCTACAGATGCATTGCTGATACAAAAGGAGTCTTTGTTCAACCTGCTTTGTATGAAGCTTTTGGCTTAACTGTTATCGAAGCCATGAACTGTGGACTCCCAACATTCGCCACAAACCAAGGTGGACCAGCGGAGATAATTGTTGATGGTGTCTCTGGTTTCCATATTGATCCCAACAATGGTGATGACTCTGTTAAAAAAATTGGAGATTTCTTCAGCCAAGGCCGTACAGATGCTTTGTACTGGGATAGTATCTCTAAGGGTGGTCTCAAACGCATCTATGAGTGGTAAGTAAAGATAATCCTGAAACACAAATCTCATCAGTTATCACATTACCTTGCTTATTTGTGGATTTTGTAACCTCTGTGCAGTTACACATGGAAGATTTATGCAGAGAAGCTGCTTAAAATGGGAAGCATTTATGGATTTTGGAGACAGGTGAACGAAGATCAAAAGAAAGCGAAGCAGAGATACATTGACATGCTCTACAATCTCCAGTTCAAACAATTGGTGAGTCTTTGATATGAAGATTACTATTGATGATAGCTAACAAAACTAACCTTTACATTGCTATTGTTTCTTGTAGACCAAGAAAGTGACAATCCCGGAAGATAAACCTCTGCCTCTGAGACTGGCTACAATCCGTAACCTCCTTCCCAAAAAACCATCATCTCTTGGAGCAGGAAGTAAGCAGAAGGAAGTCACAGAAACGGAAAAGACGAAACAGAAAAGTAAAGATGGTCAAGAACAACAAGATGTAAAGGTCGGATCAAGAGAAGTAAGAGAGGGGTTGCTTGCAGCTGAAGCATCAGAGAGGATGAAGAAAGTTTTAGAAACTTCGGGAGAGAAACAGCATCAAGAGAAGATGAAGATTGCGTACGGACAACAACAGAACCAAGGAGCTTCATCGGTTCGGAACTTGTTCTGGTCAGTCGTGGTTTGTCTCTACATCTGTTACATTTTGAAGCAGAGGTTCTTTGGTGCTAACTCGGCTCAAGAGGATTAAGAAAGTCTACCTCTGATCGAAGTAACGTGAAAACAAATAAAATTTGTAATGCATAAAACTACTATCGATGTAAAAATCATCAAGTAATAAAATTCATACATTTGGCTTACCAAACTGGCCCAACTGTATATATAATTACACACGTGTATGTACTATGTGCATGTATTAATTATGAAATTTTGTTGAAGATGCATTTGAAATTAATTTCTTAAGACAATAAATAAAGTAATGAATCGGTCCATATGATAATTAAATTTGGGATAGAGCCATATGGAGCAAACGAAGGCAGAGACTGTATGTGAATTGTGGAAGGATCACTTTATTCAAGGTCCCAAAATTAAATGTGGTAAGATGGGAAATTTATATCAATGCTTTTAATTTAAGACTATCTATTTAATTGCTTCCTTTTTTCAGACTAATGTAAATATAGGCACACATGAATGGTAAAATTAAAGACGAAAGTGATAATTATATAAACAATTTAAATAAACTTTTATTTTCCTAAATGATAATCTCATCAATAACAAGAGAATTGTTGAATGATATACGATACAAATTCATTACACTATCTTCACTTCATCAATAGATTTATATTTACTTCAAGTTATAAGCATTTATAATCTCTAATAAATCCATGATGCGTTTCTATATCTAATATATGATCCAATAATGAAAACATAATACTACCAAATAAAGAAATTTTGCAAATCAGATTAATTATGAGATTTTTTTATTTGTTGATAACAAGGTTATTATCATCTACTGTATTCAGAATCGTTTGTTGATCGCATGCAACTTATTGAATTATTATTCTTTTTGTCAACGAAAAAGTTTTGAAAATGTATTAAATTCACATTGTTGTCAAGGTTTTCAAGTTTCAACCATATTTCTTTCTTCAACAGGTTTCTAATTTCGAAACAGTTTTGACTTTAAGGGATTATGCACTTGGTAGTAAAAAGAGTTATAAAGACAGCGTGAGTACAGCCAAGATATCGAGACGATCCGTAAAGGCCAAAAGACAACAACTTAAAAAAAAAAAATTATTAATTGATATTTTTATATTTTTTTTTTTGACCACTAAATGATAAACATATTTAAACATATCTAAAAATAGCTAATTAAAAAATAACTCATTATATAAAAAAGCTATAAAAGTTGGTGTATAGATTTTAAGTATATGCTAATTAAGCAGTCCCAAAAGATATGTAGTACTGAATTGAATAACGTGTGATTTTGCTAAATAGAGATATGATTAATTAAATCAGGTAATGGATATAAACTTATGTAGAAAACTGAAAATTAGTGGAATGTTCACGCATTGATTTGTATTGAGTAAATAATCTTAACTATTTGCGATTTTGTCTAAATTATGACCCGATTTAATACAATGTAGATAAGTTGTGTTTGGTTTTTTTTTTTTTTTTTTTTTTTAACTATAGGATGCACAATTTTCAATTTCCGTTACTATATGGCTTTCATTGGTACTTGGTAGCATGATTTACCATTGATGATGAGTAAGAAATCTTTGTTAAAACAATAATTACTAACTAGATATCCTTACAATATTTATACTCCAGTTTTCTTTTTTGTTGTTGTTGAGAAAAGTAGTGTTTTGAGAAAGGTAAGAAAGATCTATTAGTAAAGTAATTTTTTTTTTGTGCCTACCAAAAAAAAAGTAATTTTTTTTTGTATATACACAAAGTAATAAAAAATGCTTAAAATTATACAGCTGTTCTCATTATTTCTTAAAAAAAAATAAGATTATTGACTATAAATGCTAATAAATCTTTATTACAATTAAAAATTGACTAAATGAGCAAAAATTATAGAAAGAAAGTAAACTTGGGAAAATGAGAAAGAGAAAATATATAAAAAAAATCCAAAGAAGAAAAAAATGAGATCAGCAAAATCCCAATAAAAAAGTTTAATTTTGTCATTATACTACAAGGGTGAGAGAGAGAACTTGGCCGGAGAAAGTGGATAAAGTTTTCTTCTTTTTTATCCAAACCTCTGTGTATTAACCAACCCTTACCGGAGATATAAAAATCAACTGGGACTCAAAGAAAAAGAGAGAGAGAGAGAGTTAGTTGTATAGACCAAACAAAAAAAGAAAAAAAAAAAAGAAGAAGAAGAAGGTTGGTTCGGTCCTCTCTCTCTCTTTTCTCTCTCGGAGTATGGTGAGAGTACAACTTAGCAGTAATGGGGAGAGCAAGAGACTTTAAAAACCTCTCTGTTTCTCTCTCTCTTTCTTGAATTTTTTCTTTTTTTTTTTTCCTCTGTCATCAAAACAAACACCATTTAAAACCCCATCAGTTACGCCAATTTCGACAGGTTGGGAGAGAGAAAGAGAGAGAGAGAGAGTTTTTGCGAATCTGTGTAATGAATGTTGAAGAAGCAACAAAAAGGGTTGGGAGAGAGCACTAATGGTGGCGGCTTAGGTGAGAGTGAAAGTCTTATTAGAGAGAGAGAGAGATCACTTTCTCTTTCTCTTTCTAGGGTGGCTCCTCTGTAGAAAGAAGTAAGGAGACGAGACATTATTACGGCTACAAAGAACCCATTTTTATTTTTTGTTTCCTCCCTCCACCCCCTAAATATCTCTTAGTTGAATTTTTGGGGTTTTTGGATTTGTCAAAATTCCATTTTTGAAATCAATTTGTTGCCTAAACCGAACCTTTTCACCTCCCGAAATCATCGCCTTTGCATCTTCTCTTTCAGATTCTCTTCCGTTTCGTTTTCTTTCTTTTCATCTCTCTCCTCTTCCCTTCTCTAAAGTTTTAGTTTTTTTTGGGTGGGTGCATATAAAGTTCGAACCTTTTTTTTTGTGTATTGCTCTGTTGGGGGGGTTGTGTTAATGGCGACAGTGGTGTAAATGGTCCATTAGTAGTTTGTGGTTGGGTGAAAGTAAAGAGAACAAGTTTGTTAGCCATATTAGAGATTAAAGAGAGTGTTTTATTACCGCTTTGTCTGTCGGCGTATATTCAAAAAAAAAACAAAAACAAAACAAAGATGAGTTTTGTCGTCGGCGTCGGCGGAAGTGGGAGTGGAAGCGGCGGTGACGTTGGTGGTAGCCAACATCACGACGGCTCTGAATCTGATAGGAAGAAGAAACGTTATCATCGTCATACCGCTCAACAGATTCAACGCCTTGAATCGTACTACAATCATCTCTCTTTTTGTGTTTCTTGGAGAAACTTCTTTGTTCTGTTTTTGTAATCGTTGAATTATCGAACTTGTAGGAGTTTCAAGGAGTGTCCTCATCCTGATGAGAAGCAGAGGAATCAACTTAGCAGAGAATTGGGTTTGGCTCCTAGACAAATCAAGTTCTGGTTTCAGAACAGAAGAACTCAGCTTAAGGTTTTGTCTCTCTCTCTCTCTCTCTCTTGAGTTTTGAAATGTAGTTCTGAATATGAAAGAAAGGATTTTGATTTTGATTGTGGTAATGTTTTCCGTAGGCGCAACATGAGAGAGCTGATAACAGTGCACTAAAGGCAGAGAATGATAAGATTCGTTGCGAAAACATAGCCATTAGAGAAGCTCTCAAGCATGCTATATGCCCTAACTGTGGTGGTCCTCCTGTTAGTGAAGATCCTTACTTTGATGAACAAAAGCTTCGGATTGAAAATGCACATCTTAGAGAAGAGGTGAGTTTTGTTTTCTGCAGTTTTCATCGATATTAGCTTGATTCATAAACATCAGTTGATTGTAAAAAAATTTGATCTTTTGCACAGCTTGAAAGAATGTCCACCATTGCATCAAAGTACATGGGAAGACCTATATCCCAACTCTCAACATTACATCCAATGCACATCTCACCGTTGGATTTGTCAATGACTAGTTTAACTGGTTGTGGACCTTGTGGTCATGGTCCTTCACTAGATTTTGATCTTCTTCCAGGAAGTTCTATGTCTGTTGGTCATAATAATCTGCAGTCTCAGCCTAACTTGGCTATATCAGAGATGGATAAGCCTCTTATGACCGACATTGCTTTGACTGCAATGGAAGAGTTGCTCAGGCTTCTCCACACAAATGAACCTCTGTGGACCAAAACAGATGGCTCCAGAGACATTCTTAATCTTGGAAGCTATGAGAACATTTTCCCAAGATCAAGTAACAGAGGGAAGAACCATAACTTTCTAGTCGAGGCATCTAGGTCTTCTGGAATTGTTTTCATGAATGCTATGGCACTTGTCGACATGTTCATGGATTGTGTAAGTAGCTGATACATCTCCAACATTATGTTTTTCACCATTGGTTTGCAGCATTTCTGATTCAGTTTCTCTTTTTTTTTGTAGGTCAAGTGTGCAGAACTCTTTCCTTCAATCATTGCAGCATCTAAAACACTTGCAGTGATCTCTTCAGGAATGGGAGGTACCCATGAGGGTGCATTACATTTGGTAAACTGATAGTAACTCTACTTGCTTTCTGATGTATCAAAAAAGGATTCAGATTTCTTCATATATAGCAACTTTTGTTTTGGCTATATAGTTGTATGAAGAAATGGAAGTGTTATCACCATTGGTAGCAACGCGTGAAATCTGCGAGCTACGGTATTGTCAGCAGATAGAACAAGGAAGCTGGATTGTTGTAAATGTCTCGTATGATCTTCCTCAGTTTGTTTCTCACTCTCAGTCCTTTAGATTTCCATCTGGATGCTTGATTCAGGACATGCCCAATGGATATTCCAAGGTTAACTCAACTTTCTTCTTAATCCCTTCTGTCTTACTAAGTTATGTTTTCATGTTAGGATATCCCCAAACTGATGAAGTATAAAACAGGTTACTTGGGTTGAACATATTGAAACCGAAGAAAAAGAACCAATTCATGAGCTATACAGAGAGATGATTCATGATGGGATTGCGTTTGGAGCTGAACGTTGGCTTACTACTCTCCAGAGAATGTGTGAAAGATTCGCTTCTCTATCAGTACCAGCATCTTCATCCCGTGATCTCGGTGGAGGTGAAAACATTTAATAGAGACATAAGTCTCCATTGCTAAATTCTTTATTTAAAAGTCCATATACAGTAATAATTTTTGAGCAACTTTTTTTCAGTGATTCCATCGCCGGAAGGGAAGAGAAGCATGATGAGACTTGCTCAGAGAATGATAAGTAACTACTGTTTAAGTGTAAGCAGATCCAAAAACATACGTTCAACCGTTGTTTCTGAATTGAACGAAGTTGGAGTCCGTGTGACTGAACATAAGAGTCCTGAACCAAATGGCACAGTCCTCTGTGCAGCCACTACCTTCTGGCTTCCCAATTCTCCTCAAAATGTCTTCAATTTCCTCAAAGATGAAAGAACCCGTCCTCAGGTAACAACAAGAACACAACCCAAAAGCTTCGTAAGTAAAGAATCATCTTAAGAAAGTGTTTAAAATGTTTCTTTGTTGGTGGTTTGTATTAGTGGGATGTTCTTTCAAACGGTAACTCGGTGCAAGAAGTTGCTCACATCTCAAACGGATCACATCCTGGAAATTGCATATCTGTGCTACGCGTAAGTCTCTTTAGTGATACAAAATTTTCCTCACAATTCACTTTCTTAACAAATGAAGTCTGTTTTTTTCTTTCTATTAGGCTTCTAATGCATCACAAAGCAACAACATGCTAATTCTACAAGAAAGCTCAACAGACTCATCAGGAGCACTTGTGGTCTACAGTCCAGTGGATTTAGCAGCGTTAAACATAGCAATGAGTGGTGAAGATCCTTCATACATCCCGCTCTTGTCCTCAGGTTTCGCAATCTCACCAGATGGAAATGGCTCAACGTCTGAGCAAGGAGGAGGAGCATCGACGAGCTCAGGACGGTCATCATCAAATTCAAGCGGTTCGTTGATAACAGTAGGGTTTCAGATAATGGTAAGCAACTTACCGTCGGCAAAACTGAATATGGAGTCGGTGGAAACGGTTAATAACCTCATTGGAACTACTGTCCACCAAATTAAAACCGCCTTGAGCGGTCCTACAGCTTCAACTCCAGCTTGACACAAAATTAAAAGCTCTTCCTCTTTCTTCCGGGTGTCTCTTTCTCTTCAATGATCAGAGAAGGGGAATTAACTCTTCTTTTGCCTTCAATGCCAGAGAGAGAGAGAGAGAAGAAGAGATGCTCATTAACTCCAATTGTTCTGCTGCTTCTGTTGGTGCTGTTCTGTTCTTGGACAAACCTCATTAAACAACTTCTGTAAGAAAAAGAAAACAACAGCTGGATTCTTCTCTCTTCTTCATTTGCTTTTTTATTTTTTTTTGGGTTTTCTTTTCTTGGTGGTGGTTATGAGATTTTTAGGGTCTTTTTAATTGTTTTTTATGCTTAGAAACTGGAAGTCAAGAACGCACCATGCAACTTTGACTTTCTTTGTATGGTTCGGGCATTGACTTCTGTTGCAAAGTTTTTTTTGTCCCTTTTTTTATAATTGAAAGCGTTAAACTTTGTTCATCTATCCCATTAATGATCTATGGCTCTGCTTAATGATCCAAGAGTGTGTGTTTGTGTGTGTATGAATTATGAAATGATCTAAATGTTGTCGTTATGGGTGGAGATGGAGAGGGAGGTTAGGTGATGAAATCTGACAAGTTGATGACTTTTTTGAAAGTTAGAAAGAGAAGAACGAAAGAAGAAAACAAGAAAGATTTATAAATGCGATTTCTTTTGGTTGGTTCGCTGTAAAAGGAAATTGTTATCGTACGGACCATTAATAAAAAAAAACCCCATAACTCTCTCTCGTTGGATCCAAAATCTAATAATACACCTTTATGATCCCTGAAAACATATGGTGAAGAATCATGTCACGTCCCAAACTCTCCCTTTTGGACCCAAAACAATATATAGAGATCGAACGTGCGGCTCATTTGTTTTATCATTTATCAAATATTTTAATGGTTTCACACTTTTGATTTGATTTGGGATGTAGTTGTGAGCCCCTTTCTCCTTATATGTATAAAATCAAACGTTCGTTTTTTTGCTGTTGATAATAAGTCTCTTTATTTAGTGTTGATCCATGTATAAATATCGTAATAATGTATCAATCAATATATATAGTAAAGGTACTTTCTATCTAAATTAGGTTGTCCATGCCATGATGCCACTAAAAGAACTACACGTTACCACCAGTCTACTAGACATCGCTTATTTTTAGTAGTTCAAAAAAATTAAAAACGGAACTACTGTGAATTATTGAAGCGATGCCTAGACTGTTAATTATATCGATAGTTATGGGACTTAAGGCTACTACGTCATGATGAAAAAAAAAAAAAAAATTGCCATTAAATAGATATATTAAAAAGTGATTGGGATATATGAAATAAATTTCTTACTGGTGGAATGTGTTGCAAAATTTAATGAGTTTTTCATTCTTCTAAACAATACAACATGTTTTTTTTTTTTTCTTTTTTTTTGTTTTTTAAATTAAGTTTTGAAAAGCTAAAAGATCGTTTAACATATAAAATGAAAAAAGTATTGAGCTATAAGTTATAACGGGCTTAAATTTAGGCCCATAATATTTGTTAAATGTAAACCCAGTGGAGAAGACTGAAAAAAAAAAAAAATCACTCCAGACGGACGATCTTGCTGAAGGAGCATTACCTATTAATTTCATCCTTCTTCGATCGTCATGTTCGTCTCTCTACTCCTAGAAAACGTGGGAACCCTAATCTCCTGAGATATTCTTACTGTTCATTAGTAGCAGAGACGAAGAATTAGATTACGGTATTGGAGAGCGAAGTAGAATCGAAGACGATGGCAGGGAGAGAAGTTCGAGAGTACACAAATCTGTCTGACCCTAAAGGTAAGACCTTTGATTGAATTTGGTTTCTGGGTATGTTTCATTGTAGGTTTGTCGAGAAACCCTTTTGAGCTATGTTTTCCTCTTTTCGGGACTCTTGGTTGCAGATAAGAAATTAGGGAAGGGTAAGATTGATGATGAAGACGTCACATTCCAACGGATGGTTGCAAAGGTTAGCGCGTCGCCCTCTCCCCTGTTACTTACCGTATCTTTCTTTTGAGAAATCTTACTGTGCACAAATTGTAGGGTGAGAGCTCATCTTGCCATAGAAATCGAGTTCAATTGGTCTTTGTTGCAGTATACTTTAGTGGGTTGATGAGTGTTTGTGTGCTTAATGCTCTTCAATTCGATTAAGCTCGTGTTTCTTTTGTTTCCCTATCATTGAGTCAATATGTTGTTGTTACTGATTGTTTTGGTATAGCTAATAGCTGTTAGTGAAGCTGATTTTTCTTTGATATCTTTGTTAAGCATTATTGGATATTGATGTGTTGTGAAGTGTTCGATTCTATTTTGGGACGCGAATTTTCTGATAACATGCCCCGGCAGGGATAACGGCCCCGCCACATTTTTCTGGTTGTTGCATTCAGATGCAAGAGGTTGCTGGTGAACGTGGGGGATATCTTCATGGACGAGGCGGTACCAATCTCTCTCAAATTTGTTCTCATCCTTTATAGTTGTTTCATGGCCATAATTCTTGAGTTTCTTGTAGCTTTAGACAGCGACGATTTGCTTTATCTGAAAGAACAGATGGAAGCAGAGGAGGATGCTGAGCGCCTTCTGAAACGAACTGAGAAACGGGCTTTTGCTGCCTTTAAAATATCCTTTTGATCACTGTGCCACCAGGGTTAAGTTATTGATATATATATATATATATATATATATATATATGTCTGCCTAAACGTCTTTTAGATTTTTCTTGACCATATACTACAAAGCTGCAACCCAAGCTGATTCATCTCCAGCATCTGTTCCCTTGCCCCTTCGTGTTGAGCCCAAACCAAAGAGTGGTATCAGGTGAAAAATCACACCCTTCCTTATTCACACCATAAAAGGGATTTTCACTCGGCAACCAACTGTTGTAGTTTTACAATGTGTTAGGCAGCAAGATTTGCTGAAAAAAATTGTTGAGGTTAAACCTAAACGACCAAAAGTCTCGACAGCGTCAAGCCCCAGCTTATCACCCCCTGTTAGAAGTGATAAAGGTCCAACGGTTCAGGGAGATAAGCAAAAAGAAGAAGCCAAGACGGTGTTGAATAAATCGGACAGACCAGAGGAGCAACCTGGCACAAACAGAAATGACGGTAAAGCAACCGAAAGCAATGGGAAAGGTCAAAATGCTTTGAAAGGCTTGTTGGGTTTAGCGTATGAGAGTTCAGATGAAGAAGACTGAGGACTGATGAGCACTGAATAGGGTTCTATCTTCTTTTAGTCTTCTCGTGTTTTGTTTTATCGTCTCCAAGTTGTTGGTATCGTCTCAAATCTTACAAGAGTTTAGCTTTAGGATTCAATACAGCTTTTGCCATCTAGCCCTGCACTTGTTGTAATTGTGAAAACCAAATGGGTTTGTTGAAGTTTGAAGAAGAGAATCTAATGAAGATGATTTCTAAAAGCATACGAGTTGTTGTTAGGTGTTCTTGGGCTTTACTATTGTTTAAATCTATAGAGCACTTGGATCTCAACAACTTTGGAGCACTATTATACGAATTTTGGGATTACAAAAAAATCACTTGTTTTACAGGGTATATACACCAATACAGAGATATACAGAGGTGGAGATTGTTGGTTCATTATTGATCCCGAGGAGCATTGTCCCGTCTGTTCAACTGGATTTTGAAGCCATTCACTAGACGAGCTGAAGGGAAGAAGGAGATACGATCTTCCTTAAGCTGTGTCCACCTAAAAGATGCAACAAGAATGAATCAGGTTTAGATTCAGACAAATCAAACCCCAGAAAGAGAACAGGTACTGACCTGTATGTGGTGATGAAATAATGCAGAAAGAGCGCGATTTGAAGGCGAGCCAGTTCTGCTCCTGGACAAAACCTCGTTCCTCCACCAAATGGGCAGTAGAAAGGGCTCGTTCTCCAGTTCCTCTTTTGCTGCATTCACATCAATGAATGTTAACTTCCACAATGATACAAGGTTTAGATAGTAATACTTCAATGCCAAACACAAAGTAAAACCTGAGTTTCAGGGTCAAGCCATCTCCATGGATTGAAGGAGAGACTTTCCTTGTAATAGCCCTCGTCTAAGTGTACTGCAGACAGAAACGGAACCACGAAGCATCCCTTGGGAATAACATAATCTGCATAGGAGCCGGAAAGAGTTGATTTTTAGATCATGTTTCTACCTGCATATTACCGATAATCAAAGATGCTATTGCGTACCTTGGTATGAGACATCTTCTTTTGCCTCTCTCATTAGCCAGATTGCAATTCCCCCAAGTCTGAGTGTTTCATCTATTACCTGTTGAGAAATTTAGAACGATTTTAGTGAAGTTTTCTACCATCTGAGATCAGAAGCAGACCAGCTTCTTGAGCATCTTGATTTACTTACGCATTGAGTGAAGTCCATTGTCTTGTAATCTTGCCATGTTAGCGTTCCACCTGCGAGCCTATCGTGTTCCTCCTGTTCATTTTATAGATTGTTACAGAAGGTGTATTATAAATTGGAACCAAAAGGAACTAATCTGTTATCATTGAATATGCTTTATATGTACCAGGAGTTGGGTCATGGCTTTAGGACAATGAGTGAGGAAGTAAACTGCAAACAGCATTGTTTTCGCGGTGGTTTCATTTCCAGCAAACAGTAGATTGATGATGAAATCCGCCATGGATTCGTTTGGTAAGCTTTCTTCTTCAAGCAATCTTCCAAGTACACCATTACCAGCAGTATCTGATGTTGCTTTGTTCTGCAGCCGCTTCTCTATCGTCTTGTTTATCTTTCTTATGATCTCCTTTCGTGCCTGAACAAAGAAACATACAAAGTCTCAGCTAAGAAGCTCCAAAGCGACAAATCAATCTCAATGTTTTATTTTGGTTAATTTGAAACTTACCTTCATTGCTTTGTGGTATGTGAAACCAGGCAAGTCTATAGGAACAGAGAGACATCCATCAACAAAATCAGAGAAAAGCTGAGACATTTCATTGACTTCTGATTCGCTCGACACACCAAGAAGTTGGTTAACCATAAGATGAATCGCAACCTGAAACACATAACCTAACAAAGCTCAGAAATCAAGAAATTTCATAAAGGTTTCTTCTTCTTACCCTTCATATTCAATCACTTGCCTTTCTGCAGAGATCTTGGAGAAGCACGACTTCACCGTCCTTGAAATTACTCAATGTCTGAAGCATCACCACGGGAATATCCTCAAGAAAATGAGTCTTGAGCTGGTCATGACGCATCATGCTCGATGCAATTGAGTGAAGGCGTCTCTGCTGATCACCATGCACCGTGATCACTCCATCTTTCCCGACCAAATCCCTGAAAGACTTTGGATAACTCGACTGAAACAGCTTGCCTTCGTTCTGCATTATGAACCGGTTAAACGCCGGGTCTGCTGAAACCACTGCCCATTTCCCGAACAAGCTACACGAAAATATCCTCCCATACCTGACTCAACAAAACAACTACAGTCAGACCTCTTGAGTGTTAATCTAAATACAGAACATAACAAAACAGAGCATAGCATTCATGAAAGATCAACAAGAAGATATATTTTTTTTATAAATGTTTTCCGGAGAAAAGGACGAACTTTTTAATTTGTTGATCGACGAAGCTGGAGGGATGAGAACCGGAGACGGCGTTGAGCCAAGCGAAGGTGTCTCCGATTAAAGGCCATCCTCTGCTTCCCGGAGGCAGCGTGTAAGGCTCTCTTCTCTTTCGTCTCGCTATTCCCGCGAGGAAGAAGATGATGATGAAGGCAAGAAATGTGTTTGACGCAGCAGCAGAGAGAAACCAATAGGATTCTCCTGAAAATTCCGCCATTAAAATTAAAACCCCTTGTTTCTTCTGTCTCGGTGTGTGTGGAGAGTTCGTGGAGAGTTTTATATATAGGTTTTTACAGCTAAGACTGCAGAACAAGTAAGCAGCGACTGAGGAAAAAAAATTGAAAAAATAAACTAAAAGGAGGTGATAATGTTAAGCATAATTAAAAAAGAGAGTGGTCGTTGTAGTGTTGCGAAGGTTGCTTTGACCTCAAGTAGCCTTTTTTGGTTAACGTGACG
Organism: Camelina sativa; assembly: GCF_030686135.1. NCBI lineage: Eukaryota > Viridiplantae > Streptophyta > Magnoliopsida > Brassicales > Brassicaceae > Camelina > Camelina sativa. The sequence goes on along the minus strand of NC_141895.1, from coordinate 21,889,396 downwards.
GTGAAGGAATCATGAGGGTAAGGTCAAACTTTATAGAGCCACTAAAAAACGAGTCAAAAAAGTATGGTTCGGACTTAGGAACCACCTAATGGCTAAATAATGCTTCTGACAGGGCTCGATATCCACATAAGTGCCACGACGAGACTTCGTGAGCCGCATCAAAAACCACGCGTTTTATAAAGCATATATGGTCTTGGGGTTTTTAATTACAACCTATATTAGTATATTGCAAAAAAACATTTAAAAAGTGTTACATGTTTCTTTTTTCCTTGACTTGTAGACCAAAAAAAATTGCGTAGTATGCGTGTGAAGGAAATGTAAGAAATGATTATTATAACACAATTGGCATCAAGGAGCCAGTAGAAGCCAGCTAAGACAATATTGGCCTCTAGGGAAAAGCCTCCGAGTCTGTCGGAGACTCCTGACTTGTTGCTTAATCATACTGTTACACGCTTCACTGTTTACACTTCACACACCCAGTGGCCAATGCTATTATTATTGTGTTATAATATAGTTTTTAAGTTGAAGTTTTTTTTTTTTATTTTTATTTTTTTTTTTTTTTTTAATTTTAAGTTGAAGTTATTGAAAATCTTACTTAGTTATATATAATTATAAAAAAAACTCATAACTTAAGAGACGATCTATTGAAGGCAAGCCATGGTCTGCGTCAGTATGTTTTTAAACTAGATAATATCGTTGTGCTTTTCTACAATGATGTACAATCTGCAAAGTTCGTGGAAGACTGTGGGAAATGTCCCCATAATATTCAATATGGAAGTTCTCGACCCGTCATCCTTTACTCATATAGTCATATCCAAGAGCGAAGATTTCCGTGAAAAGTTTTGAGTTTCTTTTAGCAATTGGTTTGATGGGGAAACTAGTTTCGTGGAGTAGTATATATTTTCATATTTTAAATATTTATTTTCTTGGAAAATATCCACAAAATTACAAAAATATTCGTTACAAAAATTTTGAGAAAGAAAAACGTGCGTAGACGAGAGCGAATATTCCACATCTTGATGATTGACAAAGACATAATAGAAGGATACAAACTTCAAATATTTGTTTGGCTACAAATTTTTCAATTGTTAGCATTTTTTTTTTTGTTACATAAATTTACATATAATAAGGTATCTAGTATCCACAGAACTCATAACAATTTATCATACTATAATCGATGAAGAATCCTACTTTATCTGTCATCACTCTCACCGTTCTCTCAGCCGTGATATTGACCACAGCTCCAGCGGCCGATGCTGTATCAAGCCAAGTAGTCCTAGACATATCAGGACATCCGGTTCAGTCTAACGACCAATACTACATCATACCGGCCAAGATAGGAACCGGAGGTGGTCTTATCCCTTCAAGCCGAGACTTAAACACACAAGACTTGTGCCTGAATCTCGATATTGTCCAATCATCGTCTCCTTTCGTCTCAGGCCTTCCCGTAACTTTCTCTCCACTCGACACCAAAACCAAGCTTGCCCAGCTCTCAACTAGTCTCAACCTCGAGTTTGATTCCACGGTTTGGTTATGCCCTGAATCCAAGATTTGGAGAATCGACCACTCTGTGCAACTTAGAAAGAGCTTTGTAAGCATTGGCGGTGAGAAAAGTAAAGGTAATAGCTGGTTTCAGATTCAAGAAGATGGAGATGCTTACAAGCTTATGTATTGTCCGTCTAGCTCCATTGTTGCTTGTATAAATGTGAGTTTGGAGATCGATGATCTTGGAGCTCGACGTTTGGTTCTTAGCAATGATCAATCTTTCGCTGTTAAGTTTCAGAAGGCTTATGATTCAAACTCGAACTGTCATCTTAAGTCTAACTGGAGGGTGTTCCCTTTTATGTAACTTGTAAGTGTGAAATCTTGGTAAATTGTCATGTTTGAGACGATATACCAAGTTTATTTTGATGTAAACAACAGTTTCTATGAAATAAAACACATAGTTGTTGTATGGTTTACCTTTATAATTTAATGAAGATGGCATAACTTATAAAATTGCTTAATCATTTTTGGGTTAATTTGAAAATCTATAAATCTTGGGGCAGATATAGGACGTTAATTGATATTACAACAACAAAAAAAACGTTAATTATTTCAAAAATTCTAGGAATCAATAACTAAAGTATTTAATAATTAAGTCTTTATTTAACTCACCAAAATCTAATTTTGGGTACCCAATATTTCAACTCTGGTGCCGATCACCTCTTACAAAATAAATAATAAACTATTCATTAAACAAAATAATCAATATTTTCTTTTAAGAATTTATGTTAATTACAGAAAATAGTCCACGTTGGTTCTTTATGATTTAGATTCAGGTTAATTTAAGATGAACTTATTAAATGGTATGTTTTTGTTGTTCGGTTTAAGATTGAAGAAGTAGATAATTGATGATATATTAGTATGCATTGCATTGTGTTGTGTGATTATTGATGAAATTGAACGTTCTTTCTTGGATCAGATCATCCTCCCAGCAGGCTCCTTCACTATTACGGAAAATCGTCTCCCAAACAACAATCTACAACATCTGGGGCAAAAGAACAACCTCATCCACAACAATCAATCTCTTCCTCCGAAAGTAATCTTCAAGCAACTTGATAGGGACATGAGAAACATCATCTTAGCAAGAGGTTTAGCAACCTGATGCAATTATAGTTAACATGATCTCCAGTGCTTGTGTTTTCCCTGTAATTTGATTTTATTCTTTTTGCCAAGGATCCAATAGCTATAGGGTTTCTTGTAAAAGCCAAAAATTTTCATTATTAATGATATTAACAGTTATAGCAAAAAAAAAGAAAAAACCAAAACCTCAAAGGTAAAGAGGATATATGTTATTATTTTATTGTCTTGTCCTAATATTTTCAGTTCTATGGGTTACTATTTTATCCATAAACTTAAGCAATGATGACTAGTCACTAGGTGTTATAATTGATTTTTTTTTTTTTGAACAAAGAGGTGTTATAATTGATTATGTAACGTTTTTCCACTGTTTTAATTCTTCAGCTAACGTTTTTCCACTGTTTTAATTCTTCAGCTATCTAAATGATTCCAAACAAATAGATGAATATATATATGTTATTCGTTTGTTTTTCTAATTGGAAATATAGTAAAACCTCTATAAATTAATAAATTTTGCTACTCGCAAGTCGGAACAGTGTAAAAAATAATAAAATTTGATAAGATAATAAAATAATAATTTTTTTGAAATCTCCATGTAAAATATGGTCCCAATAATATCATAAATTAATAATCATGTAAATTTACATATATATATATGTTGATATAGTAAAGTATGTTTCTCTTAAACCTCATATCTATAAAATAATTGTTATATTGTATCTTCAAACTATAATGATACAAAATAATCTATAACATTTCATAAAACAGCTAAAACTTTTAAAAGTTTTCAATTTCTAAATATGCATAAATTTGAATAGTTATGTCAAGTGTATAAGTGAATTTGTCTATAATATTTTTAATTTATCGTCAATAATATTTTTTAATTATTTCAAATTCAATTCCAATACCATAAAATTTACAATATCCAAAATTCTAATCTTATTTTGCAAAAATTGTCTCAATTCATAATTTTTAAAAATTAAACAATTAAAAATATACTTATAAATTAATTTACACTATAAAATAATTATTATTAATTTATATGTAACTTAATATCACTATAAATTAATAAAACATCTTGGTCCCAACATTATTAATTTATAGAGGTTTTACTGTATAGGCAATTGTCAACGAGTATATATATTTCCGGAGCTTTTGCAAGAGAGAGATTAAAAGATGGAGGAGATGAAGAGATACAATTAATAAGGATGGGATAAGACTTTAACTTGGATTTTGTACTCAAGAACTTGGTATGATCATGCAAATGTTGATAACGTCTTTTTTGACTAATTTTGCAAGTCTTTCTAAAAAAATAATTAAAATCTTTTGATGGTTTTTGGAGGATTTAATTGTTCCCAATACTCCTTGATTGTTTAAAGTCCGTATGTGAACACGAAAACATTTAAATGATAGCAATTAGTATTGCAGATGCATTTCAAATCCAAATCAATGCATACAATTAAATATATATTTAACTATTTTTTTGAAAATGTTTATAATAAAAAAAAATGTTTATAATGGTTAAATACGGACCATATATCTAACTAGTTTTCAAAGAGTTTAACTTTGGCAATCCGAGTACCTTCAAAGAACTTTATACTGCAGAAGAAAAAAAAAATGTTAGATCAATGGACAAATTTCTCACCAAATTTAATTTGCCTAATTTTACTTACATGTCATTTTTTGTGGCTTTTGGGTGCACATTAGAAATAAACTATTTTGCTGGCTCCATGACACATTTTAAACCACAACCCAAGGACACATTATCATCAGAAAGTCGTCGTGTATTTCCTCTAAAATTGTCATGTATTTATTAATATATGAATTGATGTAATAAAATAAAATTACTAAAATCAGAGTAAAAAAAAAATTATTTTAAATTTGTATAAATTATACATATATTAAATAAAATATATTCAAAAAATAATTTATGAAATCAAAAACTCAACTATCGTATGATGATGCAAATAATAATAATTTTTTATCAAAATTTAATTAATTATGATATTAATTTATAGAAAATATATACATATATAATATAAAAAGAATAATAAAAATCAAACCCGCGGCCTAGCGCAGAGTCCAACCTAATTACATTAAAAATTTAAACTTTTTTCTTGTCAATTTTGAGTGTGATTAGGCATCATTAGTCTATTATAGTATTATTAAACATATGAAATGATTGAATGAGAGTTCTTTACAACTTAAAACCCATTATCATTATTAAACCATCATCATCAACAAAAAAAATATTTTCTAGTTGATCTGATCATTTGTTTGATCGAATATGTACTTATTTCGCCCAGCTTTTGGTTTCAGGCGCATAGGAAAAACATAATATAAACATTTAATCGGCACGTTTATCCGAAAAAAGTCGTTAGTTTTACTGGAAACCTCTTTCTAACTTATGGACCTGGTCACAGGTTCGAAGTACTCAAGATACATTTTTTTTTTTGGCTTGTAGTCACCAAAATCTCAGCGCCGGCGTGGGAGCTGGGACAATGGATACGGTGGAGGAGATACGACGAATGAGTGGTTACGGCGGAGATGTGATAGTAGTCGGTGGGTTCCCGGAATCGGAATCTGAATCCGATTTAGCGGCGGCAGAGATTATGGTTATATGGGCTATTCAAGGGCCAACTTCTTTTGCTCCAAACGCTCTGGTTGCTCAGTCTTCTCTTGAGCTGCGTCTCGACGCTTGTGGCCACTCACTCTTAATTCTCCAGTCTCCTTGTTCAATGGTAACTCCTTAGCTTCTCTGTTTCAGTCAAATTTCACTGCTTTCTCAGTTCATTGCAATCAAGTTTGCGTCTTTCGAACCCTTATTGAGAGCCCTTTCGATGTATTGAAACGAGGGGTTTCGAGAAGATTGACGAGTTTGTGTCTTTGGGATGTTGTTAGAACATGTTTAGTGATAAATTCAACTTGTGTTAAGTGGGTTTACCTTAACATTGAAGAAAGTGGTGAATTTTATTCTTCTTGCGTTTGTTTGATCATGAAGCGTGTTAGAACTATCTGATGGTTGTTTGTTGTGTGTGTGTGTGTGTGAATTGTGAAGAACACGCCTGGAGTAACCGGGTCAGTAATGTGGGACAGTGGAGTGGTGCTAGGGAAGTTCTTAGAACATTCTGTTGACTCTAAGGTTCTTTCTCTTGAAGGCAAGAAGATAGTCGAGTTGGGTTCTGGTTGTGGCTTAGCTGGGTGAGCAAAAACCCTCATAATCTCTCTCCTCTGTGAATTACCACCATTAGTAACGTGTGACACAACATTTAGTTCGTTTCTTTCTTCGTTCAGTTGTATCGCAGCACTTTTGGGAGGCAATGTTGTACTCACTGATCTTCCAGATAGACTGAGGCTACTCAACAAGAACGTCCAAACCAATTTGCAGCGTGGGAACACGCGGGGATCTGCTGTTGTGCAGGAACTTGTTTGGGGAGATGATCCAGATCCAGATTTGATTGAACCACTTCCTGATTACGGTATCCTCCATCTCAGTTTCATCTCATCCCCTTCTTGTACATACCATATTTTCTTGTTCTACACCTCTTTATTTTGCTATGCATTTTGTAGTATTAGGCTCAGATGTTATCTACAGTGAAGAAGCTGTTCACCATTTGGTTACAACGCTTGTGCAACTTTGCGGGGATCAAACTACAATCTTCCTATCAGGAGAATTACGGAATGGTGAATCATCTATTCTCTCATTATTGCTTTTAATCACATTACATAACAAGAATACAATGTCTGAAGTTTGCTTACTCCTTTATGTTGTTGTTGTTGTTGTCAGATGCTGTTCTTGAGTATTTCTTAGAATCCGCACTGAAAGACTTCGCGATTGGGCGTGTGGAACAAACACAGTGGCATCCGGATTATCGCAGCCGTAGAGTCGTGCTATATGTTCTTGAGAAGAAGTCGAAGAGATGCCTCGCTGATGGTTCTTCCCTTAATCAATCTTGTTAGCCATTTAGGTATGTTTGTTTACAGTTTATGGTAGATAATGTCAAAAGAAAGCACTTGGAAAATTGAGTTAAACGTATGCTATGAAAGATAAAGAACATCACAGAAAATTATGCGAGTCCATATCGGAGAACAACAAAGCCTATATACACTTAATATTGGTTATTGATTTAGTGACTTCTCTGGTCGGATCCTTCCTTACGTATACAACTAACAACGTTATGCTAATAGAGTTTGAGATCTAAAAAAACAGATGTACTATTTCTATGTTAATTTTGTTGGATTGAATTGGATTCAGATGATGAGTACAGTTGTTTATATTATTGTTATGACTAAAAATATTTTAAGTAAGAAAACTTTTGTGATCACTTATAGCAAGGTTCACGGGTGAGAAATTTTCAAATTAGAAAATGTGATAAAGGTGCAGGTGTAATAAAGGCAAAATTTGAAAGATAAAGAGAGTTAGTCGTAGGCGACTTTTTTGTGTGTTTACTGTAAAGATTCAATAATTATCTTAAACGGACACTGCTAAATTAGGAAATGGTAAACAAATACGTTTCCTCTGTTCTGAAGTCGTTGATAGTGCTTCTTGAGTCAGCAGAATGTTTGATTATGCCTCGATAGTCAAGTTAAGTCCTGGTTTTGAAGGCCCTCTTCCCTTTGAGCTCGAAACCGGATTAGTTTTCTGACTACTTCGTGTGATTAAATCCGAGTTTTGAGTCTGGAGTAGGTTATTTGTAAATGAAGAAAACAGCAAAATATTAGAGAAGGGAGAATCAAAACGTGCTCATTGATTGAGGTGGAGGTTAGCTGGATAGGAACCTTTGGATAATGAAGCGAGAAAGACGTATGCGTTTCAAACAGAATCAGCACTCAGCAGCATTATATGTGATTTACTGATTAAAAAAAAGTTCATAACAAAAACCAAGGAAATTGAATAATCTAACAATCTAAGCTTAAATTGAATGGATGCTAATAAAAAAAAGATTAAGAAAACCTCAAATATGTAAAACTATGCTGTCCAGAACAACAAAAAAATTCTATATAACATATAATGTTAGGGGGGTAATTGATTTGCTTGGTTGGAATCATATCATCGAAGATATCTGGTATGCGATTATAGATCATAAGTTAATATTGTCAACACACACAAAAAATGTTTAAATAAATACTACTATTATAGTATAGTTAGATTTTTATGAAGGCGAAAACAAGGACAATTATTGAGTAATTTTGTATTCCGTTTTAACATTTATTAATTTATTATTACACCGTGTGAGGGATGAGGATTAAGGTGACAACGATGGTGATGAACCCAAATTAGAAGATTGAGAGTTGGTAAGCGACTTTTTTTGGGTCCTAGTATAAAGAGATACAATAATCATGGTAAAGGGGCTCTGCTAAATTAGAAATTGAATTAGGAAATGGCAAACAACAACTACATTTCCTCTGTTCTGAAGTCGTTGCTTGTGCTTCTTCTTCACCTTGTCTTCTTGAATCAGCAGCAGAATGCTGAATCTGCCTCTACCGTCAAGTTTCTTCCTGGTTTTGAGGGCCCTCTTCCCTTTGAGCTTGAAACCGGGTTTGTTGTTTTCTCTCATCATCTGATTTAATCCGCGTTCTGAGTTTTAAAACTCAGTAGGTTACTGTTTTCTTGTGAATGAAGGTATATTGGTATCGGTAAGGAAGAGGAACTGCAACTGTTCTACTACTTCATCAAATCTGAGAGGAATCCAGAAGAGGACCCTCTTCTTCTCTGGCTAAGTGGTGGACCTGGCTGCTCTTCCATCTCTGGCCTTCTTTATGAGAATGGTTAAATCAAAAATATCCATTAACTCCTTCTCTTTTGCATCAAGGATTACTCGTTTTAATTATATGGGTATAAGCAGGGCCTCTGAAGATGAAGCTTGATGTTTACAACGGAACTCTCCCTTCTTTGGTCTCTACTACATATTCATGGACAAAGGTAAACAAAACTGTGTATTCACTCATATTCATGGATAGTCACAAAACTCAATATATATTCTTGATTCATCTTCCTCAGACCTCGAGCATTATATTCTTGGATCAACCTGTTGGAACTGGCTTCTCCTATTCAAGAACCACACAGTTTAATAAACCCAGTGACTCAGGAGAAGCCAAACGGATCCATGAGTTTTTGCAGAAGGTAGATTAATGTCAAACTTAATAGTCTCCTCTCCTTGATACCAAACGGTCATTGCCAAAATAGACATTTTAGGAGCCTTTTCTTCTGTTATTGTTGCCGTACAGTGGCTAGGCAAGCATCAAGAGTTTTCCTCCAACCCTTTCTATGTCGCCGGAGATTCTTATTCCGGTATGGTTGTTCCAGCTACCGTTCAAGAAATCTCAAAAGGTATGCATATGGTTTCATAATATAATTTTTTCCAATGCCTTTTCCTCAATCAGTATAATTATTGTAACAGAACAAACTTGATGATGATGATGTAGGAAACTATCAATGCTGCAATCCTCCAATAAACCTCCAGGGCTATGTGCTCGGCAACCCGGTAACTGACTATACAGTTGATTATAACCACCGCATTCCATTTGCTCATGGAATGGCCCTGATCTCTGATGAACTCTACGAGGTATATATGGAACATGACATTTTCTTTTGTTTCTTGCTCTTCCTCATTCATGACATTTGCTTTTGTTTCTTGTTCTTCCTCATTCATGACATGCATTTGCTTTTGTTCGATCGCAGTCTTTGAAGAGAGTCTGCAAAGGAGACTATGGTCACGTTGATCCACATAACACAGAATGCTTGAAACTCATTGAAGAATATAAGAAGGTTACACATTCAATCGAACAATTTTAGGTGTTGTGTGTGTATGATCATCACTTTTTTTTGGTTATTTTTCTTCTAGTGTATAAGCAGATTATACCGATCATTTATATTATATCCATTGTGCGAAACTGAAACTCCAAATTGCTATGTAAGTAATCCATATATATCTTGTCTTCTGTTAACCGTTAAACTATTTGTGACTTTTTGTTTATACAACAAAGTTGTTTTTGTAGATTTATCGGTATTTTCTAACTACCCACTGGGCCAATGACGCTGCTGTGCGGGAAGCTCTTCAAATCAATAAGGTACAAAGTTATTTTAAGGGTTCTTGGTAAGGAAACAATTTCATTCTTATAGGAGGATTTATGATTACAGGAGAGTATAGGGGAATGGGTACGATGTTATTTCGGTATGCCTTACACTAATGACATTAAAAGTAGCATACCTTACCATGTGAATAACAGCATCAGTGGTTATCGTTCTCTCATCTTCAGGTCAGAGTTCAACCCTTTGACTGATCTTTTGTCCCTACCAAGATATATAACTAGTAGAAAAAAATTTATGCGGTTTTTGGTGAATAGTGGTGATCACGATTTGGAGGTACCTTTCCTTGCAACTCAGGCTTGGATAAGATCTCTTAACTATTCCGTCATTGATGATTGGAGGCCATGGATGATCAAATATCAAATCGGGGGGTATATAATCCGATCGATTCTTTCAAGAATAGGTTCTCTTATTTATGAGTCTCACTGTAAAATTTACTCTTGATTCTTTACTTGACAGATACACAAGGACTTATGCAAATAAAATGACATTTGCTACTATCAAAGCAAGTCTTTCTTCTATCCTTTTCCGTACAAAACATTTTTGTTGCGGTTTTAACTTGTATTGAGAGCTGTGGGTTTTGATTATAGGGAGGTGGACACACACCAGAGTATAAACCAGATGAAACATTTATCATGTTCCAAAGGTGGATCAATGGCCAACCTCTATAAAAGAACAGAGTCTATATGGTTCTACCGTTCTACACATTCTAAAAGTCATAATTGTATATTAAATAAGTTTGTAAGCAAGGGTCAACATGCTTTTCAAGCTTTGCTACATCTGCATTTCACTTCTTTAAAAGAAGTTAAATTCTTTACACACACACAAAAAAAAAAAAATACATATATAATCTATAAATAAAATATTGATTTTTTTTTTTTTGAGAGAGGTCTAATTTAAAAATTATTTTTCCGTTTTAAGATTAGATTAACCAATTACTTCAAAATATAATTTGGAAAAAAAGTTGGATGGTTATTTAGCGGAAATCCAACTTAAAAAAAAAACAAAAAAAATAACAACTCTCAAAGTGATGATCATATCTTCTCAACTCTCAAAGTGACAAGGTCATGTACAGTACAACTGCTTAATTTTAATGTCCAATATAAATGAAATAAAAAGAGATGACAATTCACTATATGTAAAAATCCATTACTCGATTTTTCTAATCCTGGCATACCTTACTCGAATGAAACTACTTGATTTGATTTGCTTTTATTTTACTTACATTATAGGTTGACTCGGTATCTCGTGTTTAACGTTGATTTAATTTACAAAAGTTAATAGAATAAGCATGCCATGTATATGGACCAGGCGACCAGGACCACGATCAACGGTTAATCAAATTGCGATCAGAGTGCTCAAATTAATACTGGTCAAACCTAGATTGAACCGATAAAAACTGATATTTACTTGGATTATCTTTTCTTTCATAGAACGTTTAAATCAAATTCGTATATTAATCTATGTGTACTGAGATATTTCAACATCGAGACGGACGTTAAAGCCACGATCTGCGTCCAAACAACCTACTGGTGGGTTGATACGAAGGCCAAGTTTCGCGTGACGGCTGGTCCGAAGCCAGAAGAAGAGTCGTTGCTGAGTTTCTTCCAGATCCAGCATGTTTACGACCATTTTTACCAGTTTGCGTTTTGTCCTAGTGGTCCTAAAGGATGCTACGATGTCGGGATATATGTGGATGAAAATGGCGTCCGACGTTTGGCTTTAACCAAGAGGAGTGACAATAAGCCATTCTTGGTTATGTTCAAGAAAGCAAATGTGTCAGAGGCCCAGAGATCTCCTCCAAGACCAAGACTATGTCTATCTGAGAGAGAAAAAGATTACTAAATTCAGTCATAACTTAATTAGACTGCTAATAAATAACTCTCACTGTGTTACTCTGTTTCTCTTTGTTCATCAAATTTGGAATAAAACACATTTCCTCTGTTTCTTTTAATATTTCTTCTCTAGTTTAAGATTCAAAATAAATGGAAATTAAACATTAATTTGTCTCTGCCTTTTTGGTGTTTATAGATAGAAACATTTAAACAACCACATGTATAAAAAGTCAATGATCTAACAAGACAAAATTTCTACAAATGATAAAACGTGATCCATGCAGATATTGTAATAGTAAAAACTGTTGAAGAAAAAATCAATGTTTTTTTTTTTTTGGCAAACAAGAACTTTCATTCAAATTAAATCCCAATAAAGAGTGTGTTCTTACAAAATGATTCAGAGTAGCCATAGAAAGTTAAAGATAAAGGCTCCATGAGCTTAACAAAAGGATTTTCAAACTGGCAAAGTTTTACAATCTTTGAGAAGTTTATTGGATCCAAAGTGGATTCGTATTCGAAGTGAGGCTTCACGAAATCCTTGACCAGCGGGTGATCATAAATGGCTCTAGCAGATAATGCGTTTGAGCAGAGTGAAAGGTTGTTCCACAGGGGAACGCTTGTGGGGTTTGTCGCCAACATGAGGGGGTTCAGGAGCATGGGATCAAAGTCCTTCAAGCATTTAGGAACAAGCCTCAGGTTTCTAGATGAAGCTATAACCGGGAGTCGTAGAGAATGGGAGTCAAGCCGTAACAGAGCAGGTGGGTCATCCCTCACATGGCAATGGAGGTAAATGAAATCCACACAAAGCTTGTAATCAATTTGGTCCTCGAAAGTGTCAACAGACCCAAGCATTCTATTTAATGGTTGTAGATGGTATAGGGGATTAAAGGGTTTAGGTGTAGGGTTCAAGTAAGCTGTCGGTTCAGATTCATAACTATGGCTGTACAGAACAAGCATCCGGACAGGGTGAATAAACTGACCTCGACAAAGAAATCTATCAAGCAACTCTGAAGAAACCAATGTTCTGCTACCGAGGGAACCTCGTCTTGACCAAGCAGGGAAAAAAGGTGCTAAAGGAGTTGAATTTGACTTAGATCTCTCACCAACAGAGCTGAGCTTTAGGTGATGAGAACGTGGTTCATTGTTTTTGGTAATGGGCCGAAGGGTGGTTACTGACCAAAGTTGACACTGAAATAGTGGAGCTATTGGTAATACGTATGCTAGGAGGTCAGGGAGAGCAAGCAATAGGGATAAACCGAATGGTAGGTCAGAAGCATTATCTATGAACAGCGTTGCAAGACTCCAAAACAAGCTCTTTAATTGGCCTTGACGCAAGGAAGATTCAAACACAATCGAGATATCTAGGGATCTGCTATCGAGTGGAACTCGTCTTGACCAAGCAGGATACAAAGACATTACACGATATAGGTTTGCTAAGAGATTAAAACTAGCGATTCTAAGGCTTTTCCAGGTCAGGGATGACTTATAGTTTATCCATCCTAAAATATCTTCCAGGGTTTGAGAATAAGAGTGGAGAGATAACATGGGACAAAGAGTTCTCGAGAGAGAAGCAGAGGTCACCAAGGAGGAGGTTTTCTTTGTCAAACGTTTCACCGGTGCTGACGTCAAAACAGAGCTTCCGTCCGAACGCAGCCAAGTAAAGAACTTGGTGAGAGGATCTGGATCCAAGGAGCGGTAAGGTGATAAATTTGACGGCTTAATGGGGTGGTGAGACGGACGAGAACCGGGCCTAGAGGAATACTGATGGGTCTCTCGAGCAGGAACACGGGGTGGGAACTCGATGTGATGGATTCACCGAGAGGAGTACCCAGATACGGAGTCGGAGTAGGTGGTTGAAGCTGTTGCTAGGGCGGAGACGAGATCTGGAATCTCGACAGGCTGCCGATAGATCTGAAACTAGAGACGAGTAGACTACAGGAGAGAAAGAGGCCGTGGAGAGGAAGAAACCAAGTCCCAGCAACGCCGATCAAACTCGATGCCGTCGGGGGAGCAGATCTCGATGGTTGTACCAAAGAGAAAAGGGAAACTAGGGCGAACGTAGCAATTCTGGGCACTAATAAACAACGAAAAATCAATGTTTATGATGTTAACTTCATTAGAAGAATGTTTATGTTTATTGTAATGAATACTATATAACTCTATGATTTTGTGTTAGTTTCCGGGATTCTGCTTCTGGATTTCTTGTGCTACTCTACTTATAGAAAACATATATTTTTTTTATAAGATCATATTTTCGAGAAATTAAAGTTGCCAATATCGAGAAAGAATTATTTTTTATCACACGAGCGTATACTTTGGCGTCTACCACATTGAAATCAAATGTTAAATTCCTGGTGTTTATCCTTATACACTATAAAATTGAAATTGTAAATTGAATATCTACCGAGATAAAGACATGTATGGATTAGAATCAAAGCATTATCATTAATTTCGACTACGTGTCCGTTTTGGTTGGTTTAATCAAATTGAACTGCAATAAACACTGAAAAAGCATAAACGAATCTTGGTTTGCATTCTTTGCAACATTTCTATATCTGATAGATAATGTAGTTAAAACCATCGGACGAAATATAATCGTTTGAAAAAATTATGGAATTGTAAGTTGTTAGGAACGGCAAAAATTGAAAACATACTAAATTAAACTAGAATTCTCGTACATTAACAATAAAAATTTCAAGATCCAAATTCCGCACGCCGCGACACAGTGATCTCGACTCTAAAACTAAGAGCGTAGTTTTATTATAGCTCTAGGTAGAGTAGACAAGCTCTACACGTTGGTCAATTACTTGGTGTTGGTCCGAATGTCTTATCCGTACGTAGTGAGTACGCAGAAAAGCTTTTTAAAAAAAAGATTTGTCCAACTCCAAATATAATTAGTTAAAAACTTTGACAAAACTGAGCTTAAACAAAATAATAATACACAAATCGAAGAAACGTGTGTAGAATGTTGGAAAATATGATCATGATCATCTTCTCAATGTGTAGTAACGCTAAAAAAAAAATCATAAAAAATATTTAGAGTTTAAAGTTTACAAGCTAAAGCATACACTAACAATCGAAAGCCGCCTTGCCTAGTCACCATTGGCTATAGTGTGTTTCTATAAATAAGTATCACATAAACCCCATATCTTCTTCATCCACAAAAATAACCATTAATTGGCTATAATCATCACAAAAAAACTACCAAACCCATGAATCCTACGTTTTGCTTCGTTCTTGCCTTAACCGCAGTGCTGGCTACGAACGCTTATGGTGCGGTTCTCGATATCGACGGAAACATCATATTCCGCGGTAGTTACTACGTTCTCCCAGTCATCCGTGGCCGAGGCGGCGGCTTGACTCTATCAGGCCGCGGTGGCGAGCTATGTCCTCTCGATATCGTGCAGGAATCGCAAGAAGTCGATGAAGGCAATCCCGTAAAATTCTCAAACTGGAGGCCTAGAGTTGCGTTCGTTCCCGAATCACAGGACCTCAACATCCAAACAGACGTCGAAGCCACGATATGCTTCCAGTCAACCTACTGGCGGGTGGGTGAGTTCGACGAGGAGAGGAAGCAATACTTCATTGTGGCTGGTCTTAAACCAGAAGGGTTCAGACAGGACTCGTCCAAGAGTTTCTTCAAGATAGAGAAATCTGGAGATGATGCGTATAAGTTTGTGTTCTGTCCTAGCACTTGTGACTCTGGCTGTCCAAAATGCAGCGATATCGGGATATTCGAGGATGAACTAGGCGTTAGGCGTTTGGCTTTAAGGGATGAGCCGTTCTTGGTTATGTTCAAGAAAGCTAACGTGACCGAAGTTTCGTCCAAGACTATGTGAATGTGACAGAGGACAAGTCTCAATCTTTACTTTGACTAATAGTAATACTAATAATAAAACCTCTCTGTTTTCCTGAAAACGAATGAAAAATCTTATCTCTTGTTTTTCTAGTCAGTAGCTTAATATTCACGTCACAATATCATCATCACAAGGTATGTAATAAAATTTCGTGGTCAACGATTGGAACTGGGTACGAAACGGAATATGTCGGTTTAATACATCAATCAAAACGGTTAGCTATTCAAACAGATGGGCCTCTTTTGGGCCGTGAGTTGGCACAGTGCAAATTGGAATTTACGGTTTTATCAGTAACAGTCAACGGTTTCATAAATCTCTGGACCTAAAAAAAAAAGTTTTTCGTGGTGACCAAAATAATCGTCCACCCGATCTCTCAGATTCTTCCATTGTCAAATCTTTTAGCCTTTGTCTCTCTAACGAAAATGGCGGAATCGATCAGCTCAGGTACATCCTTCTTTCTTACTTCTTAAGCTTTCCCAGTTGCAAATCTGAATTGAACCTTTCGTATGTCGTCGACATTTGTATGATGGAATCTACGAGTGATTTTGTTATGGAAGTGAAAGTGTAACGGCCAACGTACAGTGATTACTGATTAAATTTCGCCAAAACCCTAGTCTTTAATTTCGCAGCGGTTGTTTTTGAATTGTGCAGATGTTTCGTCGATGTGTGACAAATCCGCCAAAATCTACGTCGCGGGTCATCGTGGTTTGGTTGGATCTGCCATAGTCCGCAAGCTTCAGGAGCTTGGATTCACCAATCTCGTTCTTCGAACACACGCTGAGCTGGATCTCACTCGTCAAGCTGATGTTGAATCCTTCTTTGCTCAGGAGAAGCCAGTTTATGTAATCCTAGCAGCTGCTAAAGTTGGTGGGATTCACGCTAACAACACTTACCCTGCTGATTTCATTGGTGTCAATCTCCAGATTCAGACCAATGTGATCCACTCTGCTTATGAGCACGGCGTGAAGAAGCTTCTCTTCCTTGGATCTTCCTGCATTTACCCTAAATTTGCTCCGCAGCCGATTCCTGAGTCTGCTTTGTTAACCGCACCGCTTGAACCAACTAATGAGTGGTATGCTATTGCTAAGATCGCTGGTATCAAGACTTGTCAGGCTTATCGGATTCAGCACGGATGGGATGCAATCTCTGGAATGCCAACTAATCTCTATGGTCAGAATGACAATTTCCACCCGGAGAATTCGCATGTGCTTCCTGCTCTCATGAGGAGGTTTCACGAGGCGAAAGTGAATGGAGCAGAGGAAGTTGTGGTGTGGGGCTCTGGTAGTCCGTTGAGGGAGTTCTTGCACGTTGATGATTTGGCTGATGCTTGTGTTTTCTTGCTGGATCGGTACAGCGGGTTGGAGCATGTCAACATTGGTAGTGGTCAAGAAGTGACCATCAAAGAGCTGGCTGAGCTGGTGAAAGAGGTTGTTGGCTTTGAAGGGAAGCTCGGATGGGATTGCACTAAGCCAGATGGGACGCCGAGAAAACTGATGGACAGCTCAAAGCTCGCATCTTTGGGTTGGACACCAAAGGTTTCTCTCAGAGATGGTCTTCTCCAGACTTATGATTGGTATTTGAAGAATGTGTGCAACAGCCAGTAAGTAATCTTTTCTCATACATATAACTATGAGTCTCACTCAGGTAAATCATCTGCTTATCACCACATTGTGGTTTACCTTTTTTGAGAGATTCAAGAAATCGCTTTTTATCTACATTGACTGAGGAATTTACATTGTCCGAGATTAAGATTTGCGTATCGATACAATTTTGTTCACAACTATAATTTGGTTTACCCTCGCAAGCTGCAACGCTCTAGACACGTAATAATAGAACAAAATGACAGATAATGAATGTAGGCCCAATGGGCTAACAAAAGCCTTATTTAAAGATAGCGTGAACAAAACGCACCGCGATTCAAACGTGAAAAATTAAAATAGTGATCCAAACAGAGCTCAAGCCCTAAGCGTCCCCTTCGTCTCTCTCTTGAGTTCAGAGCCCCGCTCAAGTTTCCGATACGAAACTCATTTCAAATTAATTGTAATCAAATCTAAAACACGGGGAAAAAAAAGAACAAATCGCCGGCGAAATGCCTTCTCCTCCGGTGCCGGAGACGGTAGTGAGCAACCGCTTCGTAGCTTTTCTCATTTGGCAGTCGATACCTTCATCAGCTATCTTCTTCTTCTTCAACCTTTTCCTCTTCACAACCACTTCAATCATCTCCTTTTTCTTCACTTTCCTCGTCTTCCAAACCTCACAGCTTCTCTTCTCCGTCTCATTAGCTCTCCTCTCTTCTCCGACTCCAGATTCTCCGCTTTCCCCTTTCCGATTCGCTGTCGGCCTTCTCCGTAATCTCTCGGATCCCGAGTTCCGCCGCCGTGCTCGAGTGTCCTTGCGCATCGTTCTCTTCGTCTGCGCTACTTCCCTCGCTGGATTCTGCTCCACCGCTGTGTTTTGCTTGTCTAATGATTCATATGGAGCGATTGGAAGAATAGGGTTTAGGGGATTTGTGACTGGGTTACTCTACGCCGTCCTTTTCGTATTTAAGCAGCGATGGGTTTTGGAGTTTCCGATTATTCAGGTTTTGTGACTTTGCTTCTTGATTCGTGGAAAGTTTTATCAATTTTGTATCTTTGGCTGATTCTTACTTGTGTTTTTTTTTTTTTTTCTAAACAGCGTCCACCGTTCTTTAGCTTCAAGATTGGGCTTCCTTGTGCTGTAACACAAGCTCTGAAGCTATCGGGTGTGCTTTATGTTTTGTCAACCATAATGCTATTGTTTCTCCTAGACTGGTCGGGTGGGCTTGTGTCTGTATCGAGATTCTTGGGTGAGCAGGTCTTATCTTATGCCGGCAGTTTCTGCCTGATTCTCTCTTGGGAAATCACTCACCATATACATAAGGTTAGTTAAGTTTTTATTTGATGATTTTGAATCGATTGATGTGATTGGTTGGTGATATATCCGTTTAGATTGGTGGGATGGTGTTTAGTCTGTCAAGTTCCCCGTAACTTTTTAAGTGAACTTTAGACTGTAGAAGAGTTAGAACTCACTCTCACTTGACCGATACAAAACTTAACTGAGAAAGAAACTGAAAAGCAACGATAAGTTAGCTATGTTTGCCATCAAATGTTGCAGTGATATTTCTTGGATCTAGTTTCCTTTATTCTCTGTGTTTTCATGCTAAGCAATTTCTACTTTGGAAGCCCATGTCCAGGCCAAACACTTGCTGCCTATCCTTTTCAGTCTATAGTTGTATTTTGTAAACTAATAGAAAGTTGTATGAATATGCATACATGATACGTGTATATGCCTTTTTGTATGTCCTACTACTTTGACCATTGTTGAGGGAGACAAGGAATTTATTCATCAACTTGTTTACATTCCCTGGATAGCTTATCCTGCAATAAACACTACGAAGAATCATCTCTGAGTTTTTGTTTTGTGTGTCACTTCTCACTGAATCAAGGAAGCATAAACTTTAGCTGCTTTTTCCAGGTTCTAAATACAAAAGAAGTTAGTTACAATTGTGGTTTTCTTTTCCAGGTTCTGCACACTAAACGGTTCAGTTTTGCTCCTCCAAAAGGATCTGCTGCAGCAGAAACGAATCCAAGCGAACCTCTTCTTACTGCTTTAGAAGGGAGTACTCCAGGTTCCCTTGAGCACTCTCTTGCATACCTTGATCTCTACATGGTGTCTCAGAATAATGTCGACACATGGCGTCGTGCTGCCTTTTTTGAGGAGTCCACCGAGACTTACAAAAGAGTAATCACTCTCTGCTTGAGGCCTTTGGAAGAGCTTTCCTGCAACTTATCTTCTGGGCTAGACCACACGTGTATTGAAACACCACCAACCGAGTCATATATCGACCCAAAATTTGGGGAATCACTTAAGTCTTTCCAGGTAAAGCGCAGTTCAGATTTAAGCCCTTTTGTATGTGATAATATCGTCAGGTAGCTGTAACCAAATTATGTCTGCTCTACGTGTGGTATTTGCAGCTTTATGCATGGTGTGCTCAAACATCTGCATCTCTGACTTCAATCTCTCACAAGGAAGACAGGCTTGGAGTAGCACAATTATCTGGTGGGAACACTGATGTTGTCTCGACGCTTCTATCACTTTTGCTAGCTATTGAAACATTTATGGGGAAGAAGACTAATCTTCAATCGCCTCAACAACTGATGGGGCCTGCTAGTATCAAATGGGCGACCTCGAGTATGGTCAGAAAAGATGTTAAACCCATCAAAAGGAGTATTGGCGCAATGTACTCCTACGCGTATGCAGCCACGGATGTTTTGAAGATATCGATATACCAGATTCTGTCTACATTCCGCCACGAAATGATTAACAGCGACAAAGCCGGACTTCTTGGTAGAGATTGGATCGGAAGCAAGAAACCACCTTTTGGAACAAACGACATGTTGCTGCAGAAACTTAAGCTCTTCCTCGAGGTCCAAGCTTGATGGAAGATTAGAGAAATGTCTCCATTGAATTCGGTAACAAGTATCATGATTTCTCAGCTGGAGAAGTAAAGGAACTAGAGTTGTTTTTTGTTTGTTACCTGATAAAGCCTTTGTATGGAAAAATGAAAATCCCTCGATTTTGTTTAGAGATTGGGATTGATCTTCTTATTGATGAGCTACAAGAGTTTATAAGAATGAAACTTTATTGTTAAGTTTTGCAGCTTGAATTTTGCAGAAACCTCTCTGTATGTGTGTAGTGTGACTAGTTGTAAACACTGCTTAAAGTATTGCAAGTTCCAATAACTATCGCATTTAACGACAAAGGAAAAAAAATTATATATTTGGAATCTGAAATGGGCCAGAAATTGAGGCCCATGGTCCAGAAAATAGATCTCCGGGCCTTTGGATGACGATTATTAAATAATAGTATAGTGTGTTAAAGTTAAGATTGGCTGCACACACTACACAACACAACACACAGCATTTTTACTTAAAGGGCAAAGCAAAACCCTCCAGCGCCGCTTGGATCTTTCTCTCTTCTCTCTCGTTCTCACTCTCTTCCCTTATCTTCTTCTTTATACCCTTTCGACCAAGGAAGAACCCTAGAAATCCAGTTATCAAGGTAAACTCACTTCAATAAATCTTTATTACTTTTTCGTTTCGAAGTTATCTTCGATTGGTTCCATCTGATTTAGCCGAAGGTTCAAGATCAATTTCTTTTTTGTCTTCTTGATTCATATATAGCTCTTCATTGATTAGATATTCTGTGTTTTGTTATTGATTAGATAGTTTTCATCAACTGTTTAGTAAGTTAGTAGTAGTTTCTGTATTGGATACTTAAATCGATTGAAAAAAAAATTGAAACTTTAGGTTAAGCTCATTGTAAAAACACGAGCTTTGTTCTTCTTTAGTTCACTGTGTTCTAATCTTAGTGTATTCAATCCTAAAACTGATTGTTTTTTTTTTAATCTGATGGAAGTATTAGTTATTGAGTGTAGTAATGCAAACGTCTTAGATAACATTTTGGGCTAAATGGATTTAGCTTTATGTGTTTTGGGTACACAGATGAATAGGGAAAAGTTGATGAAGATGGCTAACACTGTCCGCACTGGCGGAAAGGGCACAGTAAGAAGGTATGTCTACTAACAAGTCTTTTCTTTGTGAAATTGTTTTTTTTTTGTTGCCATATGTATGTTTGATGTTCTTCTCTTTAACATATTTTGATTCTCTCATTTCAGAAAGAAGAAGGCTGTTCACAAGACCACCACAACCGATGACAAGAGGCTCCAGAGCACTCTTAAGAGAGTTGGAGTGAATTCAATTCCCGCCATTGAAGAAGTTAACATCTTTAAGGATGATGTAGTGATTCAGTTCATTAACCCTAAAGGTAAAAAATCCAAAACTTTTTTTTAGCTTTATATATCTCTGGACTTGGTAAAACCTTCAATTTATTAATGATCATTATCTCTCTGTTTCTATTACAGTTCAAGCTTCCATTGCTGCTAACACATGGGTTGTGAGCGGTACACCACAGACTAAAAGTAAGTCTTGTATCTACTTCAATGATCCAATACTCTTTTCGGTTTATGCATGATCTAATCTCTGAATTTGAATTTTCCTGCAGAGTTGCAAGATATTCTTCCTCAGATTATCAGCCAACTTGGTATGCACATTTCTCTTTAAAATCGTTTTCCAAACCAATGATCTCTGAAGTTGACAGTTTGCTTTGATAATCTCAGGACCGGATAACTTGGACAACCTGAAGAAGCTAGCAGAGCAATTCCAGAAACAGGCTCCAGGTGCAGGTGATGTCCCAGCAACTATCCAAGAAGAGGATGATGATGATGTCCCAGATCTTGTAGTGGGAGAGACTTTCGAGACTCCTGCTGCTGAAGAGGCACCTAAAGCTGCTGCTTCTTAGAGGAGGAAGAAGAAGAAGAAGAGCTCACCTGCAAAACCCATCATAAAATGTTTGTCGCTCTACCTTTTTTGAGCACTGTCAGATTCTTGTTTTCTCAAATGCTTCCCAACAGACAGACTCGGCTTTATTATCACTTGATGCTTTTTGGTCCGAACAGCAATTTTCCTTTTATTAAGGTCAGATCGCTTTTTGTTTACCACCTGTTCAAATGAGTTACTTACTACTAGGTTCTGTCTCTTCAAACACTTTTTGCAACACAAATCTTGGTTTTTGATTAACGATTTCTTGAGGTGAACAAATCAACAGGAACGTACATTTAAATGGAAATTTGAAAGATTATGCATATTCCCAATTATTGAATGTAAAAATTCCATAGAAACAACAACACTTGTCAATGCAATCAGGTAATCAGGACAGTTTTGTTTTCGATCTCTTCTGCGTTCCCCTGCTGCGCTAGCGTTTCGTAAAGCGGAGCATTTCGTGTTTCTCTCAGCCAGATGCTCACTACACCGCTCAGCACAGACGCAACACCAAAGACGATAAACGACATCATAGCGCTTTCCCTTCCCAACGCAACTAGCAGCGGTGCGGCAGACGCTCCTAGCATAAACGCCTGACGCAAAAGCGATACTGCAGTGTTCCTCACGTTCGTCGGGAACAGCTCTACGCTGTAGACATACATGACGTCGTACGCTGTCGATGATGCCATGAACCCGACCGCCTCAACTGCAAGTTGTAACCATTTCGCAATAGAAACCGCACGGATCACACGGTGAAGCGAGAGAACCGCGCAGAGCAGGCACGCGACTCCAGCGAGGTATGATGAGTTCGAGAATAGTGGACGGCGGTTCATGACCCCGAGGAGGAAACTTCCGATGAAAACCGCTGGAAACTCCATCAGAGCGTTAACAGCAACAGTTAGATAAAGATTGAAGTTGAGATTCTCAGCATTTAGTTGGATTCCGTAATAAACAAAACCACTGCCAAATCCAGCCATCATAACCAATATGATTCTCTTCACTGCCCATTTCGTTTTCCAAAACTTCTCTGATGAAGAAGTTTGATCATTTCTCTCAGGAATTGGATCGACTAGGCTTAGATCCGCGGGAAGTTGTTTCCCGTTACGCCTCGCGAGTTTCTTCAAGATCACCATGGCTTCTTTGTTACGTCCCTTGACAAGAAGCCACCGAGGAGACTCATAAGCAAAGGGCAAGAGACAAACCGCGTATCCAAGTGGAAGAAAGGATATGATTCTGTAAAGATTCCTCCATGATTTCCTCTCCAAATAAGCCATTAGTGGCAGAGATAGAAAACCTAACGTGAAGAAGAAGAAACCGTATTGCCCTACTTGACCTCGCCATTTTTTACCGACGATCTCGGTCGCCAGTACGATACAACAAGACCCGATTCCAGATCTGAAAAACCCGTTGGCGAAACGCAAGAACGCGTAAACCCAAACGTTCGGTGAAAAGGAGATGGCAAAGGCCGTGACAAATGTTAACACACAAGAGAGTAATAGTGTCTTTTTTCGACCAAACCATGAGTCAGCAAGATATCCATAAACACCAGAACCTGTTAAAAAAAAAAGAAAAGAAAAGGATAATGTAAATAACTCTTACCAAACCAGGAAAGATGGTTACACTGTCCACACCGTAAATACCAAACTTTAAAACTAATAAATATACAATGTTATTACTAATTAGGATCCTTACCGAAAAGAGATCCGATGAAGAATAGAGTGGAGGGAACAGCCACAAGAAACTTATGTTGACATATGAGATTCCACTCAGAGACAATAGTGTCACTCGTTGATCCGTTCCATTCCCATTCTCCTCTGGACAATCCACACAACGCGGCTCCCTCCACGATGGCGCCGGTAGCAAGAATCCTCGCAGCGGGCTGAGCGTCGGAGAAAATGGAAACAAGAGTTGTCTGAGCATCGAAGACCCAAGCGACAGAGACCAAGAGAACATGCACGATCTGAGCAAAGCCAAGTGCGCCAATGTGTTGCTCGATCACCTCGTCAACTGTGAGTGCGTACCTACTGTTTGGTTGATTTGTAGCTTCTCCTTTCTCGGATGCTGATGAATCATTTGATATGTTTGGTGATGTCTCCATGAGCTTTGGAGCTTCTTGTTTTGAAGGCTCCATTATTTTTGTTTTGTTTATGTTGTTTCAGGTGGAAATATTTTTTTTTGTTTTGTTTGAATTTTATGTTTGTTTGCTTGATTATATGCCATATATATATACTCATGGTCGGGGAGTGGTTTTGTATCCAATTTATCACTCTCGAATAAAATTTCTATTCAAAAGTGATGGTGCATAACTAGTCATTAAAATTTTCGTATATATATAAACAATAAAATTTCTCAAAACCTTGTTCCAAAAAAAAACATTTAAAATTTTCAAAACCTTTTTCCAAAAAAAGAAAAACAATTAAATTTTTCTTATATTCTGTGTCTAGGCATATTATTTGTTGCGTTTGTGGTACACGTTTATTAAATCTCATGTTCATTTATAACTTTGAATTCAATTATGTTCAACAAAGAAACTTTACATTTTTTTAGCAAACTCTCTCGTTTGCCTTCTTTTTTCTTTTATTTTCCGTACTTTACTTTCATCTTCTTCTTTTTTTTCATCTTTTTGTCTATGTAACTCATTTTCTTTTTGCAACAAACGTAACTCTTTAGTTCCCACTAATTTAAAAATATTGAAAAAAAATTAAAAATTAAAAAACGACAAAACTTACGGTTAGAATGCATGATGCATGAGTAAAGAAAGAGAACAAAAATTATGATGCATGAGGACAACACATAGCTAAAATTACAAATTGAGTAATATGATGTGTAACCAATGCATGTGGATTGTAAACACACAGATGGGGTTTGATACTTGTCAGAAATTGTTATGATCGTGATTTCAAATTAAAGTTCGTTTCGCTTTGCAGGTTTTTGGCCGAATAATATATATATATATAAATAAACTCTAGCTGAGTTTAAAATTTGCAAGAAACCTTTTGTAAGAGAACGTATTCATCTGTAATTAGTAGTTGGGTGTTACGATTACGTATGGCATACTTACATGTACACTTTTTACAATATAAATATACGGTTCCACGATTAATGTATACTGGATCTCTCTTTTCAAAAGTTAACAATAGTGTGGAGAAGTTTAAGCCAATCATGAAAGTCAAAAATTTGATCAATTATTTTTCATTTGAGTCCCCATATGGTAAATAAAAAAATTATAATAACTCTGATAAAAATGGAATGATATAATTCTAAGATGAGAGATAGAAAACGTAACTACGTAAACTATAATTTAGCGGTCAATTATGTTCGGTTTGCATATTTAATGGACTCTGCAACAACTTAAGTTTTCAATTTAGAATTTTAGATTGTAAAAAAAATATAAGCAAAAAAGGTGTTGCATAATTGCATTGTAAAATATTACTTTAATAAAGAGGTGCGATCATCTCGAGAGCCCATGAAGAAAGTGGGACAAATAGTAGGATTACGACATTACGTGAGGTGAGGGGTCTATATTGATACGTAGATGATATCTTGGTATATTTCCGTATATATGATGTACCAGCTATATCTATTTTACCTTTCTTATAAATTAGTTTTTTTCCTTTTCTCTAGAATGTGAAATTTTATTTTCCCTTAAAACCTAGGTATAGAAGCTCTCTATATGACCTACATATCTATGCAATTTTTGGCAAGCTATAGAGATGAATACAAATTTGGTTCCAAAGGTCGTTTTCCATGATAGAATCATATATTTGTTTGTATACGAACATTTAGACAAACACAAAAGATATCTAACAAGTATATATTATGGACTTATTACTCCACCTAGACAACAACATATCGTTCATGAATCTTCCTTACGTGAATATTAGTTATTTGTGTTAATAAAGTTTCCTTGGGTGATATTGCTAGCACTTGTGATTACGTGTAGTATAAATGTGTAATCTTCTAACTTAGTTTTATTATCTACAAACTTTTTTCTTGATTAAGATATAATGTTAGAGGAATATGCGTAACCAAAGCTCCTTTTTTCATGTGTTTTTTTCTTGTATCTGGTGATATAGTGCGTGTGAATTTGTTATATGTTTATATATGATATATCCTGGAAAAATGAGCATAAAAGTGTATAGCTATATGGCATATTCTACTCAGATTCTAAGGGATCGTTATGTGTATGTCTATATAGTTTTCAATAGGTCTTTTTATATTATACTATATACTCTAATCATATTATTTAAGAGGGAAAACTGATAAAACAAATTCGTGAGATCATTTAGAATTACAAGAAATGTATACATCAGAACGTAAAATTAAGCAAATTTGTTTATTTTATACCAAATAAATATATTTATGTGCGATCAAGGGTTCCTTCCAAATGTTGAGAGACTATTATCCGAATTGAAGTTCCGAACCACATTACTGCGATTTGTGTTTTTGGCCATTACATGTGTTTTGATGGCCAAATTTTTTTTTTAAAGGTGATTTCCCGTATGTTTCGGGATTAGTTTGAATTTTGGTCTACTAGACGTTTATTAAAAGATATTATTATTGGTGACAAGGAAAAAGAAAACCATCATTTTCCGGTTAGAAATCTAGAATAGAGTACTAGAAGTATATTGTTGCACAAAAAGAAGAAGTAGAAGTATAATTATGTAGTCCAAGAATTCACAAAATATGTAATATTACAAAATAGATAATTCAAAGCATACTTATGTGTGATAGTGAACCTCGTCACATTGTGTTGCAAATTGACATAAGAAAGAAAAGAATTTGGTTCGCTTTTCATGAATCAGATGAAAGAAGAAGCACAAAAATGAGGAACATCCCGAGGACTATTACTAGTGGAAGAACTAGTAACGACACGACATTAATGCAATATACTACTACACCATACCAAATAATCAGCCAAACGATGCTTAACCCATTTACATTTTGTCTATCTCCTTATCAATTATTTTCCACAATGATTAAAATAAAATAATTTAATATATATGTTGCTGATCAATAATTAGTGGATTATATATGTAGTTGATCAATAATTAGTGGATTACGAGTTGTGGGAACACTCCAAATGCTCCGTTAAAGTTAGGCAAGCTTAATATATCCTTCTATAAACAAATAAAAGACACTATCTCTTGGTTTACAATCTCTATACCCTAAATAATATTACAACCTAAAAAGTAAACAAATAAAACTCATCATTCGCAGTTGTATCCCAAATTTTTTTTTTTGACTGACTAACCTGTAAGTTCATACTTATGTTACAAAATTATAAAATTATACTTGAGAAAACTTTGATTTGACACCGTTTTTTGTATGCAGTTTTGCCGGACCATTTTACATTTTTTAAAAAAAGTTTACAAATTTTGAAAAATAATATTGAATTTATAAAGAAATGAAGAGTAGTCAGTTTCTCTTCTTTTTTTTGTTTTCTCTTTTTTCTTAGTACATAGTCAATTTTGAAGTACAACTGTATTGTTATTACATTCTATTTCTATATATTCCATTTAGAGGTAATGGAATATAATTCCATTTACAGGTGAAAAGACAAAGGGAGGAATACTAGCAATCTAAGCTTTTGCATATCTTTTTTTAATATTTTTAGTTATAAGCATTTATATATTCCATTTAGAGGTTATGGAATATAATCCCATTTACAGGATATGGAATACATATAATTCCATTTAATTTACAGGTAAAAGACAAGGGCAAATGGAGATATACTAAGCAATCTATGCCTTTCTATATCTTTTTTTTAGTTACCAGCTCTGATTTATAATTAATGGAGATTAAAAAAAAAAAAAAGAACCCAAGATATGAAATATTTTACCAATTTATTCAACCGGGTCCGGATTAGCCGGTCTGGCCAGGTAATCTGTGATGAAATCCGGTCAAGGTCTAACTCTAAAATCCATTAAAAAGAAAAGTAGAAGAAATCGCATTTTGCATAATAGAACTTTATTTATATGTTTACCCACTTCTTGACGTTACAGAGAGTCAGAGAGCAAGAGAAAGAAACAATTCCGTGACAGATGCTACTAAATGAATGATGTATTCCGTTTATCAATGCATGCGTCTTTTGCTTCACCCAAATTAAGGTCTTATAATGATCGAACACGCAGAAGCGTTATGAAATGACCCGTACTAGTCTACTAGAGCTGCTTCAAAGAACTGGTTTAAATCATAATGGCGTAAAAAGGTTTAAAGTTTCTGCAGATTTCTTATAATTTTGATTTTTCCCTTAAGTAAATTAACAGAAATTGTGAAGTCCAATTATCAAACATATACATAATTTATAAAGAAGAAAAATATATATGTTTGCGTGTAAAAAATTGTGTAGACTATGTATAAGCGGTATTTTTGATTTTAAATATTTTTGGCCGTCGAAAGGATCTCCAGAGTTAATTCAATTTAAATTAGGAGATATTTAAATTTGTTAAATTTCTTTAAACAGTACATAGAAGTAGGGTATATATTGGTAGGTAAGGTCGAAATATTGTTTAGTTTAACAAAAATCACAGTTTTTATGTTTAGGGTTACCGAACTCGGAAGATTTATCGAGTTAAAATATTTTGTTTCATTTGTGTATATCATCTTTTATTCCTTCAAATACTATTATTATTCCCCATTAGGCTTAAAATGGATTCATTGCTATTGCTATTATTAATAATTAATCATTAATAATGAATAAGGCATTGTTCGGGAGAGAATTGCAGCGACAGCTGCTGAGATTAAAAATTTACCTTTACTTTTCTTCATCTTTTCTTCATCTCTCTTAAATTTTTGATCGCTGCGACTTCAATTTACAGATTTCAGAGTCGCTAAAAAAACCAGCAACACAACTCAAGCTTAATTTAAAAGTAGCGACAGTCGCTGGATTGTGAAAATCAAATTGACATGATCAGATCTGTAAAACTGTATCTTCATCTTCACCGCAAACATAGAAATTATTGTTGGGGATTTTGCTAAATTTGTAATTATACCCCTTTGAATACTCAAAATTACAAAACTGACATGTAAAAGAAAAAAAAACTCATGTGTTGACTGGTTCTCCCGCTACCTCCCGCAAACGCTGCGTTTGCGGGTGGTAGCGGTTGCTAACGATTGGAACCAATCACACAAATCGCTTCCAATCGCTCATAATCGCTTCCAACCGCTCCAAACCACTGAATTCCAAAAGCTGCTTCCCGCAAGCGTTTGCGGTTGCGAGCGATTGCGGTTGGAATTTTTTTTTTTTTTTTTTTTAGTAAAAAAACTTAAAAGAAATCAATGATAATGAAATTTTTTTTTGTTATATTTTCTATCTAACCATTTTACTCATTAATGATGGGATGATGAGAGAAAATGAAGTACGGATACGACTACAGAGATTATAAAATAAACAATTAAAGAAAATAATATTCCAATTAACAATAACCCGGAAAACTTGATGTAAATTTAATGGCACATCGCACATAAGTTCAAAAAAGTCTAAATAAATATAATATTTCATCAAAAATTTAAGAAAATAAGATTATTTATGAAAAATATTAAAACAATCACCAGTGACCCTTCTCAACTATCACTTGACCATTCCTACCGATGCAACTACTGACCCACGATCTAAGAGAAAAGAGAAAAGATCTACGATCTAAGCATATGTTTTGTCATTTATCAAATTACTTGATTAAATTTTTGGTGAAAATCCAAATGCATAAAGGAATAAGTATTTCACTATGATTTTTTTTTTGGAATAATTATTATTTTAATAAATTTTAATTATAAATCAAGTTTAATAAAAATTTTGGTGTTTTTAAACATTTATATATTAGATATCACATTTATTATGTTCCAACCGCTATTACACCCGCTAGTCAACCAGTCGTAAACCTCCCGCAAACGCACCAATTTTAAACCGCTAAACCAGTCGTTCAAAACGCTTAATAACGCTTGAAACCGCAATCGCCCGCTTCCGCAATCTCCCGCAACCGCAACCGCAACCGCAGCGTTTGAACCAGTCTAGCCCTCAGTCGCTGATTTGAATCGCGTGACTGTTAGAAGAACAGGGCCTAATTGAATAAATAAGCGATATAGGATCTAATAGTAATCAAAGTAGACCCGTAGATATCGATAGATTATCAAATGTTATACTTAAATTATTAATATGTCAATTCTATAACAAACTAGTGACCCATATAACTATTATATGGTCTACCAAAAATAAGTCATGTCCTTCCCAAATATTAAAGAGGGGATAGGCATTAATTGGATTATTAAATTAGAAATCTTGATCCCAAAATCATATCCAAGCTACAATGTAAAAAAGACTTGCAACTGATTCAAACGAAACCTGTAAAGAGCATAAATAAAGTTTTTTCACAAGACAAAAACGATCACAAAAATGACAAATCAACTTGGTTGTGAGGTGGATCAACCCAAGCAATGTTGAGTAGAGAAATAAGTTTATATTATAAGGTGGACGATTGCTAAAGCAAAACAGTTTTTAGGTATACGAAAACGGAAGCTTTTGATTATTATTCACTTAAATTTTTAGTTTTTTTTTTTCTTAACCTGATTGTGTCTTAATCAATATAAGGTATTTGCTACTTGTATGAAATGAAATGGGAATGAATTACAGTTGAGTGTAACGAAAGGAAGAACAAATTTGCTAATATCAAAAAGGATAGAAACAAATTCTTGAACCGATCTTTAATATGTACTCACTAGCAGTTTGCTAAGATGTACTCACTAGCAGTTTTTATGAACCAATCTTTACTCTTTGTGTGCAGCTTTAGGGTCCACAATCCTGTCTTTGCAGACCAGAGAAGCAAGGGATGTCTCTATAGTTGTACCTTGATCAACAACAGCCTTACCCTCCAATTTTTCCTGAGATAGTATGAAGTCAAAAATACTTATTAATGCCCAGAATATAAAACTGAGAAAGCAAGCAAGTGAATCAGACTCCATCAATATACACAAAGAAAGACCATAAAAGAGAATAATAGGTTGTTTACTGACTCCTTATGCAACTAATATCCTCAATATGTCAGGTTGTGATCACGAGCTTAGCCTTTAAGCAAACAAAACTGGAGAAAACAGTTAAACAGAGAAGTTCATAGTGCAGAGAGAAAAGAGAAGATTTACTACCTTCTCTTGAGACGTCGGTGTCATTTGAATTTGAGGAGTAGCTACAGGTAATCCCATCAGTGGAAGAGAAGCCGTGGGTGTTTTCTCATCATCTGACTGCATACTCGTCAGCAATTTCGACTTCTTCTTGGGATGGTCCACATTCCAATAGCATTGATCAAGACTACCAAGACTAGGCAACTGATTCAAAATGGTATATATGGAAGTCAAAAACTTAACTAATGCACCAGAATGCAATAAACTGAGAGCATAAAGAGAAAAGAAGATTAATACTACCTTTTCTTGAGAAGACATTTGAGGAATAGGTAAAGGGATCATGTCATCAAGGGCATCTTTTTCTGTAAACCTCGCATTGGCCAGTAGCTCAGCGTTGTCACCACTGTTGTGCAAATGACGAGAGAAAACAAAATAGTCAGCGGAGAAAAACCTAAAAAAACAAGCACATTAACGCATCTTCCAATATAATAATGGACAAGGATCAGAAATTAATTTTTACATGGAAGAGCTCCTTTGGTCTTCGTACAAGGAATCTTCTCCTCCTCCTCCGTAATCCGAAGAAGAAGACTGGGATTGTGAAGGAAGAGAATCTCCGAGTCTTTCCTCCTCCGCTAAGGTCCCAACATACGAGTGCTTCGGACTGTGACAGAGATGTAGCGGTTTTGGCTTGAGACCACCGTGATATTTCTTGAAATTCGCTACTGCTCTCTTCAAATCCCAACTACATTCAATCAAGATAAGCCGTCGCCTCTTCTTTACTTACTTCACCAGCCGCCATCGTTTGAAATGAATGAACGAGCAGATCAAGTTGGCTCACCAAGCGTGCCCGATGCGGTGGATCTGTACGCACAATCTTTGTTGTGATTCCCGAGAAGAAAGCATCTTTAGCTTCATCTAAATTGCTTCCGTAGGTACATGAGTGCGGTGATCCTATTTGCTCCGGTTTCCTTACAAAATTGACCAACGAGATCATTCTCCATCGTTGGCGAGACAAGATTGAATGCGACTTAATACTTTCAGATCAAAAATAGAGCAAGAAGACGAAGGAAACACAAATCTTTTTTTTTTTTTCTTCACTCGTTTCGTTTGTTTTATACATGTGACTCACTTTTTCAGTTAAGGGGTAAAAAGGTAAATGACCCTTAACGTATAAAAGGAGACGCTATATACTGTATATGCGCCTATGCGAAGACCATACAGTGTATTAAGTTTAACTCTTAACGAATTAAATCCACTTCATTATCTTAAAACTTTTTTTTTTTCATCAACCCGAACCGGGAATAAAGGGGTGGAATACAATTTCGGAATCAGCCAAACCCGGTTAACTGGTACAACCTACACGACTAAAGATGAAACCCCCTAGAAGGAGAATTCTTCAAACTCCGCCAGGTTTCATCCCGTCATCGGGAACTTCCAATCACCGGCGTCTAAGCTATCCTCAATCCGGCGAAGGAGGGAGACAACGGCAAGGAGAACAAATCTCCCAACAGCACCGCCCGAAGTCTAGAGCGCCGTGGAACATGAACACGACAAACTCCCCTCCTTACACACGCGGCACAACCCTCCGAAACATGAGGCGACTTCCGCCGCGGAAGCCAAACCGATTAAGATGCACGGCAGCTCGCTAGTCGCCTACTCCCAATTAACTCCCTCTATTGCCCACTTCCAAGAGGGACTTGGCTCGGCACCGACCTCGATCCCAGCCGGACTACACCCGTTTCGGCCACGGCTCCGCCCCGCCTCAGTACCGCCGGAGAGGATAGCTCGACTAGTCTCCTCCTCGATTGTCCCACCACCTTCCACTTAAGCTCAAACCACAAACCTAACCGAAGAGACGAGGAGGACAGAGAACTCACCACTACTTCGAAGGGGACCAGA
Source organism: Camelina sativa (assembly GCF_030686135.1). Lineage (NCBI taxonomy): Eukaryota > Viridiplantae > Streptophyta > Magnoliopsida > Brassicales > Brassicaceae > Camelina > Camelina sativa. The sequence continues at coordinate 21,856,578 of NC_141895.1, read as the reverse complement.
TCTGAACCCGAGGCCACCGGAATCAAACCGCCACACAGAGTAAACGCCACTCCAACACCAACGAATACCTCCGACGAAGAATCCAGCCTCGAGAAACAAAGTCAGAGCAACCCCACCACAAGTCGAGGTTGTCTTTGCCACAGCACGATCTTGAACCTCCGGCCAACCACCAACCAGAGTCCCAGAAGAAGAGGAGAACTCAGATCCGACCTTAACTCAACGGAAAGATAAGAAAAAGACGATAAGCAGACAAAGGGGGAGCCCTCCCCGGCGGCCAATGAAAACCTTGTGTCGTAGAAGAGGAGAGAGAAGGGAGACGCGCGTGCGGTCACGCGCGGGAGCTTCAACCTTTTTTTCATCTTATAACTTATCAATTAACCAATCTTGGAGAAGGTATTCGCAGTAGTTTCTACCTAGGTGGTTAACTTGTCCTTCCAAGTTTCTACACAGTTTATATTATTTTCCATTAAAACTAGGGAAAAAAACTAGATTGATCCCAAATTATGGGTTTTATTACCTAAACAACTCATAAAATATCAGATTTTATTATTTAAGATAGATTTTTCCACTACATATATTTTTGTTTTGACAGTTTTTTTTTTAGTTTGTTACGACAAATTTAATTTTAGTGACAGTTTTTTGTTCTACGACAGACTTATTGTTGTTGTTACCACACACTTTCATAATTTATGACAGATTTTTTTTGATTAGTCGGTACAGTTTTGTTTTTGAGACTATTAGTTTATCGTCACATGGCAAATTTGTTGACGAGAAAATAATTACTAGATTGACATCAAGTGATAACAGATTTATTTTTGACAACAAGAGATTTTTATATTTCACCGAAAAATTGTGGCATGGTGGCAGATTTTTAATTTTAAAAAGAAATCATTGATTAACCAACAGTCGAATTATTGTTATTTCATGTTACGACAAATTTTGGTTTATGTAATGACAATTTTTTGTTTTAAAAAAAATCTGCGGTTTAGTAACAGATTTTTAAAGAAAATAACAATTGCTAGAATGATTTTAATAGTGATTACAGATTTATTTACGTTATTATAGATTTTTTTAAATTATGACAGATTTGTTTTGAAATTCATATGATGACAGATTTGTTTTAAAAATCGTATAGTGACAGATTTATTGTTTCTTTTTTTTAAGTTATAACAGATTTGTTTAAAAAATCACATGCTGACAGATTAAAAATAAATCTTTTATTAAAAATATATTAGAAAATAATTTAAATTCAAATTAAAATTAAGGAAACTTCCCAAAGCAAAAAGATAATGGTTTTTTGGACTTTTAACACAATATTTGTGTCAATCTAGTTCTGTCGATTATTTGGGATTTACATTAGTTATTTTTGGGCAAATTTGTGTCAAACTGAGTAATTTTCAGTTAAAACTATCATTAATTGTAAAGTGCCAATAAACTAACATATACTTTAGTAAATTGTAAAGAAGATAAGGGTGTCATCAGAACCAGATTGAAACACTTGTATTTTAAACTCTTAAAGATCAGTGCCCGAGCTACAATGTAAAACGACTAGCAACTAGTTCAATATTAAACCTTGAAACAGCATAAAACAAAGTTTTTCAGTAGTTAATACCATCATAAGGTGACAAATTAGCTTCGTTGAGGGGTGGATCCACCCAAGCGATTCGGTCAGACAAATAGTTCATTACAGGGGGACGATGGCTACTATATTTGTCATCAGCGAGGTTGTAGTACACGCCCTTATGTGCTTCATGCGATGGATATATTCTATTCCTCTCCCTCAAGAGACCAGCTCGTGTAAGAGAGGTAGGTTGACTGGCAAATACTGTCAAGCCACCAAGTTCTCTCTTCTCTTCCCATACCTTACGTTTAAGGTCTAGTTTAAACACGGACGCTTTCTTGCTTGTGGAGATAACATATACATCCCCTTCATGCTCCATCACCAACAATCGGGTCTCCCTCAAACGAGCCAAACCTGTCTGAGAAAGAAAGGCGGGACAGGGTTTCACAGGAAGAATATTCCAGGCTGCTCTGGTCGGGTCAAAAACCCCGAGGTGGCCGCAGGTACTGAGACAATAGAACATACCATTCGAAAATACACATTTAGACCATTCGAGATGGCCGGGTCTGTTTGTCGGGTAGCGATGGCTGGTCCATTTGGTTTCACCAGGGCGACAAGTCTTGATCTTAAAACCTGACCAGATATTTGCACTCAAGATCGAGACCACCAAACAACTAGCTAATGTAGGAGCGGCTGAGAAAGCTATGCATTGGTAATCCTTCCATGGTAAGTAGACGCGCTCCCGGGTAAAAGGGTCAAGAAAGAATAACGACACGGGGAAATCTCGTTTTGAGGTAAGCAACCAACCATCCTTGTAACAAAGGAACTCATGGCAACCTAAGTCTGGAAAATCTTGCTTATATATTTGACCCCGCATTGTATCATAAAGAAGGTAGGTTTCAGTAGGAGTTTTGCGGTCCGTTATTCCTCTACGTGATGTATAACCAAAGCGTTCAAGTGGATAAAGCAGCCAAGGACGAGGCTGTAACTTCCTGACAGAAACAGCTGCTTCACACCATGCCTTGCAGACAACGGAAGCTTGTATGTTGGCTTTTAACCCTAGACGGGACAGTATCTCGTGCAGGAGATCTGAGGGAATATCTAGATCCCACCTCGGTCCTGTTATACACTTCTTCGATGGACGATCAATTCTTCTAGCTTTTGTACTGCATATATGTGAAAATTAATTACAAGGAGGAGACACTATTATTGACTGTTTGGTCTAGTGTGAAAGCTAGAAGAATTGAAATCGTTCGAAAAGTAACAACACAAACCTAATCCTAATTCAGAGAATTATAAAATTCCGATCAAGATGAAAAGAGAAAAAGAGATACATAGGAAATTAAAATCACGACTGCAGCATTATTCTCTTTCTTGAGACGTACGGTGAGGGCTTCCGGAAACAACAACGATGGAGTAGCGGCAGCCGGCAGGCAATGTATGTCAATCTCCAATATTTGACGCCACGATCAGATAGATAGGTATATATATATAGGCCTTGATTGTTTCCGTTTCCAGTTCCGGTTCCGGTTCCGGTTCCATTGGTAAAAAACCGCAACTTATCGAATTGCTATAATTTGGGCAACCCCCGCAATAACCGGAATGATCAAGTGAACCGGTGATCCGAAATAAACATTATGGAACCGGTCAGGAGGACAACAAGAACAAAAATAAACTGTGGATAAATAAGGAGTCAAGAACTTAACTACAAACCAATGAGTTATGTAAATTCAACCACCAGTACAAATGATTAGATAGATTACCTTTAAGGACATTCGCAGTTCCAGCATAAGCACAGGAAACAAGTGTCATATTAGTATATACTATGATTTAACCCGCGGTACACTCCAGGACAATATTTTTAATTTAAAAATTTAAAATTATATTGTATTTATTTGTTATTTTATTATTGTTTTATTAATTTAAAAAATATAAAATTTTACACGTATTTGATAGAAATATTCAAAGTATAGGATTTTTGTATTGTTTTCAAAGTTTTAACCCGTGTGGTATATGTATAGTCTAGTAATACATTTATCTCCTGGTACACATCTAAAAGTGTTTTAAAAAAAAAACAATTCTACTTAACTCCCTATATAGGATTAATGCCAACCCGTCTCACCAAAATCAAAATAAATTTTTGCGCAAAAAAAAAAATCTAAATAAGTTTTTTATCAAGTTTAATTATGTTAATTGTTTTACCAAATTAGCATACTTATATAGTTTATGATTTTTCCATGTCAATATATATATAGTATATGATAATTAATAGAATTTTAATTTTTTTGGTAATTTCTCAAAAAATAAAAAAGAAACCAAATTATATGGGGGTTTTCAACATATTTAATGTGACATTTTATAATTGGATTTTCGGTTTAGGAAATTTATTAATGTTAATATAATTATAGATATTGTAAACCTTTGTTATGGAAAATCTGTTGTATATCATTTAAATTTGAGATATTCTAGCATCCATAAAAATAGTTTTGGAGATTTAATGGGTTAAAACTTTAATGGATAGAGTTGTTTTTGGAAAAATCGGAATGTATAGATGTTGTTAAGATTTTATGGCAATAAATGTAACAAATGTTGGTCAATTTAAGAAAGTTTAGTATTTGAGTTTCTCTGCAATGTTATTTATGGAATTATTTTAGGGGTTAATGTTGTAAAAAAAAATTAAATAATTAAAACTTGAAGGGCATAAACCAAAATGTAATTCAAAAATGTTAATAAAGATTACAATATTTTCTAATCTGCTCATTGAATGTTTTGAAACTTCAGCTGTAGCCTTTACACTTTCTTGTAGATATTGGAACACAAATAAAGATTACAATATCTACGACTAGATGTTCATAATCATCTAGCTGAAATTTCACATGCATGTCTCTCTCTCTTATAACCTTGACATGCTTTCTGACCGTCAGACTCAAGTTCCCTAAGGAAAGCTGAGTGCTATCCAGGTAAACTCTGCAACTTATTCATTGCTTGTTTTTTAAACCACTAATTTAGTCAAATCAATTTTCAGAATACTCTAAGACTCATTAAGCGCCTGAAACTGAACGCCCCCTCTAGTACAGAAATCAAGACTACCCTGCGCTTTAATTGCCAGTTAACTGAATCTCAGGTTTGCAATTCACACATTGGACGGATACAATCTTTTTGAAACAGCTGATCCTATTGTACTTTGTACATCCACAATCCTCATATGTTGGATCAAAGAAAAGTCAAATCCAAGTAATTAAAAAGAAAGACCAGTGCTTTTTTCAGAGTTCACAACAAGAAAGCTCCAATATATTTGAGTCTGGTTTATTTCAGAGCTCTTCAAATCCTCGCTCATCAATATCTACTTCCACTCTCTGCAACTCTTTTTTCATCTGCAAAATTTTTTTAAGTGGAAGCAATAAGAGACCTCACTGAGTTGGATAATCTCTAATGATAACTTCTGCATTGCCAAAACATGAACACTAACAGAGAATAGTTCATCTAATGAAAATAGCAGAGCTTTACCAAAACTAAATCTTCCTAAACATTTGCAAATACTTAACCAAGAAAAAAGACAGAACAAACATCCCAAGTTTTTCAGATTTATTGCTATTTCAAAGGGTAGCTAAAGTTGGAAACGAACTGAGTCAAAGGTTCACATGCTAACAGAGTCAAGAACTCATATTAAGGTAATTACAAAACACTTTACCTCAGAAATGTAAGCGCAAGCATATTCAGGACTGCTTCTTGGTTTTTTACTGGTAGAGTCACCCGTATCATTTTGTACGCAACGTCGAATACAAATTCTTTCTGAGCTGGCAAGATATTGTAGACCTTGATGTTCCGTTGTAGAAGACGACCAATCTCGTTGGTAGATTTGTAGAGCTCTCTTGTATCTTCCAAGAGGTTTCTTGTTGCATCGCCAATTTCATCAAGAATCTGTATGCAGTCTTGGTCTAATTTCGGATGACGACTTAGTTGAATACCAATGTAGACTAAAGTGCCAAAGGCTGCAACGATTTCTTCGGATCCACGGTGTTCTGGCATTGCTACTATGTTCTTAGCTTCATCTTTAAACTCTCTATAGAAGCGAACCAGTAAGTTCCATTTCAAAGATGTTGACATGTCAAGGAAAATGTAGAAACCCAACAATGGCTCGCTGTTGGCTAGATCGCAAAGGTAATATGAAAGCTCTGGCCATGTCAGATCGTTTTCGTACAGTAATATTGTCACGGAGTAGACAATGTTCCTTAGGAGACTCAAATCCGCTTCTCCTTCAATCTTTTCTATATTTGAGTGCTCTCTGAGGCATAAGAGAAGTAGAGGCTTGAGATCAGCAAGGGCATATGCAGAGAAGGGTTTACCTGAGAGGGAGAAGGACAGAAGTTGCAGTGCTTTGTTCCTGAGATCCCTATCGGTATTGTTGAGATAAAACTGCAGGAGTCTCATGCCTAACACGTTTGGGAAGGTCTCAATACAGAGTTGGTAAAGTGGAAAAGCAGATTGATATTCCGGAGAACCCTCTGGGCTAAAGCATCCTCGCACCAGATCTGTATCTGTGATTGTTCCCGTCTCTCCAAGATATGCCATTGCGTTCTCCATTTTGCCCTAAAAATAAAAGGTGGTTCAAGGAAGAATCAATTAGTGATTATAAACACAAAGCTTTCTTGTTCAAACTTAGAACTGGTCAGTTCGTATCCGATCAATCAACTAAACCCTAATTAAATTTCTCACCCCAAAGGGTTTTACAAACACAAAGCTTTCTTGCTTAAACTCAGAACTGGTAAGTACATATCTAAATCAATCTAGTAATTAAACCCTTGGTTGCGGATCAACAAAGAAGAATAATACCTAAAAAAGAAACGGAATAGGATCGTGAACTGAGAATCTGAAGAACAAGAACGCGCCCTACTGTAAAAGAAACCACACAGAGATCTGAGGAAATCAAGAACAAGAATTTCAGAGAAACCGATACCAAAAACACTGACTTACCGGAGAATTTAGGGTTTTGAAACCCTAGGGAAGAAACTGAGAAGCAGGAAAATAGAATATTGCGACAGGGAATTTTAGAACTCTAGAGGTAGAAGATGACTTTCGCGTTGAAGACAAAGAGAATGAGAGCACTTGATTGAACGAGAGATAGAAAGAGACAGAGAGGGGGAAAAAGAGACGTTAGAGAGCCATACTTGGGCTAAAGATCAATTTCACTTACAGGCCCATTTATCATTATTGTGCGACTTCTTTTATTATTTATACAGCCTTTTTTTTTATACCAATTTATAAATTAGTAATAACAAATGTAAAACCAAATCTACTATACATTACAAGGGATCTATACTTAATTTTCAATAGAATTCGAATTTTGTTTAGAGTTCCCAAAAATCTTATTTGAGAGTACTTATACTAGGATGTCGGCACGTGCGTTATCGCATGGGAAAGTAAAAACTTGAAATGACTAACATTGTTCTTTTCCTCATTTCGAGTGAAAAATTTATAGTAATTTTTTAACTGCATAATATAAAAGTTATAAATAATAACTAAGATGAATCAACCAAATTAGTTAAATAAAATATTTATTGTATATATAAAAATGAAAAATCGATTCAGCGACAATAAGATAATAATGTTAATGATATATAAATCTAGGTTTACTGAATCATACTCAGATAATCAATTTTGAAAGATATTCACATAAAACAATTAAATCATTATTCTATCAAAATTTATATAAAATAAGAAAAGAATCATGGAGAAAAAGTTCATAGCTGCAACTGCAACCAACCAAATTGACTAAAAAGATAAATCTATGAAAAATCTTAATTAATTACCTAAGTTAATACTTGGAAGAGATAATCAATAAGGATTATATGGAAAACGACACCAAACAAAAGTAGATGAATGAATCAATAAATAAAACGATCAAAATTTTTTAACAAAGATGAGTGACTCAATGTTGATTAATAAATTGAAAGAAAATAATAGTCAAAAATTTTAAATTTGGAGGTGTTAAACAATACTCAAAGAAAAAAAACTCTTTTCAAGGTCCATAAATATATATATATATATATATATATATATATATATATATATATATAAAAATAAAGAGCTGTGAAACAAAAATGCGAAAACTAACAAATTTGAACATTGAAAGCTGGGAGCACGACAAAAAAACACAATTGTTGGAACAAAATATTGCAACTTTTAAAATTATTAACAAATCTAAACAGTTAGAGGAGATAATAAAAACAATCTCATTCGTTATTTTTAAATTGATCTCTAAAAGTGAGTTTGTTGCAATATATAAATATATAAATCTATGAAAAAATAGAAATCACAATCAATTACCTAGATTAATACTTGGAAGAGATGATCGATGTATGTCTAAATGGAAAACGACACAAAAAAAAATTAGATGAAACAATCAATAAATAAAACAATCCAAATCTTAACGAAGATGAGTGAATCATGTTGATTAATAAATTAAAAAAATAATACTCACAATTTTAAAATCTTGAAGGTGTGAAAGAATACTCAAAGAACAAAAACTCTTTTCAAAGTCCATAAAAATCTGTATATATAAAAACAAAAATGCGTGAAAACAAAGAGGTCTGAAACAAAAAGGTGTGAAAAAAATGTGTAAAAACTAACAAGTGCAAACATTGAAAGCTAGGGGTACGACGAAGAAACACAACTGTTGGATCAAAACATTGCAACTTTATATAAACAAAGAGGTGTAAAACAAAAAGTTGTGAAAACTAACTCGTGCCCACATGGAAAACTGGAGATGCGACGAAGAAACATTATTGTTGGATCGAAACTTTGTAACTTTTGAGATCATTAACAAAGGGTGTGATCATTAATAATACTCAAAGAACAAAAACTCTTTTCAAAGTCCATAAAAATCTGTATATATATAAAAACAAAGAGTGTGAAAACAAAAAGGTGTGAAACAAAAATGTGTGAAAAGTAACAAGTGCAAACATTGAAAGTTAGGGGTACGACGAAGAAACACAATTGAGGATCAAACATTGCAACTTTATATAAATAAAGAGGTATAAAACAAAAAGGTGTGAAAACTAACATGTGCCAACATGGAAAGTTGGGGGTGTGACGAAGAAACACAATTATTGGACCGAAACTTTGCAACTATTGAGATCATTAATAATACTCAAAGAACAAAAATTTTTCAAAGTCCATAAAAATTTGTATATATATATATATATATAAACAAAGAGGTGTGAAACGAAAATGTGTAAAACTTAATAGGTGCGATTTATAAAATATGGGGGTAAGACGAAGAAACACGAATATCGGAAAAAAACTTGTAATTATTGAGATCATTAATAATTCTAAACCGTTAGATGAGATAATAGAAACAATCTCATACGTTAGATTAAAATTGACCCCCAAAAGTGAGTTTGCTATTATATGTAGATGCTTATTATTATTATTTTTAAATAGTTCAACGGATGAGATTTTTACATTTATATCGTTTGTTAAAAAAAATAAATAGGTTAAATAATTCAATAATAAAACATATATAAAATTATACCATGTTTGTTAAAAAATTTTGGCTTATCCGTAGCTCTAGCATCACTACATGTCATCATGCCTCTCGTATATCGGTTTTGGTTTTTTCGGTTATCGTCGCAGAGTGACCACGAGTCGGGTCGTACTCTGAGCGAAAAAGATAACGTTATTGATATTTTTGACTTTCTGGAGGGTACTGTCCTGTAATAAATTTTATATGCTTGAATGTTATACTCTTTCCCAACTTAATTTTAAAAAAAAAAAAATTGTGACTGAACAAAAAAAAAAAGCCACGTACACTGATATTTTGTTCCACCGTATCTAACAGAATAATAATCTAACTAAAAAAAATTAACAGATTTGGTGAAGAAACACTAACAAGTCATTCACAACGAAAATACAAAATTACCTTGAATTAGAGATTGATGCTTGTTAGTTAACACTTCAATAAAACAATTATTTAGATTTTATTTATTAACTTGTAAGTTTTGAAAATACTCACAAAACAATTTTTTGAAATTTGTTTATGTAGTCTCTAAAAGTTTATATAAATAATAAACAAAAAGGTGCAAAACATAGAGGTGTGAAATAAAAAAGTGTAAAAATTAATGGATGTGATTTTTGAAATATGGAGGTACAACAAAGAAATGCAAAATTAAGAGGTGTGATTTTTGAAAGATGGGGTGCGATGAAAAGATACGATTAATAATTTGCAACTGTTAGAGTCATTAATAATTAGTTTATATATATAATAAACAAAAAGATGTAAGAAATTGAGGTGTAAAATAAAAAGGTGTAAAAATTAATAGATGTGAAACATGGAGGTACAACAAATAGGTGTAAGACATAGATGTGTGACATAAAAAGGTGTAAAAAATAATGGATGTGATCTTTGAAACATGGAGGTACAACAAAAAGATGCAAAAATTAAGAGGTGTGATTTTTGAAAGATGGGGATGCGATGAAAAGGCACGATTAATAATTTGCAATTGTTGGAGTCATTAATAATTTTAAACCGTTAGATGGAAAAGTGGAACTAATATCATCTATTAGATTAAAGTTAACACAAAAAAGTGGGTTTGCTATTATATATAGATCGGCTTATCGTTGCCGATCATCTCGATTTGAGCTATAGTAGTATAAATTACAATAGAAACAGAGCTAAATTAGCCCAAGCGAGATTATTGACTCTATACATTTTTTAAGCTGTTGTATTTGCATCCCTGAGATGAACAGCATATTCGTAAAGAAGAAAAATATATATGTCTACGTACTTGCTTGTGTTTTTCATTTTAAAGAGTATAGGCAGTAATTGGATTATTAAATTAGAAATCTTGATCCCAAAATCATATCCAAGCTACAATGTAAAAAAGACTTGTAGGGAAAGCTGTTGTAGTTGCATCCCTGAGATAAACAGCATATTCGTTGCATCACACGGTCCAACACATGTATAATAATCAATCATAACATACAACTACTTCACACTATCGTACAAAGATATAAATTTTGTGGATAATAATAACTCTCATAGCGTTGGCGACATAGCGACTCGGAGTAGTGTGATGACTGATGAGGAAACGACAACATATAGGACACGTGACTTTTAGTTAAACAAAGTAACAAACTATTCCCCCCACGTGTTAAACATACAATATACTATATAATTCGAAATCTTTTTCCTGTTAACATTCGTTCAAATCTTTTTAACAAAGAAAATGCGTTTCACAATATATAGATATTAAAAAAAAAGGAAAATGGTGAGAGCTTTCTAGAATCCAACTTGTTCATTTAAACTTTTTTTTTTGATCGCAAGAGACTATTTTAGAGATTTTAACACCACACATGAACTCCATTACTTAGTCGGTAGAACTTTTAAACTTTTAGCACAGTATCAGTACTTGCTAACCGCAATTGAGAAAATTGCATTTTTTTATTTTATTTTTTGTGCAAATGAGAAAATTGCATAAAAATCAAAAATACTAAGATATTGTCATGAACATAAAAAAAAAGTTATGGAGGAAAATTATAAATAATTGAATCAGAGAGAAAGAAGAAAAGAAAATAATAGAAGCAAAACGCGAGAGACCGACGCAGTTTTGGCAGACACGCGTCGAGCAGGAAGCGAACTGATCCGACACCACACTCTTGTTCAGTTGTTCCAGTGTTCACATTCTTCACTCTTCTTATTATTTCACTCAGAATTTCTCTCCACATTCACCCTTTTAGTTTAATAATGTTCTTTTACCTCTGCCTTTTTATTTTTATTTTTTTATTGTCGGTATTTTACTTGAGTATAAATTAATTATCATTCTTCTTACTTACTTCTAGTCAGCTAATTAATTAAGTTTACGTCGGTGATTGACTCATATGCTCGAAATATTATATAAATAAAAAAACCGTAATTCTAAAAATTATAGATAACTAGCATTTTTATACATGTACACACAAAAATCAAACGACATTTATATGAGAGCGGAAATCTTAATCATCTTTCTTCTTTCTAAAGAATAACAACTAGCTAATGGTAGAATTTTTTTTTGACTGGTGAGAATTTTTTATTTTCACCATGAACTTAATCATAATGTCTACAAATTAAATATTCACAATTATTTTTCTTTCTTCTGTTAATCGTAAACGTTATAGAAATTAGTAATAATTATCTCGTTTCACATATATATTTTAGAAATTAGGATGAAATGAAACATTTTCTTTACAGGAAAATATTATCATTATTTAAATTATTATTTATCCGTACTACGTAAGATTTTTTTATTTTTTTACTTGAACTACAGAAACTATATAATTTATTATACTATAAAGATGCATTTTTTTTTGGTAAGAAAATATGAGTATAATTACATATAAAAGCATGTAATAATTATCATAAAAAATATTTATGTAAACAAACCAGTAATCAGCATTGATAAACTCTTTCCGTTTGTTAGATTTTTGGCTTTACAGTTTCTTAACCCAAACATTGATAGTATATGAACCCATTGATATTTTATTCACGTCAATAACTAAAAAAAACTTACGAAAAAAACAAAACAAAAAACTCATTACTTGCATTTTCAGAAAGCTTTATCATTCACTCACCAGTCACCACCAAGCAATAAAAAAGGATTGATTTAGTTGTTATGTAATATATGTCTAGCGTCCTCGTGTTATCCAAAATTACAATTAATCCTTATTTAGCTAATTAACTTTAAAAAAAGAAATATAAATCCTGGCATAAGGTCATCATGAGCATATTCGATATATAAAACAAAAGAAACTATTACCAATTTCATTTTATACTTGCAATGTGACTAGATTTGTGTTGTAGTAATGAAGTAATTATGTCTACATTTTCTAAAAAAAAATTGGTTTTTTTTTTTTGTTTTGGCTATCTACAATTTATACAAATATGAGTATTATTTGTAGAGTAATAACTAATAACGCAATCCTCCTTTTTTAAATTTAGCTAGACACGAGTTGTTTTTCTTTATTATATCTATTTATTTGTTAGAAACAGAAAGAAAGAAAAAAAATCAGACAAAAGTCTTCAGTTTCATACTTGGGGCCTTGAGGGGTTTGTTTTTTTAATTTAAATAAAAAAATTGGGAAGTAATTAGCTAATAAATAAATAAAAGAAAAGGATCAGAGTGAGTGAAATAGAGAGAGAGAGAGAGAGAGAAAGAAGCGTTTCGTCCTCTTTCGTTTCGCTTCTTCTTCCATTAATACAAAGCAATCCTACTCACAAAGCTTTTATTCATCTCTACTTCAGTTTCTCTTGTCCTCATTTTTTCATCTGATAATTAAAACCGCTAAAACAAACCCATTCTAATTTTCATCTTTATAATCGAATCAAAAAGTTTCGATTTTTTTTTTGTTTTTAAAGAACTCAGAAGAAGCTCTGTTCTTTGTTCTTTAGTGTGTTATTTATTTTATTTTTTTTTCTGGGGGAGGGGTTATTTAGGGGTGAGAATCTGAGTGTTGGGATTTACAGAAAATATTAAAAGGAAAGAGAGTTATATTGGGAATTATAAAGCTACCATATTGGGATTTGTTGTGTTTTTTTTTTTTTTTTTTTTTTTTTTTTTTTTTTTTTTAATTAATGAGAGAAGACCAGAAATTATTAAATTTCCAAACTCTGTGTTCCCTTTCGTGGACTAGGATTTGTTTATAAAAAGATCTCTAATTTCAGAGAGATTGACTAGACCAAGAAGAAGAACAAGAGTGTAGATAAGAAGAAGAAGAATGTGGTGGTGGTGTTCTTCAACTAAAGGTCGTTCGAATCTTGAGAGGTTTCTTTTAGGAATCACTCCTAAGCCTCCTTCCTTCTCTCTTCCTCAGGTAAATCAAGCTAATCCTCGATTTAAGGGATAATTTGAGTCTTACGTCTCAACTAATCATTTTTTATTCTAATTAATCGGTTGTCTCCCCTCCCTACCTATCAAATCTCGTTTTCTAATCAACAGATTTTGTCCAGAAGGTCTTTTTTTTTTTTTTTTATAAATCACGGGATGATGTGTATCAGGCAACCTAAAAAACTTGTAAATATTTTTTCATGATTTTGGGTGTGATGAGATTTGGCAAATAGAGACAATAATTGCATGGTCCATCAAGGTGTAAAAATTATATCTATGAAAATCAAATCTATCCCTTTAAATGGTGTGTCACATTCATTTTATGGATTCTGTATCACCCACGTGGAATAAACGTGCGACTTTATTTTTTTATTATTATTATATTCAATAATCACACAATACCTATACTGAGTTTTGCTTGAATCTTCTTGATGCTTGCTTGCTGCTGGGTATGTATATATATATATATATCCTCTGGATCTGTTGTCTCTGTTTCATGGTTTATGTATGTGTTTATGGATTACTCTGAACTGCTTGAATTTGATCTGAACAAGTTAAAATCATTTAGTGATTTTGCTTCTTTTTTTGAGGTTTGAGTCTCGGTTGCAGAGCTGTTTTGAGTGATCTTTTTGACAATTCTTGGCAGGAACAAGGAAAGGATGAGGTTGAGTATTTCAGGCTTGGTGATCTTTGGGACTGTTACGATGAGCTGAGTGCATATGGCTTTGGATCGCAGGTCGAGTTAAGCAACTGTTATGCAGTACTATGTCCCGTATCTTTCAGCCATCCAAATCCACACTAACAAACCCGGCTTGATTTCCAGGTTTTAAGACATTTTAAGTCTTGTTTGTTTGATTATGGGAGTTTCAGGACAAGTTTCCAGATGTTTAATTTGTTGGAGTTTCGTCGTACTGAATAGTTTTGGCGTTGTTGCAGGAGCCAGAATGAGGTGGTTGAATCTGAGAGTAGCGAGTGTTGGAGCGATAGTGAGAGTGAAAAGTTGCTGTCAAGGTCAATGAGCAATGATTCGAGCAAAACATGGGATGCTGTCTCTGAAGATTCGGTTTCTGATCCGGATGCTACACTACTGCTCAAAGATAGACTTGGTTACCTTGACTTTAAGTACATCGAAAGAGATCCTCCCTACAAGCGGGTTCCCTTAACCGACAAGGTTCTTTCTTCTCTCCCTTCATTTCTTAGTTACTCTCTCCTCTTGTTTTTTTTTTTTATGTAATGAGCTTTGGTTTTGATACAGAAGTGTAATGTTCTTGATTCTCTTTCAGATAATTGAACTGGCGGAGAAGTATCCTGGACTCATAACCTTAAGGAGTGTCGATATGTCTCCTGCAAGTTGGATGGCTGTTGCGTGGTAAGTAGATTCTTGTTTAAGTCAACACAACCCTTCCTGTTTCGTTTACAACTTAGTGTTTTTGTACTTCGAATGGGTGACTGAGTCATATTTTGATGAATTAGGTACCCTATTTATCACATCCCATCATGCAAGAATGAGAAAGATTTGACGACAGGCTTCCTAACTTATCACACTCTTTCTTCGACTTTTCAAGGTACGTATGATCAGTGACGTATGAACAAGCACCATTTCTTGTTTATGTTTGTTTTGTTTTGTTAACGGCTTGAACAAAAGCTGCAGATAATGTGGTGGAAGGAGATCAAAGCAACAACAAAGACCAGGAAGAAACAGAAGAGTGTGATGAAGAATCTGTTGTCAACAAGAGAATCCCATTGCCTCCATTTGCTTTAGCTAGTTACAAAATGCAAGGTGATCTTTGGAGTAAGACAGGATTTGACCAAGACCGGTTGAATTATCTTCAAAAGGCTGCAGATTCATGGCTCAAACAGCTCAATGTTGATCACCATGACTATAACTTTTTCATAAACTCGAGCTTCTAAGGTCTTCTTAGCTCGTATGTTTATCGTTTCTCCCAAAAAAAAAAACAACCGTAACCCCTGAACATTTCTTTCTTGTTTCAAGCTCCTATCCTCTCTCCTTCTCTGTGTTTCTTCTGTTCTTTTTGTTTTTCTTTTGTCTGGCCCGTTGTGTTGTTTTAGGTAGCAACCGCCATCGCGGAGCTTTTCCTCCTGTTCCAAGCCAATCATGGAAGTATCTAAGAAAGAAAACAAAGTTTTTTTTTTCTCTCCCTTTACTTTTGTTTTTGGGTTTTTACAGTGATGAGAAAACAAGAAAAGTTGTTTTTCTTGGGGGTGAGACGATGTAAATGGTCCTGTGAACAGAGTACTCTGTTTTGTACTTTTCTGTCTAAATAGACAAAAATCTTTTTCTTTTTTTTTGTATGTCGGTAAGAGCAGACTATTTTTGTTGGAGTTGATGTATGTCTTGTTTTTTTTTTTTTTTCTTTTAATTTATTGTTGAATGTGATATGATGATATTTTTGTCTCTAGTCTTTAACATACAGTTACATTTTTTGACTTGAGAAATTTCTGACTCATTCTGCAACGTATTTTAGAAACGGAAGTCCAAACTTCAAAGAATTAAAACCGTAACAGTCAGACTTTCTAGTTCAACAACTTTTGTTTGCCATATCAGTTAATATAATACTTTCCTCTTAAAAATACAGGTTAACAACAAGTACTTATTTCCTTTTTTTAATTGTTCTATTAACTTTTTACAGATTTCTTCATTATAAGAGAACAAAATTATGATATGCAACTGTGTGACTATCGTTCTGATAACAAAGAAGAAAAAAATATCTACCACAAATATGGGTGTAGACTGTGTATAGCATTTCTTTAGAGATCAAGTCATTTATATACACATTTTTATTTAAAAATAAAAATTAAGGAAAGGAACACATGTTTACTCCAAATGTGTATGGTACCATTACCAAATTAGGTGTTTTCTTTTTTTTTTGAACATGTGTGTTTGTACTTGATATACTAGTTATGTAGACCGTTTAATAACCGTTTTCGATTACAATTGCAATAACTTAATAAGCTTTTTATTGTAGTTTTCTTACTTATCTACATTAAATCAATCGAAACCTGAAATTTAACTTGTAAATAGTCGAATAATTAAGTGATTTGAAGTATTTAAGGTATTAAGTGATTTTAGTTTTTTTAGTTTAATTGATTTCAAGTATGCTCTAATTTTTTTGTGTTCGATTTAATATTGTATATTTTTGGTTGACATATTAGTTATATAAACAATTCAATAATCGATAGATTGGAAACGGTTATTAAACTATTTATATTATGTCAACCGAAAGCGACAATATTAAATCGGATATGATTATCTACATGTTAAATTTTTAAAAGTTGATGGTAATTCTATAACGACAACAATCACCATCAACCTTTTTAGTTACAGTTTTGTTGTTGTTGTCTCACTTATAACATTTAAATATTTCGAGCTCTGAAATTTAACATGTAGACAATCAAATAATCAAGATATAAAACAGAACGTGGTTTTAGATAAATTTAAGGAAAATGATGATAGCTTTACTTCATATATGTAACAAAGTGGTTCTTTTTGGTTTTTAGTTTAATGTTTTCAAGTATGGTCTATATGTATTTTTTTTTTTTAAATTGTCTGTTCCGGTTGGTATAATATTCATATAAACAGTTCAACAACCGTTTCCGATAACAATCAAAATCTCCTATTTTTTTAGTAATTTGTTGTCATTTTCTCAGTAATGATTTTAATTTTTAAAGCGATCAATCTCTAAAGTTTACAACGTACAGTCAAATAATTTATGGTAATTATGTATGAAACAAAAGTATTTTAATTCAATTACAAACTTTAGATATCTCATAAAAATAAAAAATCATGTTATTTTGAATTGAATGATACACCTAAAAATTTATCTATTTTTATTAACTTTTTTTGAAGCTGAAAAATATATACTACATTAATTTAAAAATAACATCTGATAACTTTCAAAGTACATTTTTTTGATATAACCAACACATCTAATCCTATACAATGGCAGTAAATCTTTAAAATCCTTATATCTTTAAATGAATTTGTGTAGATTTTCATGTATATACAATAGGTAATCAAATCCAAAATCTTATCCAAGTAAAATAAATTAACATAAATTCAATCTTAAAAAATTAATACTAAAATCAAATCACCTAAACAAAATATCCTATTATTATTATTCATAAGATACTATTTTTTTTTTTTTTCAACAACTACATTTATGGTTGCTTTCAATTATTTTTTTCTTTTTGGGTCAAATTGTTCGTAACATTTTCTTCTCGTGGCATAAGTTTGAAGATCTTAAGATTCGCTTTTTGTTAGCTGATTATACTCAACTCTTTTGATAATCTTTTTTTTTTTTTTGAAGTTAAAAAAAAAAAATTTCCTTTTTGGGCAAATTATATGGTTGGAAAAAATTGGAATTGATTTGAGAGAGAGTAAACCAAATTAATCATCCCTCTTTCTCTCTCTCTTCTTCTTCTCCATCATTCAAAGTGTGACAATGAACTAATACAACAACGTTACGCGTCTTCTTCTCTTTTTGATTCTTTCGCAAGAAATCTTTTGCCTTCCATCTAGTCGAAATCAAGAAACTTGAAGCATCTCCGGAGATGGTTTCGTTTGCGGGTTTCGCGTTCGTGTTCGGGTTTTTACTGGGGATTCTCGCGATCGTTGCGGCGGAAGTTATAGGGTTTTTGTTTGTTCTGAAACGCTTGAATCGGAAGAGTAATAAACGACATGAATCGAATTCGGGTTCTGATCCAACTCTCAAGAACTTTGATCCTCGCCGGTCTATTGATTTCAGTCTCAGCAAACAGGTGACCAGAACCCTCCTCAATTTTGAAAAGTTTTGTGCTTTCGCAATTGATCGTTGAGTTTCGAAACCCTAATTTAATTTGACAAGATTGAGTACCCCCTAATTTTGAATTTTGAATTGAGAAGATAAAAAGAAAATGTGAGTTTCGGATTTAGTGGGAATTAGAATCTTGTGGTTTGTTTTGCTTTGGTGACTGTTTTGATCATTGTGGCTATTTTTAGATCTCTGTGATGAAAGCTGTTTAATTTTCATTTCTCTACATGCCTATATCTCAGGGAGTGATTTGGATTTTGGAAATGGATGAGAATGTAAAGGATTGGATGAAGAAGGACAAGTTACCAAAGGAGCAAAAGAAGAAGAGAGTTGATCTCATGGAGGTACATCCAATTAGGAGATTTGCTCGTATCAAAGACCATAAGCTCATCTTGTCTGATTCAGATGGCACTCAGACTTGTATTACTCTGAAAGGTTGCTTTGTTAACGCTGTTTCAGGCTCTGGACCGACTAGGAAATGGTACATGATTGTCAAAAAAAGTTTCTTTCGCAAATCCATTTTCGATAATGTCCACAAATTTCTTATCCTTTGTTTTGTGTTTTTTTAGGGCTAAAAGATTTCCTATACAAGTAGAAAGCAAAACTTCGGTTTTGTACAAGGGAAACCGAGTGTTTTACATTTTCTTAGAGACTTCTTGGGAGAAGGAGTCATGGTGTAAAGCTCTTCGTCTTGCTGCTTGCGAGAATCAGGAAAGGTTTATTTGGTCCACCAAATTGAAAGACGAGTTCCGACACTACTTGGCTTCCCTTAATGCTGCTTATCCTTCTTTTATGAAACCATCAGCTGGGTTTAGTTTTGAGTCATTGGACAAAGGGATTAAAGTGGATGGTCCTTCATCCAAGGTTCGTTTATTCTGGAAGAAGTTTTCGAAGAAGTGCTCACCTAAAGTGAATATGCCCCCGTCGGGTCGTGAAGACAAGAAGACTTCAACCCGGCCTTACCAAGATTCACAATCTACCGGTGGCTCTGGAAAGAGCACCCCAGCAAGAAGGATGCAAGATAACATCCCTGAGGAAACCGATGTCCAAGTTGTCTCACGTTCTTGGAGCCATAGCAGTCATGGATCGGATGTAGATTTAGAAGACAAGTCTTTTGATGAAGGAACATTGGCATTGAACGTACTAATTTCCCGGCTGTTCTTTGATGTCAAACAGAACACAGTGTTGAAGACTTTAGTTCGCGAACGAATCCAGGTGTGTTCCTTGAATATGAAAGCTTTCACTAAATCTGGATTTTGGTTGCGTTTATTTTTTTTTTAACTTTTCTTTGTTTGGTTAAACAGCGGGTAATGTCCAACATGAGAATTCCCAGCTACATAGGTGAATTAATCTGCTGTGATGTAGACATTGGAAATCTCCCACCTTATATACACGGTACAAGAATTCTTCCAATGGAGATGAATGGTGTGTGGGCGTTTGAACTAGATATTGAATACACTGGCGGTGCGGGACTTGAAGTTGAAACTCGGGTTGATGCCCGAGAGGAAGAACTGCAGAAAGGCATAGCTGAGGGAAAATTGCAGCCAAATTCTGCTGGGGATGTTTCACCTGGTCTCCTTGAAGGTCTTGCAGATTTTGAAAAGCAATTAATCCCCGAAGGAATTGTTGATGCACAAGATGTGAGAAATGGTGGGAACGACAAAACTGGTTAGTACAACATTTGCTGATTGGCTTATGTATTCATCTAATCATTTTGCTTGTGATCTTGCATAATGCTTAGAAGCCATTAGACCAAGGACTATAAAGCAGATTGATTTTTTATTTGTGTAGATGAATATAAGGGTTTAAAAGGTACAAAAGCAGCTCCGAGCAATGGATCCAAGTGGAAGTCTATTCTGAAGAATATTGCTGAACAAGTATCCCAGGTTGATCTTCATTTTTTCTGTTGTAGAAGACAGTTCCGTTGCTTGTTGTTGCGCTCTTGGTTCCCAGTGCCCAAGCTTCACGACCACGGATTGTGGTGTGATTAATAGGATCTGAGAGCAGAATTAGGAGCACCTATTTCTTACCTCTTGTAGTAATTTAAGACTATTTCCATTTGTAAAAACTGCAGGTGCCTATTACTTTGTCTATAGGGGTGTCTTCGCTTCGAGGGACGCTCTGCGTACACATGAAGCCGCCTCCATCTGATCAACTGTGGTTTGGCTTCACAAACATGCCTGATATTGAATTCAACCTTGCATCTGCTGTTGGTGAACACAAAATCACAAACAGCCATGTTGCTATGTTCTTGGTCAACCGGTTCAAGGTAAAGCTGTTGCGTCTCTTTTGTTTTACTGAAAGAATTTGAACTAACGATAAGACAAAAACAAATTGTGTAGACGGCAATACGAGAGGTCATGGTGCTCCCCAATTGTGAAAGCTTAACTATTCCTTGGATGACAGCTGAAAAGGATGATTGGATCGAACGCAATATTGCTCCATTCATGTGGCTGAATCAAGACTCGACCAGTGATCACGAAGCTGCTGAAGCGAAATCTAAAGCTGACAAGCCACCGACTCCTGAACAAATGCAGAAAACTGCCAACGTTGTTCCCCAGAAGCCTAGAATTGAAGAAGTACCTGTGTCTGCACCATCAGCTGATTCCACAGCTCTGACAATAGAGAGTCAGAAGTCCTTGGACGAACTCCAGACTCCGTTGCTTGAAAGCAGCGAAAAGCAGGATACGGTAGCACGAGGAGGCAATGGCAATGCCGGAGACATTCTGCCGCGCAGTATCCAATCACCGTCGATGTCGTCTACAGTTTCGAGCGAGGAGGATGATTCAAATTCAAAGGGAAAGAAAATGGGGGCAGCAAAGGCGAGGATGTTCGACTTAAGGAAGAAAGTGGGAGAGAAGTTTGAAGAGAAGAAACGTCACGTGGAGGAAAGAAGTAGACAGATTGTTGAAAAGATGAGAGGACCTTGACACAGATTGTTCAAACCAAGAAGAAGGAAGCTTTTTTTTCCTTTTTTTTTTTTTTTTTTTTTTTTTTTCAGGTTTCAGCAAAAGAAAACTGATAAGACAGAAGAAGAAAGCCAGTAGATTAGATTATATAGGATATTGGTACTTGTATTCATATGTTTGGTAAAAAGATCTGAGTATTGCGAAATCATCATTCTTTATTCTTATTATTACAACAAACAAAGAGTAGCAGCAAAACAAAGTATCTATGCAAAGTGATTTCATTCATACGCACAAAGAAAGCTTGAACAAAGACCAAAAGCAGTGACATGAGGAGAAAAGTTCCATCTAGTAATCTTCAGGAGCCAAGGGCTGGTGTGTGTGGTGGGTAGGTGGCTCGGTGGGTATGACCATGTACTCATATATAAGAGCTGCTAAGGCGCCACCGATGAATGGTCCGACCCAATAGATCCAGTGGTCATGCCACCTCCATCCCACCAATGCTGGACCAAAGGCTCTAGCTGGATTCATCGATGCACCAGAGAATGGTCCACCCACTAAGATGTTTGCTCCAACGATGAGTCCGATTGCCAGCGGCGCTATGATCCCGAGGCTTCCACGTTTTGGATCAATCAAAGTCGAATATACGACGTAGACTAAGCCAAATGTTAAAATGATCTCTAGAACAAGTCCATTAACCGCTCCAACACCTGATGCTACACGGAAACCAACTGGTCTCTGCATGAACACAAACTTTGTTTGAGTCCTTATTCGTTGAAATTGACTTCTAAGTTTCTAACACGAAGCCAACGCCAAAATACTAATTTGAATGTAATTTAGTGTTTTACCAGGCCGTTTGTAGCGAGTCTTAACAAGAGACAAGCGAGGATGGCTCCAAGAAGCTGAGCGATCCAGTAGTAGATGGCACGGATCGCTGAAATTCTTCCTCCAATAAGAGCACCAAAAGTGACTGCCGGGTTTACGTGTCCACCAGAGACATTGATCGCTGCTGAAACAGCAGCGAACAGAGCAAACGCATGAGCCAACGCCACTAAAACCAATCCTCCTGGCGTGTTTGTTCCCGCATGAGCAGCGTGGTTCCAATACAACTTATCTAAGAAAAAATAAAGACACAAGTCACAACACATATGAAACGACTCAAAATACAGAGTCAGAACGGTGCATGCACGAACCGAGAGAGAGGATAGAGCCTTCAGCTGCAAAGACGAAGACAAAAGTGGAGAGGAACTCTGCTAAAGTGGCTCGGATAGAGTCAGGGTGTGTAGCCTCGTCGGCTCTACCGAAACCATACGCTCTACGAGCTGATGTTGCCATTATCGTCTAAATTAAACACTCAAAATTAAACAATAAAGTGTGAGGAAGAAAGAGAGAGACAGAGAGAGTTTAAAAGAAGCCAAAAGAAGCGAAGTCGAAGTAAAAAGGGACAGATGTGAGACTTGAGTGTCTTAAGCTGGACACGTAGCTTGAAATTGCATGCAATTACTTAACCCATATATAACTACAATGTTTTTGTTAAGAGTTCGTGTTCGTGCTGCTTTCTTACTTACCTGTTTTGGACGAACCTTAAGGTTCCGGATATATAATACATGTCGTCATGTACGTGTTAATGTATGTGTATGTGTTCGGTTTGACTATACATGCATGTGTGCCAAGTAGAGATAAACAAGTACGAATCTTCTAGAGTTGGGAAAACAGTGAAAACTATGCGGTTTTACAGTAGATTAATCAGTTTTAACATCACGAAAATGAAATTGTGATAATCGTTTGCTAAACGTGCAACACAGTATACTGCTTTTTTTGGTTATAATTTATTAACACTACACTTTATAACACATAACACTCACTAAGTTACAAAATCAATGTGAACTAAAACATTCATTTTCCTCCTTTATAATGAAACATTGTTAAGTTTTGTATTGAAACAGAGACGCTTAGTTTTCACCTCACAAAATATCCGATTTTTCTTCTTTAATCTTTTTAGGCTTCTTCTGATTTTGGCGGGTTAACAACTGATAAGGAAAATGTAAAAAAGGCAAAAAAGAGGTTTACATAACGTTTTCTGCATGATCTATAGAATCTTTATTACCATCCGAGAATCCCAAAACTGTAATCTCCATTCAAGTTTCATATCAAAGAGTGTGACTTATTCAGTCATGCGTTGTTAGCTCCAGAAGCAGCAGCCTCGGCCGCTTTCTTCTTCTCCCTCTTCTTCTTGTTTCTAAGAGCGTTCTTGCTCATCTCTCTGCATTAACACCAGAGCATCCATCAACATATGCATGACGGTTTCTCAGATTATGTATGTATGTATTGTAAGATAAAGACTTACCCTGCTGTGTTTACTCCAAGCAACTGCAATTGCAAATAATGAAACTATCAGAGACATATTTGATATGTAACGCCAAAAATGTTCAATCGAAAACGGTAGTAACAGTGAATATCCCATTGGTGGTTTGGTTATGGACAAGCGTATTTAAGAGCTCACTGAGAGAAACTTTGGTCATTTTCGTTTTTCGTTTCAAACATGAATCAGAATCATGACTGTGTATGTTAACAATAAGTAATTTGATATCACCGGAGATTATAGAAAAGTTATTGAGTTACCTCGGCTTGAATAGCAGCTGCGTGCTTAGCATGAGGAGGTTGATATGCAGCCGGTTTTTTTGCAATAGTGTTGGGAACAATAGCTTTCTTCTGAGCTGATCCTTGTCCTAAGATAGATAAGTCGAAATCGATTAACATGGTAAGTTCACAAAACCTTCTTACAATCAGAGACAGGTTTAAGTGTTTAAACAAAGAGAGATGAGGACCTTGTGATTTTCCCTCGCCGAGTTTCAATGATTCAACTGACTTGATAAGTTCGCTGATCTCACCGAACCTGTCCGGAGACTCTGGTTTCCATTCAGCCTGTAGGTAAATTAACCATAGCACTCCAGTAAGACAATTGGTAATTAATGTCTTTTTTTTTCAGAGCTGTTGAAGAGACATACCTGATACAGCTTCTCAAACGCCTTTTTGAAATAACGCTTTCCATCGTAGTTGAAGATTTTCATCCTTCAGTCAAGACAACGACGAAACATAAGTTTAAACTAAGAAGAAAAATAGAAAAATACCATCTCTGACGACTTCAAATATAACAGTGGCTGGTTCATACATTCAACTTTAAATATGTTCCACAGTATTCATTTCACCACTCGTTCTGTTCGGAAAAGAAACTAAACTCAATGACAATAATGTGGCAAGAAGTATTAACATACCCATTGTCAATTTGACGTCTTGGTGCTGTTGAGGCAGTCAAGAAATAACGCCCATCCGAAGACCATTCACTTGTTACAGACCACTCGGCTTTATTACTTCCAAGCTGCTTCTTGCTGACAACATCCCAGAACGCCTGAAATATAACACCATTTATAGAGAATTGTTTCAAAAAAGAAAATGAGAACTGCTGACTAATTGTCACAATGTCGTCACCCCAAAATTGAAAATATGAAGAAGACAAGGGATCCTTATTTACCATATCACCAGGCAAGTTACCGAATCCAGCCACACATAAAACTGTGGAACATTGTTTGGAAGTTACAAAAACATGTATGTACATAAGTTCACTGTTTAAAAAGACACAAAAACAAGAGACAAAGAAATGAGGGATGAAGAAGAGAATCATACCTCTCCCTTTTGGGTTCCATCGAAGAGTGTTATAAGGACCTTCGCCAAGTTCCATCAAGGGTTTGCAATTCTTGTCAAAGATTGTTACACAAGCAGGCATAACTGAAGCACAGTTAAGGAAAAAACAATGTTCGAAGAAAGCCATGCCCAAAAGAGCGTATAGATAAAAGCAAAATAACATCTTAACAAGAACACAAGGAGATTAACATGTCAACTGATAAACATTATTCCTAAATGAACTCTTACATATAAGTCGTTATAGCTGATGGAAAGGATACAGCCATATACAACTGCAAACTCTGAACCAGAAAAAGACCATTGAACATCATGAACTGGTCCTTCTTTACCTGTTAAAGCACCAAAGATTCAGTATTCAGTACCACTAGCAATCACAACAGCAGATATATTAAGCTTAGGACTTACGTAATGGAACGAGGCCCTCATGTGTGCCATCTATTGTAAGGTAGTGTAGCTTTGTTTCCCCATAATAACTTTGGTTGGTCTTGTCAACATCTGATTGTACAACCACTAAGAGTCCAGTGGAACCGTGGTTCCAACTAAACTGCACAGAAGAACATCGGAAAAAGCTACGTCGAGCACTTGGCTGACTCTGCAAATCTCTCCCACATCCAAATATCTGGACACTGCCTGGACTCCCCTATACATGTAAGAATTAACACGTCAGAGTTGCTTGTCTACAGGGGAAACAATTATACACATTGTTGCTCTGCAACTTTCAGAATGAAAAAAAGACAACCTTTCAAACGAGAAAACTAACAGCGTTAGCATATAGAAGGAAAGATGTTTCTTTTACTATTCAAAAGCAGAATGCGTTAGCCCAAGAAACGAAAAACACCTTTGATTCTGGAACAAACACAGCAACATGGGAAGCTGGCGTTTTAGAAAGCTCAAATGCAGCAACCCCAGGAACTCTGATCCGGGATGTTATTCCTTTCGAGAAATCTTTCGGATCAAAGAACTGAACCTCATTTGTAGCTAACCGGCACGCGGAAGATTCATCAGGACAGAAGCGAATTGATGGCCTACGTAGCAAAACAGAAACACCCCGTATCATAAAAGCAGCATAATAAGCATAAAGACTATTATCTATATCCACGCATCTTACATGCTCGCAATTTAGTACTGAGACTTGCTTACCATGTGGTTTTAGTAATGGATTTTTGGTAATGACTATGTGCCAGATCTCCAGTCTCAGTATTCCAAACAGAGACGTTCTTCTCCTGCGGAGTAGTGGGTTTTTGAAATGTCTGAAGATAAGTCCCGCATGGAGATAGCTCAGCAGCCGTAACATTAGCTATAGTGAACGACCGCACTTCTGTCAAGCTGGAGGAATTATAGATACTGATGATCCCATCTGATTTCATCGCCATCAGCTTGGATCCATCAACACTGAACTTGGTGTTGGAGCATGAAACTCGTTCAAGCTTGAGAGTTGGCTGACCATTACTGAATGGAGGACCATTCCACACA
Organism: Camelina sativa; assembly: GCF_030686135.1. Classification (NCBI taxonomy): domain Eukaryota; kingdom Viridiplantae; phylum Streptophyta; class Magnoliopsida; order Brassicales; family Brassicaceae; genus Camelina; species Camelina sativa. The sequence continues at coordinate 21,830,264 of NC_141895.1, read as the reverse complement.
GAGAAACCGTCAGCTTCTCTAACTGCAAGAAAAAAAAAGTGACTTCAGAGACGAGAGAGACATTTTGAACATAACTCCAAGAATGAAATTGAGTTTCAATGATTCACATACCTAATATCTCCAAGGACGGTGAAGAACTCATTGCTTCCTTTGAGATACCTGATTTAATGCATTGATGTAAAGAAACAAAATCACCAGAATTGGTACACTGTGTTAGAAGATTATCCCAATTTCACAAATTAACATAAAGTTCCCAAATTTCTACTTCATCAATAACTAGTTACACAAGAATCACGACGGATGAAACGAAAATCGCAAAATTACTTTACTGGGTCGAAGAAACACATTAAAGTAATCAACTTTATTATAAAACTTCTCAAGGTGAACGGGAAGAAGAAGAAGAAGAAGAAAGCACCTGAATGAAGCACGCAATCGGCGGTGAGGGGTAGTCGTCGATCGCTGTTGTGGCCGGGGGGGGGGGGGGGGGGGGGGGGGGGGCTTTAGCTCTGAACCGTATAAAGAGATTACCCTAACTTTAAATTTTCATCAGCTTTCCGAAAACCTCTGACTAAACTGGAAGGTTTACTGCGATTTAAATTTTACGGCCTAGAAAAAAAAAAAGGCTGACGTTTTTTTGTAAAAACTTAAAAAGGTTGTAGTTTTCTCAGTGGAGTACGGGTGCATCGTCTCGACCAGGTGAATCTCTTTACTAATTTCGAATCAAGTTTGGTTTTTTCTTCGAGAATCGTGTTGTTTACTAAGAATTGGCTTTCGCTTTTGGTCTGTGATTTCATATACGGTCTCTTTCCTAGAGTGTTCACCAACTGCTCCACGAAATTACTCAAATAGAACCCTAATTTTTTGTCTATCTCCGGCGAAAATCTCTGTAGATTGTTTCAATTCTTCATAGGTTATTGATCAGTGTTCTGTCTTCTATATACTGTCACTTTCCCCAAATTCAAAAGTCCCAGTTCTGTTCAATTGTTTTCCTATTGTACAAGGAGGACAAAGCAATTTCGACTTTGTACTTCAATAATACAACTTTCTTGTATATGTGTTGATTATTTGAATGATTTTTTATTTGAAAATTTGAAGGGTTCCAAGCTTTGGTTTTCGAACATGGCGGAAGTAAGTCTTGGTATGCTTATAGACATTGTGGACGAGGAGTGGATGAGGGACACTTTACCTGATGATGGTAACCTATTTATCCCTTCCACGTTATACCTCAAGATCATTCATTGTATTTCCCCCAAAATCCAAATTCATCGAAGATTGTTGTGGTGTTATTGTTGCAGATCTTCCATTGCCTCCAGTGCTTGCTGTTAGGACTGATGATACTGAAGAAACCAGTATGTCTCTTTGTTCTGATTTTGCTTTGCTTTAGCTATCTGAGATTCTAAATTAGCTCTCTAAATGTCTTTGGAACACATAGTCGTCTCTTAAAACTGCTAGTTAGTTTTGAGAATTCACACTAGTAGTGTCTAGTGATATGCATATGTGATCTACTAAAATAGTTGAGATCTCAAATGTCATGTAAGGAAACCACACAAATAAGCCACTTTTGTTGTGTATGTTACAAACACCGTACAGCTAAGGTATGAGCTTTGTTTAAGAGAGTTTTGAGCTTTGTGGCTGCTTAACTAATGTTGTAATCCATCCCAATTGCGATTGTTTCAGATCAGGAAACTCAGCAAGCAGATGCAGAAACTTGGCGTGATCTTGCACTGGATACACAGTAATAGCCAATTGAGCACAATGGAAGCTTTTCTTAAAACTCCTTTGTTTCTCGTTGTGTGTGATCAAAAACAAAACTTTTCTTGGCTTTGTATGATGAAGACATAATAATTGCCTTATTCTATCTATCTTATTAAATTGTGCGTTATAGGAATAATAAATAAGTTTGCCTGTTAACCATGACGTCAGATCTCTGATGACGTGTCTCATGCTGATTCGTTCACGTGGTACTTCATATTTAAATAAATTTCTCGGAAAAAGGAAAAAAAAAAAAAAAAATAGAATTCAGGTGTAAGGGGAATGAATATGCTGAGCTTATCACTGAGCCGTAATCATGTTCCTCCATTAACGCTGTTACGTCGTCATGAACGAAGAAGAATCCTCAATCTCCGATGTCGATCGTCTCTTCTCTTTCACCAACTCGTCCGCACTAAACTCGTGCTCCCTTCGTCTTCTTCACCTGGATTTATTATTGCTATTTCAGCATCTTCGTCGTCTCAAGTCGCCGTTCCGGAATTAGAAGACGACGAGGACCACTTCGATGACGAATTACGCCGTCTCTTGGCGCTGGTACCGGAGGAGATACGAAGGACACTGGAGGAGCACCCTGAGATTAGTGAACTCATTGAGATAGTGTTGGATTTAGGTCGTAAGCCTCTGGCGCGATTCCCTTCTGGAGATTTTGTTATCTCCGACGACGCTGTTAAAGTTAATGATTTGGAATTCGCTGTCTCTCAGGTTGGTGAGTCTCTTTGTTTTTGGTTCTTCTTCTCCGGTGCAAATTTTCGTTTGACGAAAACACCTATAGCTGCTTGCTTGCTAAGAGTCTAACACCATGAATGTGTTCAGGTTGGTGAGTTCACTAATGATAATCGAGCTGGGATTAGCCGGACGTTGCATCGTATTAGTGCGATACGGAATCGGAAAGGAGATATTATTGGATTAACTTGCCGTGTTGGTCGATCTGTTAGAGGAAGCGCAAATTTGCTGCGTGATCTTGTTCAAGATGGGAACTCATTGTTGCTTATTGGTCCACCTGGTGTGGGGAAAACCACAATGATTAGGTTTGCGTTAGTTTCTTCTACATTAATCAGTTTGCTCATATAGTCCATGGATTTTGATATAGTCATTGATTGTTTTTTATTCAGGGAGGTAGCGAGAATGCTAGGAAATGACTATGAGAAGCGAGTAATGATTGTTGATACTTCCAATGAGATTGGTGGTGATGGTGATATACCTCATCCAGGGATTGGTAATGCTAGGCGGATGCAAGTCCCTAACTCTGACATCCAACACAAGGTTGGTTAGTAGTTTAGATTGCTTGAGCCTTGTTTATTTTTAAATGAGGTGGGAGATGATGGTTTATTATGTCCTTCAATTTGCTTACCTTCAGGTACTGATTGAAGCAGTAGAAAACCATATGCCTCAAGTGATTGTGATTGATGAGATTGGAACTAAACTTGAAGCAATAGCTGCAAGTACAATAGCAGAACGTGGAATCCAGTTAGTCGCCACTGCTCATGGAGCTACCATCGAGAATTTGATTAAGAATCCTTCATTGGACCTTCTGGTTGGAGGTGTGCAGGTTAGACTTGATATGTTTGCATACCGTTCAAACCCAAATCAATATATTGTTTGGAGATTTTAGTTTGAGATATTATGAGAATCTCTTACCAATGGTCATTCTAGCATAAATCATTGCCATTATGGCACTGTACTTCTTAAGAAATTAGTTGACCATTTCCCATGGATCTCTTGCGTCTCGATATGTCAGCAAAACAAGATATAGGGCACAGGAACCATGTAGCAGATTAAATTGAGTAATATCATGTTGTAGGAACTCGATGGTCTATAATATTGGATCAGTTCTTTTTCTGACAACTAGTTATAGAGCATTCCAAATTTCTATTCTCTAAAATTTATTCTTTCAGACATATTAATGGAGACCTTTGGCAGAGTGTGACTCTTGGAGATGAGGAAGCGACCAGAAGAGGTGGCCAGAAGACAGTCCTTGAAAGAAAAGGTCCTCCAACATTTAACTGTGGTGCAGAAATAGTTTCAAAGACTGAAGTTCGAGTTCATCGTAGTCTTGAAGCAACTGTTGATGCTGTTCTCGCAGGTAGATTCTGTCTTATTGAGTTGGAACTGTTGATAAATGCAAAGTACATATACATAAATGCAGTGCAGCATATATTTGGATACAACAACGTTTTAAGATTCTGGCTTGACTCTTGAGTTAATTTTCTTCTTTTGGCTCATCTCCTGGCTAAAAGGTCGATTACCAAACGTTGAAATCCGCAAAGTAAAGTCTCATGGAGTGGAAGTGATTATGGAGAAGGAACCTTTCATCGACGAGACGACTGTGGATAGTAATATACATGAAGAGGAAACATTAGATATTTCGAAGCTCACCAATGAGGAAACGATATCTGAAGTCCCTCCAACTAAGGAGATAACTGAAGCAGAACCGTCAGGGCAAGAGACACTGATGTATTTATATGTCTATGGGGTAAGATTAGAATGAATTTTGCAGATTCTCCAGTTTTTAATACTCTTATGCTATCTCTGTTGATATCCATATACTAATACACAGATTCACCAATTTCTCCCACTCAGATTGCAGAGTCAACTGTTCTTCAGGCAATCAAACAACTAGAGATGGAAACTGCAGTAGAATTAACTGACGACATTAGCGAAGCAGAAGCCTTACTTGCGTTGCAAGCAAAGATCAGGAAGAATCCTCGGATTAAATCATTAGCTACATCTCACGGTATACCTGTTTATGTAACAAAGGTAAAAAAAAACAAAAACTAAGAATTTCTTGTTCTTCCAGTTTTCTAGTTCCAGCCTCTTTACCAAAAGAAGCTTTTTGTCTTGCAGACTAATTCAGGTATTCAAGTGGCCAAGGCAATACGAGCATTACTAACTGATTACGAAGATGGACTCGGAGAGTTTGGATCAGAAGAACGTCTAAAACTATCTGAAAAAATGGACGCCTTAGAGGTAACTAAAGAGCTAGTCAAAATTTATTTGATAGTAACCACATTTCAGGATTTCTTAACACAAAATCGTTTACATGCAGGAAGCGAGATTAGCGATAGAGCGGATAGTGATACCAAAAAAGGAAACAGCTGATTTACTACCGAGACAACCTAAGATCGTGTCTCTTCAAGGAAAGCTAGTCAGGAAGTATAATTTACGATCAGAAAGAAAATGGAGAGAGGATGAGATGTATCTACGGATCATCCCTTATGGGACAGAAGAAGACAGAGACGACGGTGAAGATGAAGGAGAAGTTGAAGAAGAGAACGGAGAAGAGCTTGAAGAGTTCGGTTGTGCCACGGGCGAGTCTAATGGTTCACCCTATGGCATCGACAGGTTACCTCTCTTGCCTGATTAGTTTTATATGTTCGTACAATATTGAAGATACACTTTTGTGAATGAAAATAGATATACCGTATCCTCAAACATATTTGATAATTGGTAACTATGAACAGAAACTCAAACTAATGTCGAAAGTTTTTGTAGAATGTTGATGTTTTTTTTTTTTTTTTTTTTTTTTTTTTTTTTTTTTTTTTTTTACTTTAAACATTTATCTGTTATCATATTCGACCAACGGAACGAGTTGTGTCACTGATCGCATTTTGAATTCAACTAATTTTGTTCTTTCTTTCTTGGAAAACTCACCTATTTGCATAGCATGAATCAAATTATTCATCTAACAAAGTGATATTTCAGATTTAGAAAAGTTATCATTAATTTTCTTTATAAAAAAATAAAAATAAATAGTTGACTTTACAGCAAATCAACACCTTGAATGATTTGTTCTTACAATTCCCTTTTCGAAAAAAGGTTTGTAATAAAGTTGTGTGTGACCTGAGTGACTCTATGCATATCATACCGTCATGCATTAGAGATTTCTTTAACTTATCTTCTTTTCAGCTATCATGATCCATTTTAATCCTATGATTGTTATTTAACTCAAAAGATAATTGATAAACAAGCATATACACTAGACAAAAAGAATAAAAATATAATTATTTTAGTTATATTTTCGAGCTAAATGGAATAAAAAGTTGGATAAAAATAAGTAAGAAGAGTTGAAGTGCGGTTATGTAAGAAAGTGCCGTCCAGAGGAGTGAGGACCACTTAAAGGAGGTAGTAGTTAGTTTACGTCTTATACCATTCATAAACCCTTAGTCATCTGAGAGGACCGACTATACTTTTGTACTTTTACTAGTGCTTTTTATTCGAGGGATCTCATTTTGGATTTCAGTTTGTTACACGAAGGTTTTCTTAATACTCGATCATATGTACCTTTTTGTGAAACTATAGTTTTCTAGCTAGAAAGTTCAAGTTAGTCTAGGACTATCCAGTAAATAATACACTTATGAGAAGGGTAAATCGTTCAAACTAGAGGGTGAAACTATACTACTACCACGTATTGGGTTGCATACGGTTAATCCAACAGTGATCGATTTGGTATTTTGTAGGATTCTAAACATTTGTATCGTATACATGTATTTGTTATGAGTTTGTAACCCATTATTTAATCATGTATAGATGGTTTTATGAGTTTTTTTAGATAGTATATTGGTTTTCAATAGTATCGTTATAATTTGGATTCAAATCCGTGTAATGCATATTGTTGAAATTAAAAAAAATTGAGAAAAGTGTGTTAAGAAAATAATGTTTTAATACCATGGTGTTTCCTGTGGTATTGGTCCAACTCGCTAAGTGTTTCTAATTTTATCAAATGAGGTATGGTTTAAATGTTCCACAAACGTATTAAATATGATTTTCTGGTCCACGAACGGACGATAAAGAAATGGATATGTTTAGTTTATGGACGAACGAGCACATACCTCTCCATGTATTAAAAAATGATAAATATTCACTTGTCAACGGAAAAATATTCATATTATAGCATAATAGCAAGAACAAAAAAAATCTACAGTCGTATCAGAAAGAGAAATACGTTAAAAGGTTAAAATAGATAAACAAATAACGTTTAATTTCTTACCATAATATGTAATATACTAATCTGTATCAATACTTAAGCAATGTGTTAAACAATGACATTATAGGTCCATCAAGTTTTGTAATGTATATTGCTTTCGGCCATGTAGCGGTTTAGGTAGAGATTAGAGACGTGTTTTAAACAAAAACTGCATGGGAGATGTCTTAGCATCAAACTGACAAAAAGAGTTAGACTACCATCAATTTCTGTGTGCAATACATGTTTGCATAACCTATTTTGTAATTTGGTAAACTTTCGTGAATTGTTTCATCTACCCAATCAAAACAATATATGAATATATAGAGTATCAGAGAATCTTGAGTATCTAAATTAACCAATACTATACAAATCGTATCTCCATTGCACAAGCTAAGATTCTTGGATATCCAATCTAACATATTTAAAACAATTTATTTGTAATCTCAAAAATTAGGTATTTCTGTCTATTCTTGTCTCTTCAATAGTTTTTTTCTTTCTCTCTGGAAAAATAAACTCTCTTTAATAGTTGGGTTGAAGTTAGTGTTTTAATCACTTTTTCTTCGAGCTTCCAATTGGTATTTCACTTAGTCTATAAAACTAAAGCGCCACATTTTGTATCCACGACAAAATCCAAAATCGTTTCCGTTTATAAACTTTTTTAATATCATAAATGAGTCTTCAACTTGTTATTAACAGAAATAAAATAGAGTGATAGATTTTGTCCTAGTCTCTATATTTAATTTTAAAGAATCAAAGTGAGAAAATTAGTGATTTGGACCTCAACTCATGATTCATGTATATTCTCTAAGTTCTCTTTAATTTATTATAAATGTCTATTCAATAATATCGACACAGTAGCTAGTATTCAGAGATTCATGGTTGCTTTTCATTGTTAGTGACAATACTTATCTTGTTGTTTTATAACTTCGGTTATTTTCAGCCGATAGAATCAAAAATTCAATGAAACGACTTTACTCAGATCCTTTGATTCGGAGTTACGTTAGTAAACTCAAATCGTCAACTAAACTAAAGGCCAACCCCAAAAAAAAAAAGTCGGCATCGATGGACTTCTAACTACGACAATTTTTTTAATATTTGAGTCCATTCACGATTGTCCCCCATATTTGCCTTTTTATATTATGAACTAGTTTAGTTGGTTTATCATTCAAAGGCACTCTAATTACACAATCTTTCTTTCTCCTAATTACACATGTCGTCTTCAACACTTAAAACTTTTCTTTTTCCTTGAAATTTTCCTTTGTGGGTATATACTATGAATACATTTACAATCTACTAATGAATTTATCCGCATGCATTATTCAAAAAGTTTTCATTCTTTGTATTTTTCTTAGCTTTCATATATTTTATTATTATATGTTGACAAAAGGAATATTGCATATGTATTAAAAAGTGCATCTTATTATTAGCCTCGATTATAAATCTTCTTTAACGACCGCCTTCTTTTGTTTTTTTTTTGTCGTCTCGACCGTCTTATCTATTTTATAATGTATAGCATTTCAATGAGATTCATCATGACCCCAATGCCACTTCTCTATATAAATGCCTTAAGCATGTGATGCAAATACACAAAAATCGTTGTATACCAACTTAACATATTCATTAACACCTTTCTAAATTAAATCATTAGCACATTAACACATGGCTAACTTGAAATTTTGGCTGTGCTTATTCTTGATCTGCGTTTCCGTATCGCTTTCATCAGCGTCTCGGCCACTGCAGCAACGATCTCCAAACGCAGATGGTATTAAACGAGGGCGTATGATGAGAGAAGCAGAGAAAGTGTTGAAAGCGAGTATGGAGAAGCTAATGGAAAGAGGTTTTAATGAGTCTATGAGACTAAGTCCTGGAGGTCCCGATCCTCGCCATCACTAAGTCTTATACTCTCGTAGTTTTGAATTCGAGGATGTATATTTTGTTCTTGATCGAGAAGCGGTTTAGAAGAAAACATATCAATCCTTTTCTCTTTTTTTTTTTTGTTTGTAAGCCTTGTTTGTACGTTTGGCGTAAACAATAAATTGATGTAACTGTTCGTTACGAATTTTATGAATTGTGCATGCTTTACGTACCTTATACATTCCACTATATAGCTAGTAGTCTAGTAGAGAGGCCTTTACATATAAAGTATGAGAAAGGGCAAAGAAATATACTTTGAAAAGGGAAACTGATTAGTTTAAGCTATCCTGTATTTGATTCTCTTGGTGGCTCGTGTAGATTAAACACTTTAAAATTATGTTTGGAAAGTTTAGTATAATACACTCTTTCTCCTTATCGTCCACCAAAATTACAAAAACATATATAAAAAAAAAGAGAGAGAAAGATAGTGATTGAAGTAAAAAAAAAAAACAGGGGAAACACAGAGATCTGCAGGTTATAAGGAAAACTATACTTTTTATTTAAGATCGAAGTCAACTTCTTCAATTTTATAATCTTTCTTTAAGAGATCAAAACTATGAAACCCATGACTATGAAACTCATGATGTCTAAGATTTTTCCATTTCCATCTTATTAGTTTCGTTACAAATCCACAAAAACGTACAAGTCGTCCTTGACGATCAAACAAATAGTAATTCAAGAAAATAATTCAAAGTAAGTTACAAAATGAATCTTTATATATGAAAAAAATTACAAAAACGATGAAAAAATTAATTATCTGTTGGAAGAGGATACTTACAATACCTCTCATTCTTCATACACATAAAGAATCTCTCATAAGCCAAAGCCATTTGAGTCGCTGTAAACATGGAAAGAGCGTATTCTTTGCAAGCTAGTCCTTTCATCTCCAAAACCCTAGACCCATATCTTACAACAGAATCCAAAGTTTCAACAAGAGATCTCACGTTTGGTGAAAATGTGTACCCAAACCGCTCATCCACTACCACTGTCCCAACAATGCTCGGATAGTTAGGTACTACGACCGGTTTCCCACACTGCATCGCCTCAATGATCGTCAAATCGAGCCCTTGAGGTCTCAACGTCGGATTCACAAACACATCTAAAGCGTTGTAGAAACCAGAGAGCTCTTTAGGCTCTAAAGCTCCTAAAACCCTAACGTTTTCACCCAACTCCGCGTATCTTTTTCCCCAAGGACCAGATCCAGCCACAAGCAGATACACTTGCGGGTGAGTTTTAACGATCGAAGCAAACGCTTCGTAGAGAAGTGGATGTCCTTTGTCTCTCACCAAACGTCCAGAGACACCCATCACAATAACTGTCCCATTACCATCAGGAACACCGTGCTTGGCCCTGAACCTAGCGCCAGACTTAGGGGAATACACAAACTTGGTCTGGTCAACACCGTTGACTATAACGTGAACGTTTCTCTTAGGAAGCTGATAGATGTTAACGAGAACCTCACGCGCGCTATTGCTTATGCAAATGTGCTGTTTATATCTCGGGAAGAATCTGATCTCATCGACCAGTCTAGGCATCGTTTGTTGAAGATCAGAGCTAGTAGGACGATCATTCGAAAGCTCTTGAAAAAGATTTGAATGCATAATCTCGTACCAGATACCGTGCCATGTCACAGCTATGTCACCGTTAGGCACCATTTTGACACGCCAATGAGGCAGAGAAACACTCTCAGTATGAACATAATCGAAGGGATGATCTGCACCGTTGATTCTGTCGAAGATCTCAAAAGCTTGAGAGTGGTTAAGTGTGCCGTGCTCGTTTGGAGCAAAGTAGACATGAAGATCTCCGTTGTTGTGATACTCTTCACGGTTACTTCTGTCGGAAGAAACCGTGAAGACGTGAATCTCGTGACCTCTTGAGGCAAGAGAATTGTAGAGAGTGTAAGCATGACGCTCCATCCCTCCGGGGATCGAACCAACAGGCCATGATTTGCAAAAGACAGCGAGTTTGAGCTTCTCAGAGATTGGTCCGAGAGAGAGTTTGTTCCAAGGGAATGTCAAGTCTCGAAGATCTCCAGCAAACGGAAGAAGATTCACAGAGGAAAATGTCACCGGAGAGTAATCGAACTGTGAGGAGAAGATGTAGTAAGAAGAAGAGAAGATGAGTGCTAATGTAATGATTGTTGTGAACCTGAATGAAAATGAAGTGGAAGAAGAAGAAGAAGACAGACTTGTTCTTGAAGAATGGTTCTTGAAGGCCATTTTCTTGGTTTGCTTCTTTTGTGAATTTGATTACAACTACTGAGGTTGATTCTTTTGCTTAAATTTCGGATCTTTTCTCGAGTTTTTATATCAAAGTTTCGTTTCTCAATGTAATTTGCACATGGCCTAGCTTATTTTTAATATGCTTTCCACATTCAACTAAGTCAAATCTCTCTACTAATCAACTGAGATTTGTAACTAAACCGGGATAATATATTCCCCGGTTATGTCCGGTTTAATTTCGGACACGTAGGAGTGTTATTACCCCGTCACACTAAACACATGTGTAATTCCCCTAATTTCTCGGGGCTCTTAATAGCGCGCGTGAGCTCAAAGCGCGTGTGTCTACGCGATTCTCGCGACTCAAAAAAAAAAAAAAATTGCTTCCTAGGGTTTGTGTTTCGTCGTTGCAATCTCAGTTGAATGTTCATGAACCACCGATCCTAAAATCTCTCACACGATCTTTCGATTCCTTGTTTGAAATCTACAGTATTGGCGCTCAAACCCTAGAAAAACCCTAAATTTTCGTTTCGGAGAAATCGTCAACGAGTGCAATGGCGTCTGGTCCTATAACCGGTGGTGGTGTTCCGAAGACGAAGCATAAATGGAGTGATAGCGGAAACAAAAGCCAGAAACGATCGAGACCCACGACGGTGAGACCGGTTCCGCTCGTGTCTCCGTCTAATTCGTTTGGTTCGGAGGATAACCATCAGATGATGAAGATAAGTTTGAGCTCAATTTCTAAGCTTGAAGTTAGGAACTTGAAGCGGAAACTAATGGCTGAGCTTGAAGAAGTTAGGAGCTTGATTAAACGGCTCGAACCACAAGGTAACTTCTCCGGCGGTTTCGGACTTGGGTCCGGGGAACTACCACCTCTGTCGAACAAGAAAGTGAAAACAGCAGCAAACGGTGGTAAGAAGGGTGGTGGTGGAGTACACGGAGCAGCAGCTGCTACTGATAAAGGTACGGTTCAGATTTTGAAGAGCTGCAACAATTTGCTTACGAAATTGATGAAGCATAAGTCTGGATGGGTTTTCAATACTCCTGTTGATATCGTTAGGCTTGGTTTACATGATTATCACAATATAATCAAGAAGCCTATGGATTTGGGAACAGTGAAGACTAGGTTGAGTAAGAGTTGGTATAAGTCGCCTTTGGAGTTTGCTGAGGATGTTAGACTTACTTTTAACAATGCAATGCTGTATAATCCTGTTGGGCATGATGTGCATAGTATGGCTGGGATTTTGTTGAACTTGTTTGAAGAGAAATGGGCGCCGCTTGAAAAGCAGTATGAGTTACTTAATAGGAGGCAAACACCAGTCCGTGATATTGATTTCCATGCTCCTGTTTCAACGAACACTTATAGTGTAGAGCGATTACCGTTACGTGCTCCGTCACGTTCCTCGTCTCCTATTCCTCCTCCACCACCTAAAGTAGTTGAAAATAGGATTTTGGAGAGAGCAGAATCGATGACAAACCCAGTGGAACCTGCAGTTCTAACTGTTGTACTCGAGAAGAAGCCTGAAGAAGAGGAGGCGTCTGGAAACAGGGACTTGACATTTGACGAGAAGCGGAGTCTTAGTGAGGACCTTCAGGAATTACCTTATGACAAGCTTGAGGCAGTTGTGCAGATTATAAAGAAGAGTAATCCAGAACTCGCTCAACAAGACGATGAGATTGAGTTAGATATTGATAGTCTTGATCTCGAAACGCTTTGGGAGCTTTACAGATTCGTCACTGAATATAAGAAGAGCTTGAGCAAGGAAAAGGAGGAACTGGCATTGGGCTCCGAAAGAGATGCTGAATCTGTTCACAATAGTGTCCAAGAACCGGTGAGAGCATATATCTAATTGTTATTCACTTCTCTTACTTCTTCCATATAACTTGTACTAGGCTAATACTATCATGTTTCTCTTCCATCTTCGCAGAGCACTCTAACAACTGGCCTTAAGTCCCCAAAAGGTACTGAATTATGTGAGATTTTGATTCATAAGATAGTATCAAACTCTACTATATTAGTCTTTTAGCCCCACTGCAATAACTCTTCTTTAATTTGTTTTTAACACTTGAAAAGGTCATGTGGCATCCCCTGTTCGACAAGAAGTAAATGCTGGTGGATCAAGTAGTTCTAACAGTTCTAGTAGTGGCTCAGGCTCGTGTTCTAGTGGTAAATGTTAAAACTGGTTTAGTGTTCTTTCCTTATCAACATCACATTTCCAAACCAGTTTTACTCACATTCCTCATTTGTTATGCAGATTCTGATAGCGACAGCTCAGGGCATGGATCTGATAACGGTAATTAACCAAGATTGTGGAAGTATTTAGCATAGGTTGGAGCCATCACCTTGTCAAACTTTTTGCATCTCTTTCAGTAGCAAAGCTAGGTTGCCTTTTTTTTCCAGCCTTTTCCCCATCGGATTGTTTCTGTATTAGGTTCTTGTCAACTGTACAGAAAAGTGAACGTTTGAAGTGTTTTGTTTCGGCCTTGTCATCAAGTGAACAGGCTTGTTCTAAACTTCTTAATTGTTTTGTGGTTGTTACGTTCATAATTGCTCTCCATAGCCATTACTGAATTTTCTTCGGTGACTAGTTTTGCTGGGCCAGATCAGAGAAATAGTTTATCCTCAAATCCAAGCGGAGACCTTGTGTAAAAGTGTTTTTTTTTTTTTAGTTTCTATCATATCACCCTATTTAGATCCAATTAACAAAAAAAGGGACATGCTACCTAATGTAGAAGGATCACCAACTGGTGGTTGCGTGTAACAAAGTTATTTTTTGATGCTTGTACGTGAAGATATTTGCTTCTTTCAAACATCCAACATAGATTCATGAGCTCAAACAGCAAGAAGAAGAAGTTGTAAAAGAGCTAATTGTTCAGTTAAGTCTGTTTCAAATGTCGATACAAACTTCAACAGATTCACGGATTATTCAATCCATCTTCCAAGTTGTGCTTGTTAGTCTTCTAGTTCTAGGATCCGTGAGGTGGATCCTTGATGAACTCAAGAGTAACGAAAGTCGAATATTCCAACTCTATGGTTTCAGACAAAGAGAGGCAGTGTTCGTCACCAAAGAGGATCAGCTTGATGAGAGCTGCAATGTCTTTGAAGGACAATGGGTTTGGGACAATGTCTCTTATCCTCTTTATAAAGAGAAGAGCTGTCCTTATTTAGTCAAACAAACAACATGTCAACGAAACGGACGGCCTGATTCTTACTACCAAAACTGGAGATGGAAACCAAACTCATGCGACTTGCCAAGGTAAGAAAGAAAAAGCATATGTTGTGATTCTTGCGAAGCCAAACTTGAGCAATGTTTTAAAATCTCTGAGATGTTTCAGGTTCGATGCTTTGAAACTATTGGACGTGTTGAGAAACCAAAGACTGATGTTCATAGGAGACTCGGTGCAAAGAAGCACTTTCGAGTCAATGGTCTGTATGGTACAATCAGTTATCCCTGACAACAAGAAGTCCTTTCACAGGATTCCTCCTATGAAGATCTTTAAAGCTGAGGTACATAAAAACTCATAATCCTAGGAATCAACATAATTGGTAAGAAAAGGTAAATATGGTTTCTTATACCAAAGTGTATGCAATTGATCAGGAATACAATGTATCCATCGAGTACTACTGGGCACCCTTCATCGTGGAATCAATTTCAGATCATGCAACTAATCATACAGTACACAAAAGGTTGGTAAACCTCGATGCCATTGAAAAACATAGCAAGAGCTGGGAAGGCGTTGATGTTCTAATCTTTGAGAGCTATGTATGGTGGATGCATCAACCTAAGATCAATGCAACGTAAGCTATTAAGCTATACAACGTATAAGCCATATTTGAATAGCTTGCATTGGAGAAAGAGACTAGAAGGAAAACTCATATATAGGCATATGCAGGTTTGGAGATACCAGTGAAGTCCGAGAGTACAATGTGACGACTGCTTATAAAATGGCGTTAGAAACATGGGCCAAGTGGTTTAAGACGAAGATCAATCCAGAGAAGCAAAGAGGTTTCTTCATGAGTATGTCTCCTACTCATCTATGGTATGTAACACTAACAGATTAAAGATCGTTATTAGAGACAAGGAGAGTGATTTTGGTGAGTGATGTTTTGCAGGAGCTGGGAGTGGAATCCAGGGAGCGATGGAACCTGTTATGATGAGTTATATCCAATACACAAACCATCATATTGGGGAACAGGATCAAATCAAGAAATCATGAAGATAGTTGGTGATGTTCTAAGCAGAGTTGGAGACAATGTCACGTTCCTGAACATTACAAAACTCTCAGAATATAGGAAAGATGGACATACAACTGTGTATGGAGAACGAAGAGGGAAGCTCTTGACTAAGGAACAGAGAGCTGATCCTAAAAACTATGGAGATTGCATCCACTGGTGTTTGCCAGGAGTTCCTGATACATGGAATGAGATTCTCTATGCATATTTGCTACGCAGTCACCGCAACTCCTTCTGATCCCTTCTTAGGGAGAGTGTCAAGCTCAAGTTTATGAAGTTTTACCAACAATGGGTTTTTGAAATTTTTTTTTTTTACTTTGGAGCAGATTTGAGAGCAAGAAACGATAGGATTAAATTTTTGGTTATTCACTGTCAAAAAAGCTTCAATCACAGAGCAGGTTAGCTCATTTATGTTTAAATAAGGTAACAGCCTAACAGGAGCCTCGCTCAAGATAAAAACACAGGGCCGATTTTAACTTGTACAATATATATGAAATGAAAAAATAATCTCACAATAGCTCCCACTGGGAATCTTCTGATTCAAGTAGGCGTGAGCTTTTGGAGTCGATGGCTTTCACTTGTTTAGAGTCTTCTTCTGTGGACAGATCAGAACCCATCTCCGCATCTCCAAACCAAATTGCAAGTTGCTCATATTCCTTCTCTCTTCTTCTTTTTGAAGTTAAAACATCCAAGATCTTTCTCTGCTGATTGTAGAAACAGGTAAAATTAGGCGATGAGAGATAATTAATGCTAAGGTTTTCTAAGGGGTTAGATCATTTAAGGATCATGTAAGCCAAAAATCAAGTCTAATATCAGTCAGAACAATCTGTAATCAAGATTAGCATTCACTAAGAAGAAAGTAAGTTTCAAGTTTATATCACAAAGAAATATCTAAGAGAAAGAGGGAGAAAGGAAATTAGAACCTTGAAGGATCTGAGTTTCTTAGTCCTAAGATGCATTGCATAAAGCACACTGTCGTCAACATACAAGGGGTCTTCTCGAGATTGCATGCTGTTTAATGCATTGGTATCCAATGGAGAAATGGTCTTAACACGCATTGCATTGTTGTCAACATACGAGGGGTCTTCTCGAAAATCAATGTGGTACAATGCATTGATATCCATTGGAGCAACATCAGATTTGTCATTCATCACATCTAACAAAAGAAAACGTGTGAGGAGACCTGTTGAAGGTTTTAAAACTTCTAAGTGAACCAGAAATGAGTAGAACTTTAAACAATAGAGAAAAGAGAAGCACCAACCCGCATTAGAGGATCTCATGTTTGCCACATTATCTTGAACAGGTCCATCTGCAATCTTGGTGGCGAGTGGATCATTCGGACTTGAATCATTGTCCATAAATATGCCAAGCGCAGGAAGTACAGGGTCATCATTACACTTTACTACTGTCCCAAAACTTTTCATAGAACTTTGAGTAGATTGAGATTCTGTGGAAACAATATCTCTGAACGATACATCTCCAACTTCTTCTACACTTTCCCCGCATGGAGAAACCGAAGGGTTTCCAGGAGAAACTTTATGAGGGATGAAAGTGTTAGTGATCCGAGACTCATCATCGGTAATTAATGGTTCTTCATCAGCAAGAGTAGTGGTTGATGTCAAATTAGCATCACAGTAGTCTTCAAGCAATGAAGATGTAGAAAGCATTTCTCCATCTGGCAAGGAGGATTTAACTCTAACTTCTTCTACTCTTTCCCCACCTGGGAAAACCGAAGAGCTTCCAGGAGAAGAGTTTTGAGTGGTTAATGTGTTGGTGATCTGAGACTCATCATCAGTAATTATTGATTCTTCATCACCAATAGTAGAGGCTGATGTCAGAGAAGTATTCCAATACTCTTCAAGCAGTGGAGATGTAGAGAGTATTTCTTGGTCAGATAAGGAGGAGGAGGCCGGTGAATTCTCCTTAAAACCATCTTCTTGAACTAAATTCTCATGCAAAATATCGCCTTGAACTCGTTCCTCAACAAGAACATGTTCTGAAATGTCAAAGTTCTGATGTGAAGGTGGATCAGAAGGACTTTTACAACTCGGTGAATCGAGTTCAAGGTCTTGCTGCACAGCAGAAGCTTCGGAAGAACTGTCCTCTGCAGCTTGCTTTGGTTGATCAGAAGGAATTTTACAACTCTGTGAATCAACAGGGTCATGGTCTTGCTGCAAAATAGAAGCTTCGGAAGAACTGTCCTCTGCAGCTTCCTTTGGTTGATCAGAAGGAGTTTTACAACTCGGTGAATCAACAGGGTCATGGTCTTGCTGCATAATAGAAGCTTCGGAAGAACTATCCTCTGCAGCTTCCTTTGGTTGATCAGAAAATTTCTGAGGTGTCAATGTGACTATTGTTTCTTCATCACCAACAGTAGTGGCTGATGTCAGATTAGCATCATGATACCCTTCAAGCAATGGAGATGTAGAGAGTGCTTCTCCATTAGGAAAGACCTGAGAATCTTCATCGGTAACTTCATCACCAATAATAGTGGCTGATGTCAGATTAGCATCATGATACTCTTCAAGCAATGAAGATGTAGAGTGTGTTTCTCCATCAGACAAGACCTGAGACTCTTCATCAGGAACTAATTGTTTTTCATCAACAAGAGTAGCATCACAGTCGTCTTCGAGCAACGGAGATGTAGAGAGTATATTTTCTCCATCAGGGAACGAGGAGGCTGATAAATTCTCTTGAAAAATATCTTCTTGAACTCGTATCTCAACCACAACATGTCCTGGCATGTCAAAGTTCTGATGGGACGGTGGATCAAAAAGACTCTCACATCGAGGTGAAGCAACACGATCATCATGGTGTTGCTTCACATTATAAGATACAGAAGAACGGCCCTGTTCTGCTACTTCCTCACTTGGTTTCAAACAAAGCGTGCTCTGTTCCAACATAAGAAAACCATAACTTAATATCTCTACTCTCTAAAAACATCATTACCCTAGAATCAATATGACAATCAAACAATCAATGGACTTACGTACGTACCTGAGTAGTGAAAGAGTCTACCTCAACAAGTAAGGTTTCCAACTTGTTGTAGATTTTACCAAACCATGCTCTTCCTTTAGATTCTAGTCCCATGATGATGGCTCACGCTAACCTGAGAATTTTGACATCATAGCTAGTTCTCAAAATCATATAGAAGATATGAATAATTTTAGAAAAGAGAAAATATATATAGACAACTCTCTCGAATTTTGTGACCAAAGCACGATCATCGGTGAAAAAGAGAAACTCGTATATAGACCGACATTAGGATTACATCAGGTAAAGTTCTCATATCTTTGAGACGAAAAACACAGAATGAGATGAAAGTAAAACAAACCCAAAAATTCAAAGTACACACATACATAGATGATGAGATAAGGAAGGAAAGATATGAGAATTTTTTTACCTGAGAAACTGAGAAGAAGGAAAGACTACAACAACAACAACAACAACAACATAGGAAGCAACGAGAGAAAGAAGAGAAAAACATAATCAAACAACAATTAATAAATATAGCTTTATATCAAGATTTTTTCATTAATTAATCTTTTTAAAAGTCAATATGGATTCCGGTCTAGTATGGGCCTCAAATTTAAGACTAACGGGCTTTAAATATAAGGCCTCAATGTAAGTCAAAATGGGTCATGAATCATGCACACGCCACAAGTGGACAAAAAACATGATCATGTGTATGCATACGTCTCGTTGAAGAATGATCCAAAAATAAGAAGACGTGGACTATGCCGCCACGTGGAATAAAGAGGCATGGGTCTTTTACGATAAATCTTACATTGGGGAGTGTGCATCTGGATTGATCCCTCTCCATCATTCCTTCCATCCTGAAACTTTTTTTTTTTTTTTTTTTAATATAATCTTGTTGAAAATTCCATTCACATTCTATGATGTGTGTGTGTGTGTATATATATATACATGCAACTCTCTCTATACGAACATAATATAAATACATATTAGTATATTCACCTACATATCCGATTATTCATAGACACATTGTTAGAGATCGATCATATAGAGAGATTGACATGGCGACTTCCACCTTCTCTTCTCGTGGTGCACAAACCATGAACACCATGTTCGTCAAGTAAGTTTACCCCTTACCTATATATTGTTGAGTTGAGCAAATGCATTTTTGTTTTGTCTATGCTAATCTTCTCTCTATTGTCTTCGGAAAAATCTATTCATAAAGCTATGATTATTATTTGACGAAATAAAAGTTGTGTGATTGTTTAGTTAGTGTCATGTCATATATTAACACATGCAATTGCATACATATATATATATATAGACCGATGCTTAGGAAATCGATTCACAAGAAGAGTGCATCGCACGACATAGTGAGGGAGACGGCCAAGACTGAAGGCTCCGGCGCCGGAGAGGAAGCGAAAACGATGAGAGGCTTCTACGGCGCCGGAGAGACGTCGTCACCGGCGACTAGTTGGGTGCCACATGAAGGTACGGGTATATACTATCCAAAAGGGCATGAGAAGGTGATGCAAGATGTGCCTCCTCCTCCAGCTGGCAGCCACGCGGACGAGCTCGTTAATTGGTTTTCCTAACTAATTGTCCAGTGAAACTCTCATCATGTCATCTCCATCTCTCTATATTGTTGTCTTATTGTTGTATTGTAAGGGGAAAACCTTAAAATATATATATATATATATATATGTAATTAATTAAGTTGATATATGTATTGTTGTCATGTAACCGATGATAATGAATAAATTAATGATGGTTATAAGATTGAGTTCTTCTTCTTCAAAATGACCAACTAAAGCTTTTGTTTACAATGTTTAGTGTCAAGCTTTATCCAAAAAACCCACCAAACAAGCTTTATGCAAGTAGTAACAAGTGGGACCAAAACTAGAGTCTTTGACTTCAAGAACCACAGAATCAAGCCAGTTCACTATCAGACAAGCACACAAGAATGGATTTTAAGAACAAATGGCTCTTACTTCTTCAAAATCCTATCTTGGGTAAGAAAAGTATAAATCTTTTTTATTTAATTGGGAGAAAAAAAGGTGGAAGCTTTTAATTTTTGGGGGTGGTTTAATGGCGCTT
The DNA here is from genome assembly GCF_030686135.1 of Camelina sativa. NCBI lineage: Eukaryota > Viridiplantae > Streptophyta > Magnoliopsida > Brassicales > Brassicaceae > Camelina > Camelina sativa. The sequence continues at coordinate 21,810,091 of NC_141895.1, read as the reverse complement.
ACAAACATATCTTTGCGTTTCAAGTTTCCACCTTTACAATCATCTTCCTCTTCCACATTCAACACTTTAATCACTCCCAGAAAACTCTCTTCGCTCGTTTGCTCCAAACCCTCTTCTAATGACGGTGGCGCAAAGCCGCGGAAGAAGTTATCGGAGCAGTCGTCGTGGGAAGTAAAAGATTCGGAAGGGAAAGATTATCTCTATAGGCTTGGCGCGGAGGCTGATAATGTTAACATAGCTGTGGGAGCACGAAGCGGCATGATCGATGATGTATTCATTGGAGACTTCCTTGGCAAAGATTGTAAAGTCTCTTCTTTTTTCAAAAAAAAAAAATCCGATTTTTTGGATTTTGGTTAAGTTTACTAATACCCCAATTTTGACTCTTATTGTGGAGTTGACAAAGTTGTTAATTTGCAGCTGATATTGTGTTTGATTACCGTCAGAAGGCGACGAGGTCATTTGAACATCTTCAAGGAGATTATTACATTGCCCCGTCGTTCCTGGTAACCCATTTAGTCTTTACAAGAGCAGCATTGTTAGTCTCTTGTTTGGATGCTTTTAGAATTGAATCCAATGCTTTAAATTGTGGTAATGTGTTACCAAGTTTCTTATAACATGTGTCTTCTTTCTTGACAGGATAAAGTTGGTAAGTTATCTTCAACTGTAAGCCTTGGTGAAGTCATGGATAACAAGTTGGACGATAAGTTTTTATATTTGGATTGCCTAACAGTCTGGAACTTTTGATTCATTTGTGATGTTTCTATCTTCCTTATGGTTTACCTTAACATGTCGATTTTCGTTTGATTTCTGTAGCGGTCCACATTGTGAAGAACTACCTTGCTCCTTCTTTAAATATAAAAATCCCATTGATCTTAGGTAACGATTGCCTTGTGCTTCTCTGTTTAGTACCAGTGTTTGAAACTTTGCTACCACCTCTTGATTCTTGCGGGATTTTTTGGGCTGACTAGGTATCTGGGGAGGTAAAGGACAAGGCAAAACGTTTCAAACTGAACTTATATTCAAAACCATGGGAGTTGAGCCAGTTATAATGTCTGCAGGAGAGTTGGAATCCGATAGAGCTGGTGATTTCTCCAACTTTGTTTACTCTCATATTGCCGGGTCTATGTCCTCCTAGGACTTGGTTTCTTTCACTGACCATCGTGCTATCGAAAGTTCTGACTTTCGTAATATTCTGTTACAGGGGAACCGGGAAGACTCATACGTGACCGCTATCGAACAGCTTCACAAGTCATTCAAAATCAAGTTATAATCTAATCTTATCATTTGCAGTCTTGCTACACCTTAGTTATCTTTGGCATGAACGTTGATGATGACTTGTAATGCAGGGGAAGATGAGTGTTCTCATGATCAATGATATTGATGCTGGCCTTGGTAGATTTGGTAAAGAGCCATATTCCAGAAAACTTTGAGCGATGTTGTGACTGCTCTGCTCTTTTCTTTTTTCTTTTTCCGCTGAGGTGAATCTTAACCGAGTTTATTGCTCTCTTTTTAGGGGAAACACAAATGACAGTGAACAACCAGATAGTTGCCGGTACTCTGATGAATCTTGCGGATAATCCTACAAGGGTAAGTGTGGGACAAAACTGGAGAGAAGCTGACGTTGTCAACAGAGTTCCTCTTATTGTCACAGGGAATGATTTCTCTACACTGTATGCTCCACTGATCCGTGAAGGAAGAATGGAGAAGTTCTACTGGTAACTATAATACACAGCTTCCAATCCATTTTCCTGCAACTGAGAAATCTTTTCTGAAGTGTTTTGGTGCTGAAAAATATACAGGCAGCCAACTCGTGAAGATATCGTAAACATTGTTGGCAGAATGTATGAGAAAGATGGTATATCGCGGAAAGATGTTATAAGCATTGTAGATACATTTCCAAATCAAGGTAAATAATTTACTATCTCAACTGAGAATATACATAGGTACAGTTCCTTACCCTTTTCTATCTTTGTTGCCAGCACTTGACTTCTATGGTGCTTTGAGGTCACGCACATATGATAGGTCTATCCTTAAGGTAACTTAAGCTACGAATCAGCCGATAATAATTAGAACTCTGCAGTGAAATAGCTAATCTCTTTGTTGTTATAGTGGGTAGAGGAAGCTGGAGGAATGGAGACTCTAGGGAAAACTCTTCTCAGACGTAAAAAGACCGAAGCTGTTCCTCAATTCATTCCCCCTGAGGTAAATGCTTACAGGCTTCTCAGTGATCTTTCTCTCAAAACTTTTAAGCTTTGGCTCCGCTTAAGATTTATGATATGGTGTGAACAGCAAACGATGGAAGCATTGCTTGAATCAGGATACTCACTGATAAAGGAACAAAAGCTCATCATGGAAACAAAGCTGTCCAGGGAGTACATGAAGAACATGGATGATTAATACCAAATACCAAACAAACATTGATTCATTCTTACAGTGAGTTTCAGTGAACAGAAAATGTTACAAAAAGCTTAAAACATAACCAAATCGCTTTATAGAGTTTGTTTTTACCAAAACCATAAGCATTGAACCTAAAGCCGATGTGGTGCCAGTACATAGATTAGATGTGTATGCATCGTCACATAACATGCAATACTTTCAACAACGGCAACCACTTTTACCTAACGAAGAAGAACAAAAGCCACCAGTTTTGTACTTTGCTACACACATGAGAATCTATGTCTTATGACAATGGAAAATGATTTCAACGGATTGTGTGGATTAAAAAAACAGTCTCAGATCATCCAAATGAACCACGACATTGCTCCGATCCACACAGACATTTCCTTTTTCCTTGTAAAAAGCTCCCATCTCTGGCCTCAGAAACCCCATAATCATAAGTCAATTCTGCCATTGGAGGAATGTGACGCATGGCAAAGAAAGCAATGTGGATAACCGACTCACCGTTTCCTTCACAGACAATTGGCTGCCAAAAAACATTGGGGGAGCAACTATGGTTCATGAACCGAGCGACATTACCAAATTTCTTGGCACTGATTAGGACTGGTGATGGGAGATCAAATTCCTCGGGAACTTCATCTGAAGGGTCCTCATCTACTAGTGCAGGCTCATAATTCCACTTGAACGAGTTATAAACACGTGATGTATCAAAAACATACTCATCCTCATCTTGATACACTCTAAGCCTGCCTATGTCTTTGACCTCACCAGCATATTCACATATGAAAGAACCAGCACGGATGGAATCCCACGAACGTAAACCCCAACCACGATTTTCTGTCTTAAACACTTCCAAGAAGGATTTTAATCCTGTCTGAATCACTTTGTTTTTGCAGTTGGCATGACATGGACACGTTGGGCCACATTCATATATCATAGGTCTCCGAGACACTAGCATAACCCCATTAAGGTAAGGGAGATCACCACCATTTTTTCTGATACAAGAGCAGTTAAGATCTCCTGGTGAACATGAGCCACTGCAGGAACAGCCAATTGCAGGTGGAGTTAGTTTAAAGGACTCCGAGTATTTTAGAGAGGAGATATAGGTAAAATAAGCAGGCCCCCTCTCCTCATCAACATCATTCACAAGCGAAACAGGTTTACTTTCAACTCCTGAAGTGAGATCTGGAAGGATAAGGCCTGGTCTTGTAGTCAAACCTTCCCGCCACTTTTGAACAGATTTCCAGACACCAAAAGCAGGTGGTTGACCAGGGAGTCTCACCAATTTATATTTAAATGTGTTGCAACCAGATTTGCCTTTCTCTACCCATGACTCTGAGATCGAATAAAGTCCATCGTAGATATAGATCTTTCCTGTCTTAGTAGCTGCATCCTCCTCCCCTCTTATGACTCTTACTCCATTGCCTTTCCTCAAACTTTTCTCTAATGCTAGATTACCCCTTTCAAGCTTTTGATCAGATGCTTGTCCATTCTTGTCTGCATTGCCACCTTGTCCACTGTAAATTAAGGACTCAGGATCCTGGGCGTCACCGTCATAACGTCCAGCGGAAACAATGCTAGTTGCTAAAGGCTCTTCACCTGAGCCAACCTTACTAGTTATATAGTCAATGCCAGCCATAGTCTGCATGTGAAGACCCACTAAACACATCTCTATCCGGGAAAAGAAGATATCTCCAACCTCGATTCCAGGAACCGTTCCAACTCTCTTCTTCATGTTTGTCCGCACCCCATTGCTCATCAGAGTACCTGCAGCTTTCGAAGTGGCTGCCTTTGCATAATCTACTTGGCTGAGCCGCCTCCTAACTGCATCAAAACGCGTCAATACACTACTTACTAAGTACCCATTTCCATCTTCTCGCTCTGCTGCACTGATCCCACTGTCAAAATCTGCAGTAAATCTTTTCACTACCTGAACATCCAAATTCGTCTCTTTGGCCGCAGTCTGCTTCTCTTTTTTCTTCACATTACCACTTCCCTTAGGTCGACCAACTCCTCTTTTAGTTGCACTGGAGCTGCTGGGGCCATTTGATTCAGTAGGTGTTCTATAGGACCGAAGAGGTGGAACAAACGATGGAGGAGGTGTGTCTTGAGTTTGGTTGAGATCAGGAGTATCTTGCGTTGGTTGTTGTGCTCCAAAGGGATAGAAAGGAGAATACTCAGATGAAGAAGGACCAAAAGGTGGACAACCAACAAAAGGTGGACCTTGGTTACCATTTGGAAAAACAGGTTTCAAACTTCGCAGTGGTTTTACATCTAGCACTATTGACTTGTCATAATGGTTAGGATTTGGAACAGTATGATTGACCCCTGGAACTCCTTCCATTGCTAGATAAGCTCCTGTCGAAGTAAGAAAAATGGATAAAGGATCAACATTTGGATAATGAGCTCTAAAAGTGGAAAGAGAGTTTACAAAGAGTCAGTTACTGCAAAAGCAGTTCATCCAAGACCATTACACAAACGAATCCATTTACAAATAAATTAACAATCAGTTCCCAAAATGCAAACTTTGCTATCAGAAAACAAGCAAAGTATCACTCGAAACATAAAAAAGCCTTTTTCACAGAATCTAAATGCATCTAAAAGCGCTTCGTAAGGAAAGGAACACAGAGAGGTTCCCTTGTTCTTTTACTTCATAACTTCATACATTTAGTTTTCACCCAAAATGTAACAAATCATCAGCTTAGAAGACAAAATCATTAGAGCCCACTAATTCTAAACACCACCAAAACCTTTCATGCTAAGGGCAAAACGAAAAAAATAACATCCTTTTGTTACATCAAAATCCCTAATTTTTATTTAGATTCGTAAGAAATCAAGCTAATTCATAAACAGCACCGCCGTAACTAGACGAACCCTTAGTCCAGAAACTGGAAAAATATTAATTTTAGATTCACCAACAAAAACGAAAACAGTATCCAGCGTGCAACATTCGTATCTACATATTCCAGATTTCAACTTAAACACGAAAAGAACAAAAAAAAAGAAGAAGAAAGAATCAGATTGTCACCATTACCAACCTCAAGAAGCTGAGAATAAAAAGAATTTAAAAAGGCTCCGAGAATTAGAGAGAGGGGAGAGAAGAGACCTTTGAGGATGATGAATGAAAGAGAGAGAGAGAGAGAGTGAAAAAAAGCAAGAGAGAGAGACGCCTTTCTTTAAAGCATTTTTTGAGATTTGACTATTTTGCTCAGATGAAATAAGCATAGACGTTACTGTTTTGTTACAGAGTACACGGTCCGTTAGATTCACGTTTGCGTCATCTCCGCCGTCAAAACACGTTCAGTGCCTTGAAAAAGATGATATTTTCTTACACAACCTATCCTCCTTACCTCTCTTTTTATTCTTCTTTCGGTTGTCGTGTAACCATTTCAAAATATTTTGTCTGTATCCTCCACGGTTCCACCAATTTACCAATGAGCTATGCACAACAATCTATAAAAACCGATCTTGGTTTTTCCAAAAGATGTTTCAATATATAGTTCAGAAGTGAGGGTCATGTGATAATGTCTTTTTTTTTTGTTGCTTAAAAGGATATCAGAATCTTACAAGTAACATATAGTAGTATATGCCAAATCGGACACATTTCTAAAACAATTCGTTTAAAATTTCCAATACAAGCTAACGGTGAAAAGCTTGGAATCTAAGCTAACAAGAGACGCTCTCTTGATTCATCATCTGTATTGTTTTTGTTTGACCATAAGAATGTCTGAGCATAATCTTTGAGGCACTTGTTGCAGTTCTTTACCTTCTTGCCATGCCTGTCCTACGCATACACCCGGACCTATATGCCGTATGTATATGACGACACTGTCGTCGAATGGATACGGATGCTTTGCTGCAAAGGGAAAAACAGATGAAGCTATGGGTTTAGAGACACCTTTTCTATATGCTTATACTTAAACCTGAGATGTGTTTCTCAATTTACTTTACCTAAACTCTCAATTGCTCCAAGATGAATGATTTTTCAATAGAAACTTTTTGGATTTATAGAAGGTTTTGCAAAATAAATGCTCAGAGTTGTGAATCATTGTATAAAGTTTCAGACTAGCATAACACAAGTGAGGACTAGTATTCTGTCTGTGCAAGGAACGTGTAAATGGCTAATCTCAAATCAGTATAAGCAATGAGTCTTACATGGTCGAGGAAAGCCTTGTGGGTAATCTTCAATAGCAAGAAGCCCATCGCCAAATTTGCATGCTACATCACAGGGTTCCTCTGTGGCCATTACTTCCATAGCTTCTGTAATCTCAAAGTATAGAGGACTAAGAGCATTGACAATGGTTGAAACTACTGGTCCACCTGCAGGATGACATCTCTTGAGACTATTTTTGTAAACAGTACAACAGAAATAATAGCATGACAATCACTTATGCTCATTCACCAACTGCGGAAAGATTTTATATAGTTAAAGATGCATACAAACCATAAAATATCTTAAATGCAACGTTAGCTTTGTGGAAAAGGAATAAGTCACACATGTTCCAAAATTTATTGCAGGCAGCTGAGTAAAAAGCCTAAACAACTAACCATATTGAAAGTTGTTTATCTTAAAGTCAACTTGCTATATCAATTCCAGTGATATAAGCTCACACATGATCTTACATTGTCAAATAGAGTTCCACATTAACTTAGATATGCCTTAAATGTTGGAATTATACTCGCAGCAACTGCAAATGGAAAAGTGTTATTTATTTTGAGAGAAACACTAATTGGATAAAGACTCACCACAAACACGCCCATAGGTCTGTCCGTTGTTGGAGCGAAACACAGCCTACCACGTAATATATAAACTATGTCAAGAAAGATAGCGCATGATAGATGCTGCCGAATGAAATAAGGATGGAAGTGATATCAGTCGGACTAACCATCTTGAAGAAATTTATCCAAGATATGATTAGTGGACCTAAACAATAAGAGAAGATACTTTAGAAGTTGTTAAGAACATCAACATCAACACACATATAACCACATGGATATAACATACAATTTCATTTATATATGTAGCCATGTGAAGGCTCAGACCTAAAATGGATTACCCTGACTTGTTCGGCAGCTAAAGTATTCGAGTGAAGTTTCCGCATCTCCAGTAGAGAATAACCTGGAAGCAGTCATTTTGGCTAACTTTGGATTGTCGTAACGAGTGCTTGCTATTTCCCATGCTCTTGATATAAGCCTGCACACATACACTCTCATGAAGAAAATTGTACATGCCAAAACGTGCACTAAGTATTCTCTTTCCATGTCAACTTATTTGGCAAATAAATCCAATATTTTCCAAGAGACATAAGTAGACCACATGACATAAAAAGCTAAATACTGATAAGAGTTCAGTAAGAATGACCTCGGCTCTAATAATTGCAGCAAATGATGGCGCCTCTCTTCGGGGATGTCTTCAATCTTCTTCCTGTACAATATCAACAATATTAAACAGTCATCTTCTTATTTTATAATACGCCAGATGAAAAGATCCTATTAACTATAGCAAACCCCACACAGCCAACTTAGGAGGAACAGTAAAACTGAGACTGTAACATGTGGCTAACAAAAATTCCACTAAACTAAACATGCAAGCCAGCTTGCTTAGACTGAATTAAAATGATGGAACTTAATCAACAGAAAGCAGACTAACCATAGATAAGCAGCCGGGTTATATGAAGCAGGGTCCAATGGAATCAACTCCTTGGGGGGATCAAGAAACGTCACAACATCAGATTCATCAACATAAACTCTTTTACCAGTAGGAAGAGTTTCATAAGGTTTTTCATCCCATGTAGATTCATATCCTCTCCCTCCGTGAACAGCCAGAACCACACCACGATACAACCCTGTAAATTCCAAAATATATCACACAAATTTCTCTCTTTAGAAACCCAACAAGACTCAACAACAATCAACAAGGAAACTGAAAATCACAATAAATAACTGAACTTTCATCTTCTAACATCACTACTAAACAACAGTCACCTCAATTTGATATCGACCAAGCTAACTAGAAGTGTGTACAGTATAAAGCTTCCCCAGAAAAAAAAAAAAAATCATTAAATGAAAGAGAAGAAGAGCTTAAGCTCACTGTCCGAGAGAGGAAACGTAAGCTGTGGCTTTCCATGCCGGAGAATCGAGCCGTCAATCGCCGGAGTCAGTACCGGAGTCCGTATAAGCCAACTCTCCCGTACCGCCCCTATCTTCATCTCCGGCCAAACGAATATTTTTTGAAAATAACTTTTAAAGATGAAATTTCACAAATAACTTTTGATAAACGATATATTTATTTCGCAAACAAGGCTACAACTAAAGGGCCGTCATAATTGGGCCTTAGGTAGGCCCATATTTTACATTATTGGCCGAGTTATACATTACGAGTAGCTCAATATTCCTACCTACACAGAGTAACTTCTTTCAGAGGGGCAACTTCTTTCGAGATACTTGACATCTTCCAACAGTTTCACCGCATCTCTCATCGTTGGTCTCATTCCCGGATCTTTATCAGTACAGCTCAGTGCCAGTTCCATCACTTGAATCACCTGTTCCCTAAGATTCGAATCCAGAAGCTCGTCCACAAGAGTAGGATCGACGATGGTTGTCACCATGTCCTCCACATTGTTGTCCTTGCTGCTGCTCAACACTGATCTGACCCAGCTTACTATATCTGTGCTGTCCGGGAAGGATTTGTCCACCGCTTTCTTCCTTGTTACCATCTCGAGCAACACAACTCCGTAACTGTAAACATCTGATTCTCTTCCCCTCACGGTTTTGTATGCGTTTTCTGCACAGTTTCATGGTGGTTTTAGCCAATGAAGAAACAGAGTATCTATACAAAAAGCTTGCTAATTTAACTAACTCCTAACGGGTAACTTATACACTAGACTAGTCTACTACTATTGTGTAAATGTGAAGATGCATTACCTGGTGCGATGTACCCGGTGGTGCCTGTAACAGTTGCAGTTGAAACCGTTGAGTCATCCAGAAGGCGAGCCAAACCAAAATCCCCAATGTGAGGCTCCAAGTCTGAGTCCATGAGTATGTTTTCTGGTTTGATGTCACGGTGAACAATCGGGGGATGACAGTCATAGTGTAGATAGGACAGTCCGTGAGCAACACCAAGCGCTACGTTGAACCGTGCAGACCAATCTAGCCCGTTATCTTTTGGACCAACGCCGTGGAGAACATCGTATAGGCTTCCTTTGGGCATGTATCTATACAACATCAAACCATCGTCTTTTCTCAGCCAAAACCCTTCTAACTTAATCAGATTCCTGTGCCTGACTTGACCAATTGTATCGATCTCTCTCATCATACTCTGGTTAGCGCGGATGTGAGATGCAAAGACGAGTCTCTTCACAGCGTAGACCTTTCCCGAGCCCAAAGAAGCTCTGTACACAACTCCGTGAGCTCCTCTTCCAATGATGTACTTTTCATTTAGATTGTCAGTTGCTGCAAGAACTTTGTTAAGCAACAAAGATGGGCCTTCTTCCTGGGTGAAGACATAAGCATCTTTCTCTTTTTCTGGTCTTCCTTTGCGACGCCGTAAGCAAATGAAAACAAGGGCAAGAACCACAACCAAGACAAATATAGAGGATAAGACCGCTATAAGTGCAATCTTCCAGGTGCTGAGGCCACTTTTACCCTTGCAGTAATTCAATCCACTGTGGCTATTGTTGCTACCAGAGAAGGAATGTGGAATGCAGAGTTTGGGGTTTCCTGAAAACATCGACAGGTCAGAGATCAACTCTTTCTTCAAGTGTACCGGTACTGAACCATTGAACTGATTGTTCGAGACATCAACACGCAGCAATGACTCAAGATTCTCAAGAATCGACAATGAGCCTGTCAAATTGTTGTTGGATATGTTGAGTCTTGTTAGTCTGTCAAGATCCCCCAACTTGACCGGGATGTCACCTGTCAACCCGTTTCCGCTGAGGTCCAAATCATAAGTCAGAACCTCTATTGACCCAAGAGAAGAAGGAATCTCACCACCAAAAGCATTTCGAGCAATCTGCAGAGTTGACAGCTTTCTAAGCTCAGGAAAGAACTGTGGAATACCTCCTGAAAACCGGTTATCGTTGAGAACCAAAGTCGCCAAGCCTTTCCAGTTACTAAACTCTGAAGGAATCGAACCGTTTAATGAGTTGTAGCCAACATCAAAACGCTCAAAATTCACACACTTAGACAGCTGAGCTGGTAGAGGGCCTTCAAGAAGATTACGGGAAAGATTCAAATAGCCAAGGCTTTGTAGATTCCCAAGTTGTGGAGGTATCTTTCCTGTGAGTTTGTTTCGAGACAGGTTGATGCTTGAGAGATTCCTACAGCTTCCGAGGCTCCCCGGGATTGGTCCTTCAAAGTTGTTGCTATTGAAATCAAGAAATGAAAGGCTATGTTCCTGAGAAAACTCAGGAAGAAGACCTGAAAGGTTGTTTTCTCTAAGGATGAATCTCGTGATGGTCTTACAGTTACCAATAGAAGTTGGTATTGTACCGTGAAGCAGATTAGTACCCAAATTGAGAATACTCAACTTCCTTCCATGGCATAGATTCGGAGGTATCTCTCCTGTAAGTTTGTTATCAATAAAGTCAATCTCTTCTAAGCTGCTGTTCACACCTAAACCAGGCGGTATGGGTCCATAAAAGCTGTTGTTGAAGAGCGTAGCGATCTTTAGACGCTTCATCTGGGCCATTTCCACAGGTAGTTCCCCTGTGAGATTGTTTTGATAAACCAGCAACTGTGCAAGACTCTGACTCTTCCATATCTCCATAGGAATCTCACCCGAAAACCGGTTCTCAAAAAGCTCTAAACTTTCTAACTTCTTCAGCTTCCCCAATGTACTAGGTATCTCCCCTCCAAGCTGGTTGTTGTTCAGCTTCAACAAGTTCAAGCTACTACAGTTCCCGAGCTCCGCGGGGATACTCCCAGAGAGACGATTCTCGGAAAGGTTTATATCTGTAAGCTTGTTTAACAAACCCAATGAAGGAGGGATTGTACCTGACAAGTTACCATCCACAATGACTAGAGCGTCAAGGTTACTGCAATTGGCCAGTTCAGGAGGGACACCACCTTCGAATTTATTGTAGGACAAATCTAAAGTCAACAGATTCTTGCAGTTTGGTGAGCCTAAACGTAACGGCCCTCCTAGGCTGTTGTTACCAACAAACAGATCAGTGAGATTCCCCAAAAGATTAAGACTTTCAGGTAACGAACCAACTAACTTGTTCCTGTGCAGATACAGAATCTGTAGACTACTGCAGTTCCCAATCGAGTCAGGGATGTTACCAGATAACTGATTCTCAAACATCCGCAGATCCACAATCTCCTTAGCTTCACCAATACTTTGAGGAATCGGACCTGTTAAATTGTTGTACTCCAGATTTAGAATCTGCAACTTGGGGATTCGAAACAAGGATTCAGGCAACTCACCAGTGAGAAAGTTGATGTAAAGATAAAGCACCTCCAAGCTCTTCAAGCTACCGAGAGTATCTGGGATCTCACCGGAGAAACTGTTTTCAGACAAATCTAAAGAAACGAGCTTGGTACAGTTTCCTAAAGTGGAAGGTATAGTTCCAGAGAAATTGTTACTACTCAGATCCAAAGTCTGCAAGCTTTTGAGCTCCCCAATTTCAGGACCCAACTGACCTGAAACCCTAGAACGAGTGAAGTTGAGAGACGAGACATTCTTAGAATCGTCACAAGTGATACCAAACCAGTTACATGGAGTGGCTTCAGATGCGTTCACCTTCCATGTCGAAGTTACTTTCGGTGGTACTTTGTCTAAATGCTTCAGAAGCGAGAGTAGAGTTAACCCATCCGAGTTTAAACAAGAAACTAAACGGATCGAGAGAAAGTGACAGAAAAGAAGAAGAATTTTGAACAACCCAACAAGATTCTTCATTTCTGAGATTATCAAAAGTCAAGAAACATGCCCTGGCATCTGTTATTTAACTGATGATTCTTGCCGTTTTTTATGACGAGACAAGATGTTGTGTTTGGTCTTTTATCAACCAACAACAAACGAGTGTGAGAGAGAGAGAGACCTTAACCTCCTTCAACGCGTTTTCTTCTTTGCACGACGTTTCTCATTCAGTCTTCTTTCTTTCCGTTTTCAGACACACGTGTTTTTATAGAAAGAAGTCGTCTCTGTTTCTTTGATTCCTAGTGTGAAACGTGAATCTTTTCAATATTCTACGACGATGTCGTTTTACAAGTTTATCCAAAAAGAGTAAGAAACTGTTAACACATCAATAACGAAGTTAAAAAAGCATTTCATTAAATAATTGGACTATTTGGTTGGTGAATAGTCAATTTGTGGGAGTTGGGTAGGTTTTGGGTCCATTATTAAATTCAGTACCAAGAACGCATTACCAAGTACCAACCATTGAATAATTGATTGCATACGCTAACAACACAGTCCACTATCTAATTTTTTAATTTGATATCATTCGTGTAATTGGTGCTTAACAATCTTTTTGGATACTAGTATTTGATAAGAACAGCTAAACGTTTGCTTAGGAACAAATTGACTTTCAAATCATGACTAAGAGCAAGTCCACTAGGATTTTCCGTGGAATTCTCAAGCTCAAAAATAAAGAAAAAACCCAAAAAAAAAATTAGAAATTAGGAGAATCGGTTCCACGAGAGGGATTTTGAGAATCCTATGAGAACCGATGCGTAGTCGGTTCTGATTGGCCAGAGGGAAAAATAAAAACTAGGAATAAAAAATTTTTTACTCTATTTTTTTCTTTTCTTTCACGACATATCTCTCTCTCTGTAAGAGAAACGGCGATATGTATGGCGATTCGCCGTTTCACCGTAAAAATTCTCCAATTCACCTTGAATCGTTGGATTTTCCGGCTGAAACACGAAAGATCTTCATATATGAGAGAGATATGTCGAGGTTTTGGGTTCCAATCGAGATTCCACTCGATGTGACGATTCGTTGCTCAAGGCCTTCTATCTCCGACGATGATAACGATGGCGGAAGGTTCCTGTGATGGGATTAATGGGACGGCGAGGTCAAGCAGCTGGCGGATCACACACACAGAAGGTTCGTCTGATTATTACTTATCTATTGTGATTGGGTTTACAATTCCGATTGTATTGATTTCACGCGATAAGCTAAATCTCAGAAATTTGGTACGGTTTGATTTTAACTTTGGGTATACTTATGTGACTCCTTCTCTGTGGGTTTAACCAGACTCACAAAACCGAATTAGTCACTTGTTGTATGCTTTGTTAGTGTTAAAATTTGATTAGAATGAAGTGGTTTTGTGTTGTGTTTTGTTAAGGTCTCATGAACCGTATGTTGGTGTTGTTGTCTCATTATTAGTAAGTGGTTGTAATTGTCTCCAAACAAGCACCCTTCATATGTATGTATGTTCAATTATGTAATCTCAAGTGAACTATTGTTGAGTTCTTGAAATTAGAGATAATGTTTCTCTGATGCTAAAAAGGGTGCTTGTTTGCTGCTTTTACAGGCCACTTTGGAAACCGGGTTTTGTTTCTGATTGTATCACAATCTCCAAATGTTTGGACAAGGGAATCTCTGGACCAGCTGATGCTTAATATTCCCGGAACTTCAACTCTTGTGGTCTCAAGGTCTAAATTCGCGGGTACTAGAACCACCTATGATGTAGAGTTACTAAATAAAGATGAAGCGATGTCTGTGTTCTGTTTATCTGCTTTCAATCAGAAATCAGTCCCTTCAGGATTCAGCAAAAGTTTGGTCCAGCAGGTAATGGGTCTGCCTACATGCCTAGTAGTAATATTGTTTCTTCTTTGGATACTCATATTGACTCTATTTGGTAGGTTGTTGGGGAGTGTAAAGGTCTACCTTTTTCTCTGAAAGTTGTTGGTGCTTCATTGAAAAACCAATCTGAAAAATACTGGGAAGGTGCAGTGACGAGATTATCTAAGAGTGAACCTGCTGATGAAACTCATGACAGTAGAGTGTTTGCTCAAATCGAATCAAGTCTAGAAAATCTCGACCTGAAAACCAGAGACTGTTTCTTGGAACTCGGTGCTTTCCCTGAAGACAAGAAGATCCCTCTTGATGCATTCATAAACGTGTTGGTCGAGTTGCATGATCTCGAGGACACAAGTGCTTTTGTTGTTGTTGTTGATTTAGCAAACAGGAATCTTCTTACTCTAGTGAAAGATCCAAGGTATTTGAAATTTTATGTTTGTATTTCTGGACTTTGTAAAATATGTTTTATATTTATGAATTATGTAAAATATTGCTGTTTTCTTTTTTCATGTAATATAAATAATAAAAAACCTATTTCTTGTTTTGATTATTTCATAATTTATTATAATATGATAATTAATAAAAAATGGTTTAATAAACATTATTTTATTACTTTGGTAGTCGACGAGGATTGAGACAAGGCTGTTCCTTAAGTCCTTATCTATTCGTGATATGTATGAATGTCCTCTCTTGTATGCTTGACAAAGCCGCTAAAGCTAAACAGTTTGATTTCCACCCCAAATGTAAATTGCTCAATCTCACCCACCTCTGTTTTGCGGATGATCACATGGTTTTTGCTGATGGGACAAAACGATCAGTCCAGGGAGTCTTAGAGGTTTTTGATGACTTTGCTACTCACTCCGGATTACAAATAAGCCTTGAGAAATCGACTTTGTTCATGGCAGGAATCTCTCAGAGTGAAACGGCTGAGATCCTACAGCAGTTTCCCTTTACGTTTGGGGAATTACCGGTCCGGTATCTTGGTTTACCCCTTCTTCCCAAAAGAATGTCAGTTGCAGATTATCTTCCCCTTCTAGAAAAGATATGTTCGCAAATCAGCTCATGGACAGCTAGGACACTCTCATTTGTAGGCCGGCTACAACTGTTGAGCTCGGTGACATTTAGCTTAACAAACTTCTGGATTGCTGCTTTTCGACTTCCAAAAGCTTGTATCAGGGAGATTGACAAGTTATGTTCTGCTTTCTTATGGTCCGGACCCTCTCTGAAACCAAACAAAGCAAAGGTAGCTTGGAATGAAGCTTGCTTACCTAAAAAGGAAGGGGGTTTAGGTTTGCGTTCTATAGAGGAAGCTAATAAAGTTAGTATTTTGAAATTAATATGGCGAGTTCTCTCTGCTCATGATTCATTATGGGTGGACTGGGTTAAAAAGTACCTTATACGGAGTGGTTCCCTGTGGTCCGAGAATCTGGTATCCTCTGTAGGCTCCTGGATATGGAATAAAATCTTGAAATACAGGACACTCGCTTCTCAGTTCCACCGGGTGGAGGTTAAAAACGGTGAATCAACTTCTTTTTGGTTTGATCAATGGTGTCCTATGGGATGTCTTCATGACACCTTTGGAGATAGAGGACTCATTTCGCTCGGAATCCCAAAAACGAGTACCGTGGCAGACGTTATGGTTATGACTAGGCAGAGGCGACACAGACAACCGCTACTCAACCAGGTTGAGGAGGAGATACAGAAGCAAACCTTGATCCGCATTGCAGAACGAGATATTGCTTTGAGGAAAAAGAAAGATGGTGTTTACTGTCGAGGCTTCAAAACCAAGGAGACTTGTTCTCTTATTCGGACTGCGAAGCCAGATATTTCCCACTATAAAGCGATTTGGTTCCCTTACTCTACTCCAAGATATGCTTTTATATCTTGGCTGGTTCAGAAAGATAGGCTCTCCACGGGTGACAGAATGCAAAAGTGGAGTTCTACAGCCAATCCATCCTACATTTTCTGCAACCACACCATTGAAACAACTGACCACCTGTTCTTTCCATGCTCTTTTTCTGGAAAGGTGTGGGAACAACTCGCTAAGGGTCTGCTCTTGAATAAGTATACTGCAAATTGGAGAGACATCGTGGCTCTGGTGGACGGAACTGAGCTTGACAAGACAAAAAGGTTTCTTATTGCCTACACATACCAGAACACATTACATTCAATATGGAGGGAGAGGAATGCTCGGCGCCATGGCGATCACTCGTCTACAGTGGAGAAGCTGGTTCAACTCATTGACAAAAATGTTCGAAATCGATTAAGCACGATCGGAAATGGTGTAGCTGATACCATTCAAACATGGTTTGCTGCACGACTCTACTAAGATTAGCAACCACATTTTAGAAACAGTTTTGTAAACAAAGGACTTTGCATCTGCATTGTAAAAACATTTATTTTTTCTTGAATCTAATTTAACATTATATTAAAAAAACATTATTTTATTACTTAAGCAACCATCATAGAGGTTCTTTTCTGGAGGAGTAATTTAGTTTAAGTTGTTAATGGGTTCTCTTGATTAGTTTAATATTGATAATATGATTAGTTTAATTAAGAGAATTTTGATTCAAGTTTTTGAGTGGGGTTGGTCTTAGGTAAGCTTCCGAGAAAAATATATAGAACAAGAGAATTTTGATTCCCCGTTTCTTTTTTATAGAATTTTAAATTCACATGTCGTATATGAATTTGGATATAATCAACCAACACTTTTTGTGAATATCTCACTAACATGCATTATATCTATTTTTATATTGAGATAAACATATAAAAATGAGTTGATAGTGAAGATGTTATTATTAATAAATATAATGTCACTGGATAATTAAATTATTACTGAAAACGCATGTGAAAAAGTCTGATTTTTGGTCTAGCAACGTTACGATATAAATGGTTGTTTTATTTTCACTAACACTAAGGGTGGCGATCAGGCGGAACGAACCCTGAAAAACGGTTTCCGGAGAGAACCAAAGTGGTCAACTCTTTCCAGTTACTAAACTTTGAAGGAACCGAGCCGTCTAATAAGTTAAACCCAAGATTAAGGTTCCGTAGAATCACAAGCTCTGTAGGAATATTCCCCGTGAGCTTGTTTCGATACAGATTGATGGTTGTGAGTTTCCTACAGCTTCCTAGACTACGGGGGATTGCTCCTTGAAAGCTGTTGCTATTGAGATCAAGAAACGTTAGATCATGATTCTTAGAAAAGTCAGGAAGAAGACCTGTAAGGTTGTTTTCTCTGAGGATGAATCTGCTTATTGTCTTGCACTGACTAACAGATGGTGGTATTTTACCGTGAAGCCGATTAGATCCTAAGTTAAACACTGTCAACATCTTTCCATGACAGAGGTTTGGTGGTATCTCTCATGTAAGATTGTTACCAATAAAATCTATAATCTCAAGCTTGCTGTTCAGACCTAAACCAGGTGGTATCACTCCATGAAAGCTGTTGTTGAAGAGCGTAACGATCTTGAGATTCTTGAGCTCGGTTATTTCTGTTGGTATTTGTCCTGTGAGATTGTTTAGATAGACTAGTAACTGCGTAAGACACTGAATCGTCCATATCTAAATGGGAATCTCACCCAAAAATCGGTTTTCGAAAAGCTCCAGACTTTCTAACTTATTTAGCTTACCTAATGCACTCGGAATTCTGCCTCCGAGTTGGTTGTTGTTGAGCTTTAACGTGCTTAAGTTGGTGCAGTTTCCGAGCTCAGCAGGGATACTCTCAGAGAGACGATTAAGGATTGTGAGATTCTTTAACATACCCAACGTTGGAGGGATTTTACCTGACAAATTACATTTCACAATGACTAAAGCGTCAAGGCTACTGCATTTTCCCAGTTCAGGAGGAACACCACCTTCGAATTGATTGGATGACAAATCCAAAGTGACCAGATTCCTGCATTTGGTTGAGCCAAACCGAACTGTTCCTCGTAGGCTGTTGTTAGCAACAAACAGGTCAGTGAGATTCTCCAAAAGATTCAGACTTGCAGGCAATGAACCAACGAACTTGTTCTTGTGCAAATACAGAATCTCCAGCTTGCTGCAGTTTCCAATTGACTCAGGGATTGTACCAGAAAACTGATTGTCAAACAATCGCAGATCAAGAAGTTCCTTAGCCTCGCCAACATTTTGAGGAATTAACCCGGTTAGGTTGTTACGCTCGGCATGCAGATAGTTCAATGCCGGAATTCGAAACAAGGATTTAGGCAACTCCCCGGTAAGGAAGTTGTTGGAAAGATACAGATCGGCCAAGCTCTTCAAGCTACCAAGAGTATCCGGGATCTTACCCGAGAAACTGTTTTCAGACAAATCAATGTACACAAGTCAGCTACAGTTCCCTCAACTGGAAGGTATAATCCCAGAGAAATTGTTAGAACTCATATCCAAAATCTCTAAGCTTCTGAGCTGCCCTATTTTAGGACCCAATTGGCCTGAAACACCTGAACCATTGAAGTTGAGAGACGTAACGTTCTTAGAATCATCACAGATAATACCAAACCAGTTACACGGAGTGGCTTCAGATGAATTTGTCTTCCATGTCGAAGTAATTCCGTGGTACTTTGTCCAAATGCGTCCGAAGCAAGAGTAAAGTTAACCCATCTGGGTTTAGACAAGAAACAGAAACTATACAAGTCGAGACAAAGAGACAGAATAGCAGAAGAATATCGAACAACCCATGATTCTTCATCTGAGACTTAAAGATCAAGAAAGATGACCAAATGGAGTTACCATGTGAGATGAGGGAAAGAGGAGAGAGAAAAGAAGGAAACAAAATAGAACTTGACTGACGCCAATAATAGACAGAAGCACATAAATGTTAGATATGGGTTTTAAGAGAATCTACAAATTGTTAACAAGAAAATTTGTAAGTTGAGAATTAGATGACCGTTGTATAGCAAATTAAGGAGATCTTTAGTATTCTAGCCTACATTGTAACTATTCCTAAAATAGTTTCTCTTCGCAATTTCCTATGAATTGAAGAAAGAATTATAAAAGCGGGTGGAACAGACACTATCATAATTGGACTGAGTTATATATAGAAAATATTTTCAAACTATCCTTTATCATTCCCATTAACATCTCCCAAACTCTCTCTACAACTTTGCACATATACAAGTTTAAATTTTCCCAATCTTGAGAGACAAACTTACCAAAAGTATGAATCCATGACTTGGCACCGTTCAGTTACGCCAATTAGATGATGCCTCAAGCTCCACATCCTCTTCCCACCAAGTTGCCGACTGCAATACCATCATGTTCCAACCAGTTTAAGCTTCTATGTGCACATTCAATAAACAGACAAACACATTCTAGACCAATACCTTGTATCCCCTGCGCAGGAACTCGAGTGAACTCCCTTTCTCTTCTTGTAGTCCCAGAACCTGCAACAGCTCTTCCTTCGTCTGTTTGTATCCACATCAATCAAAGCTTGTTACTTTTTTCTGAGGGTTGGGTGAAAAACGACTATATACAAAAGGTTAAATGCTTTCAGTGCACATACTTCACCCAGCGTGAAACGAGTAGGGCTTTCTGCAACACACGCAAATGAGCCATCGGTTTGCTTAAGCATCACCTGCCATGGTCCTGCATTAGATTTTTGCATATCAGATATGAACAGAGAAAACAATCTCTCAAGTTCAGGCCACTATGGTTCTGCAAATCTGATAGAGACTAGCATAGCATCACATCATGTTCAGTGATCAAGAAAGTCACAGTACATATAGGCACAGTTATAATATATATCTAATCTTTAGTCCCGGAAAGACTAGTTTAGCATTTACCAGGATATTGTCGAAAAAGTGCTCCATTGTAGTTCAACACAAACGGTGCCACTGCCACTGTCTTAGCCAAGGAACACAAACAAATATTAAGCTTAAGCTTCTTCATTTATGCAAGCAGCCAAGAAAGGCTGCTGAGAAATTATCATCATAATTGGGAAGTACCTTAGAATACTCTCTGGTTCTGATATAAAAGACAGGAATAAATTGAGAAAGAAACCGGTAGTGCAGATCTTTAGGGGGAAAGCCAAGGAGCCCTAGGTCAGCACTGCACTAAAGTTCAGTTGTTACCAGAAGTGAGGAAACAGAGAGACATTGAGTTACAAAAAAAAAAAATTGAGGTCTCAATAGAGGTAATACCGCAGGGTATCTAGTTCAAGATTAAACAGAAGAGCTGGGGTTGAACTGGCAAAGGTTTCCTGCAAGAAGAGACCAACAACATACAGATTGTGATTGACTAAGAAGGCACAAATAAAAATTCAAAAATGACTATAGCCAGTGAATGTATCTGAACCAAGTTCCATGTTAAGATAAGAAAAGATAGAAGGATTCGAATACCACAAACTTCTCGATAAAAGAGAGTTCCCGAGTGCTGCAATTGATAAACATATAAAGGGTCGGTGGCTCCTTGGGCTCCCAAGAACCTGTAGGAACACATAATACTCATGACTTAATGCAATAATCCATCTGTTAACATAAGCAAAAATCCAAGTGGAAAGGGAAAATATTAGATGAAAGGATTGTAGTTTTAGCTATACCTTCATTATCATCTTCAAAATCAAAGTCCAGAGTACTCCTTATGGACCTGAAGAAATTTGTGACAGAACTACCAGGTATATCATCTAGAGAACCGATACTTATGCCATCAACCTGATGAGAAACACACACAAAATGAAGCTGTTGTTAAGTACTTAAGCGTTCAATATCCTAACATATGCTATATACAGCAAACTAAAAGTTCTATCTCTACCGAATCAAATGCCGCTTTGAAGCGTTGCGAAGCTCTACGCTTCTCAGGCTTGTCAGGAAAAACCTGAAGCATGTTTAATATTCATAAGGTCAGAAGAACAAAATGAGAAGAACTGAGTAATAAATAGAGTGATGAAGGAGATAGAATTATACAATGCAAGCTCTTGTCTCTACTTTCTCCTGAAGTTTGCGAACAACAGTTATGGCCAACTGTATGTTAGCATCAATAAAGTCGTCTGAAGAGCCCTACAACAACAATGTTATACAAATCCAACACAGTTACAACAACCACAAATCGCTAAAAAAACTAAGTGTCAACGGTAACAAGATAGCAAAAAAAAAAATTACCTTGTAAGAAGAAATGCTACTGGGCAAAGGCCTACACATTAGAGCAAAAGACGCCATTATAACCACAAGCGATGAACACAAAAATCGAACAATTGAGATAAGAGTAAGAGGAGGAGGATTACGGGAAATCAATCTCCAAACGAGATTTTGAATCCTGGAGAGCGAAAGCGAGAGAATTGGCGGCGTCAGAGGCTAGAACCTCGTACGACTTGGGCTTATACAAGGGGACACCTCTCTTAGGATCGGAGTCAGAAGAAGTCGATGAGAGTGCGCCGCCGCTGTTTGCGGTGGCTCCGCATCTGATTTTTCTGCTGGTTAGAAGAATCGAGGTAGAAGAGAAGAGCGCCGGTAACATCGCCATCGCCATTTTTGCTCTCTCTGTAGACGACGGTACGGTAGTGATAACACGGGCTACAGTCTAATCCGCACAACCTCATGACACGTGGCTAAATCTTGTCATCTTATCTTAACCGAATTGAACCGGAATTTGATTGGCAGAGTCATCAAACCGGTACTCTTAAACCATTCCTGACGGCCGTCAAAGATATGTGGATGAGCGCAAGGTTACAAATTTACAATCTATTGACAACCGCTGATCTAAACTTGGGTTTAGTTATCATCGACGGCTATGAGTACTTTAAAGAGCTGAGGAAACACTCCATAACAGAAAGCAATCGCGCCATTGGAGTCTTCTTCTTTTTTTTTAACAACTTCTTCTTCGACTCTGTTTCTCTCTCTCTCTCTCTCTCTCCCTAACTGAGAAAGTTCTCTCTTTCCCGAGAAAATTTAATTTTCTTTCTGCTCTCTGAGAAAAAATCTTGTAACCGAAGAGCGAGAATGATGAAACGGATTGATACTTCTCTTCTGTGCACGGCGTTCGTTGTGCTTCTTCTTCTTGGAGTAGTTCCTCGATCTAATGCAAGGTCACGCTCTAGTCGACGTAAGTTTCCCAAGAAAATTTTCGATTGAATCTCGTGTTTATGCTTGAATCGTTTTAATCTTTAGAGACGATGATGTTTCTTTGATCTCCCTGTATCGCTTTTGAGTAATTTGCAAGATAACGATGATCGATGATTTGGTTTTTGAGATTCTTCTGTTTCATCGTTGTTTCTTACTATCGTAATCTTCGTTGCAGCGCCAAGTTTCATGCGATTCGTGTCGAACGCAACTGATTTTGCGTCGGAGGATTACTACGACTACATAATCGTCGGAGGAGGTACGGCGGGATGTCCACTTGCCGCCACGCTTTCGCAATCTTTCAGGGTTCTTCTGCTTGAACGTGGCGGCGTTCCGTACAACAGACCTCACGTGATGTCGCACGATGGTTTCTTGACCACTCTCACTGACGTTAACAACTTCGACTCGCCGGCTCAGTCTTTCGTCTCTGAGGAAGGAGTACCTAACGCCAGAGGCCGTGTTCTTGGAGGAAGCAGTGCGATCAATGCTGGGTTCTATAGCCGTGCTGATAAACAGTTCTTTGAGAATTCGGGTCTTAATTGGGATCTGACTAGTGTGAATCAGTCTTATGAGTGGGTTGAGAGAGCTATCGTGTTTAGACCTCAGCTTAGGACTTGGCAGACTGCGATTAGGGATGCGTTACTTGAGGTTGGTGTACATCCGTTTAATGGATTTACCTTGGAGCATAAAGTTGGGACTAAGATCGGAGGGTCTACGTTTGATCGTGCTGGGAGGAGACACAGCTCTGCAGATCTTCTCAGGTATGCAAGAAGTTCCAACATTAGAGTTGCAGTTTACGCAACTGTAGAGAGAGTACTGCTAGCTTCATCTCCAAGTGTCTCGGGTGCCAACGTATCTGCGATTGGAGTTGTTTACCGTGATCAGCTGGGACGTTACCATCACGCGATGATACGAGACAGGGGAGAGGTGATATTGTCAGCTGGTGCACTCGGTAGCCCACAGTTGCTTTTTCTTAGTGGGATTGGTCCAAGGAGTTATCTTTCAACTTGGGGGATCCCAGTGGCTCTTGACCAGCCTCATGTGGGAGATTTTGTGTATGATAACCCGAGGAACGGTATCTCCATTGTTCCTCCGGTTCCAATGGAGAGCTCACTGATTCAAGTGGTGGGTATTACTGAGGAAGGGGCTTTTCTGGAGGCTGCTTCCAATGTGATTCCGTTTGCTTCGCCTTTACATTCTGTGTTCATCAGAGCGCCAGCTTCTCCTTTGTACGTCCCTGTGACAACTATAATGGAAAAGATCCTAGGTCCAGTGTCTATTGGTTTACTAAGGCTGGCCTCAACGGATGTGAGGATAAACCCAGTTGTTAGATTCAACTACTTCAGTGATCCACAAGATCTAGAGAGATGTGTCAATGGGACTAGGAAGATTGGAGAAATACTCAGGAGCCGAGCTATGCAGGACTTTATGATCAGGGAATGGTTTGGGAACCGTAGATTCAGGTTTGTTGGAGCTCCATTGCCTGTGGACCAATCAAATGATCTAGTGATGGCAGATTTCTGCAGACGGACTGTGAGCACAATCTGGCACTACCATGGAGGCGCTGTTGTGGGGAAAGTAGTGGACTCTGATCTCAAAGTCATTGGTATTAATTCTCTTAGGCTTGTGGATGGATCAACCTTCAATATCTCTCCAGGGACTAATCCTCAGGCTACCTTGATGATGCTTGGAAGGTAGGAAGAAACTTACCAACTGTATTACTCTTTGAAATTGTATCAGTTCTTTTTGGTGAAACTGAAAAGAAACTTCTATATGATAATTGCAGGTACATGGGGATGAAGATGCTGAGGGAGAGAATGAGATAGAAATGATTCCCCAGATAGGCTTCTTCTGGATTAGTTTGCTGATTCTTTTGCTCTTCTGTTCACCTATAGCTCTCTATCACGTGTTATTACACTGAGTTTGTTCAGTCTTTCATTGGACTCCTCGCTTAATTCATGTAATAGAGTACAGTAGTTCATCTATATAGTCGATCTATTATTCAACAGTATTGAGATGTACTCAGATTAGCCATTATACTAAAAAATCCAGCCTTCCTATGTCAGAGAGCAAGGGACATGTTCATATTACATATACACATACAGTATGTGACATACTAGAGGAATTTAAACCTTAGTAATACACTAATATGAAAACAAGAGACAATATTCTTCTAATTTTCTTTTTTGGCACTATGATGAACACTTTTGGAATTTGTTCCATGTAAAAGTTTCCTCTTGAAGTTTCCTGGAATCTCCTACTTCTTTATGTAAAGGAAGATAAGACAATCAAACGCATACCTCTCGTCCTCTTACATTGCTGTCCAGGAATCCAATACCTTCCCATGAAGCTTGACATCTTTTTATATGTGTTTCTGCAAAAGCGAAACACTCAATTCTTGTTCTTAACAATCCACAACCTGTTTCAGTTCCAAAAAGCTTCTTCTGCAGCAAAGAACAAGTTTGGTTCTCCTCTTATTGCAAAACTTTGGTTTCTTAGCATCGTCCCTTGCATCGTGTTTACAAAAGTAAGCTCTCAATTAACAGCAGGAAGGAGTCATGGATCAACAACAACAAGGTGACAAGAATCTGACTGTGTTCGTCGGACCCTGGGGAGGAAATGGAGGAACTGCCTGGGATGACGGGATTTATCATGGTGTCCGTGAGATCAGACTTTTATATGATCATTGCATTGACTCCATCACAGTGATCTACGATAAGAATGGTAAACCTGCAAGATCAGAGAAGCATGGAGGTGTGGGAGGCAACAAAACATCAGAGGTTTGTTCCTCTCTTATTCTCTGTTCTGTCTCTCTTAGATTTTGGCTTCTTTAAAATGAACCGAGTGTTTGCAGATAAAGCTGCAATACCCAGACGAGTATCTGATTGGCGTGAGTGGCTACTACTGTCCAATGGTTAATAGTGGCACCCCTGTCATTAGATCAATGACATTCAAAAGCAATAAACAAGTTTATGGACCTTACGGAGTTGAACAAGGAACACCCTTCACTTTCTCAGTCAATGGAGGACGCATTGTTGGCATGAACGGTAGGAGCGGCTGGTACCTTGACTCCATCGGGTTCCATCTTTCACGTCCTAAATCAACCAAGATGGTCAACAAGCTTCGGAAGAAGATTCACTGGCTCACAAGGATAGTAGCATCATAAAGTCTATTGCACAGACTTGATCAGATAGCATATCTGCATAGAATGTACTAGATAGACTCTACGAATAAGGATGTTGGATGTATCTTATAGTCCATAAGACTATCCTCATCGGCACAATTATGTTGTTTCTTAGTTTGTTTCTTAGGGGTAGATAATATTAATTATTGAAACCTAAGCTAAGAAATGCAAGATTCGTTTCTTATTTTAGGATTGCAAGAAACGTCTCTTGCTGGACAAGTGTCACAAAATCAGTGGGTCGAGTTTTATTTGGGACGAAGGGGTTTAATTTTTTTTTTCATCTCTCTTTCACTTTCCTTTTTTCTCTTTTCTCTCTCTCTCTCTCTCTCTCTCTCGAGACTTTTCGCAATTTCAGCTTGAATCTCTTCTTCCTTCGATTCCGGAAACTGATTGCTTCTCTTCCAGTTGATTCCCACGGCTATTGGACTAGGATTTGGCCGCGATTTGGTTCCGGTGAAGCAGGGGGCATGTGATTCCGGTGGTGAGCGATCCGTCGAAACCCTAATATTTGGGGAAGATTCAAGCCATTCGATTTGTTCAGGTAATTGTTCTTGCATGTCTAGTAATTGTTATTTGTTTATTTGAAAATTGTCTCAATTTTAATTTAATTATGTCTTTTGTTTGTGAGACAATTTCGGTTGATCTGGGAAACTTAGATTAATTTTCGGTGAAGTGTTTGTAACACTTCTTAATCTCCTCATCTTATTATTCACTGATGAAGTTGTTGTTGGTGAATTTTGATTAATCTCTTTGTTAGATTCTCATAATAGGTTGAATTGGGTTTGTGTATCTGAAACCGATTGAATCAAAGTTTCTTCCTTTACGTTTTGGATGCCAAGGAGTTTTTCCCTTCTTACTACAACCCTAAGAAGAACAATCAGGTTGGGAAACCTAATCAATTTCTCTCTGCTGACGATTTTGCTACAGCCAAGAAGCAATCAGGTGAAGAATTTGAATCTGATGCCAAGAAGGATGATAATACCAGGAAGGTAAAAATAATTCTGTTTGTTGTTAAAGCTTTAAACTTTGGTTAAATGTGCTTGCTTTATATTCTGTTTTATTGATGTTTTTGTTATTACAGAGAAGAAACAATTATAGCCAAGGGAGGAGGAGGTTGACTGGGAGGATTTCTAAGGCTCAAAGATAGGATAGTATTAGAAGAACAGTGTATGTTTCTGACATTGACCAGAGTGTAAGTTTTTATTAGTACTCTCTGTTAAGGTTGTGTGGAACGGATTCTAGTTAAGTTGCATCAATGTATAACAAATCTGTTTTGTGATTTTAGGTGACTGAGGAGGGTCTTGCTGCCTTGTTTAGTAACTGTGGACAAGTAAGCTTTAAATTAATGTTTGTTATATATCTTTCAACTTAAAATATAGTATTTTTTAGGTTGTGTGACAAAAAGCTCTATAGGGATACTGATCAGAAGTTATACTAATCATTTTGGTTTCAGTTTTGAGTTTTGAATTTTACTTTGGATATCTACTGTGTTTTGGTTAATTCAGTTAGAAGATGAAAGGGAGATGTGCACAAGGACAATCTACTGCACAAATATCGACAAGAAGGTAAATGCTGAACTATCTACATAGAATGTATACATAATTGCTGCTGAAAGAGAGATTGTCAAAAATGCAAATTCTTGACAGTTTGCTGGCCAAAACTGGACCGCTTACTCCGAAAGAAGAAGCTATGAAAGAGAAGCTGCTTGACTTAGTGGATGATTAGTATTGTTGAGTCTTGTTGAGTCTTGTTGTGTCTTCTTGAGTCTTGTTGTGTCTTGTTGTGTCTTGTTGAGTCTTGTTGAGTATTGTTGAGTCTTGTTGAGTCTTGTTGTGTCTTCTTGAGTCTTGTTGTGTCTTCTTGAGTCTTGTTGTGTCTTGTTGAGTCTTGTTGTGTCTTGTTGAGTCTTGTTGTGTCTTGTTGTGTAACGGATGTCTAATTATAATTATAAGTTGATGTTTTATGTGTACTGCTTATCTGTCTATTAATTTCTTAATTATAATTTGCTTTTGTTAACAGAACAAGGAACACATGGGGCGATATAGGAACAAGGAACACATGGGGCGATATAGGAACAAGGAACAAGGAACACATGAGCGAGATCAAACACTTGAAGAGAGTGTGTTATTATGTTTGATTGCTGTGTTATGTCTGATTATGTTTAAGTAGGACAGTTCTCATATATCTTGTGACTCGTACTTGTTTTTCCCATGTGTATGGTGTTGTTTAATTTTGTTTGATACTCGGTCAGCTGTTCCCATGTGAAGGATCACATGAACTTGTTTTTTTCCTACACAAGAATACAACAAGGATCACAAGATATATGAGAACAAAAAAAACAAACACAAAAATACAACATATAAAATTACAACCAAGTCTCACGGGAGAAGAGAATCACAAGCTACACAATTTAGTTTTATATATACACAACTCTTCTACTCATTCATATCATTCACATCTTTTCTACTCATTCACATCTCTTCTACTCTTCTAAAGTAATTTAAATTTTTTATTCAATGGGTTCTTCTTCTCATTCACATTTTAATTTTGCAAAGGATGATGATCCACTTTTTGAGTCCTATTTTGCAAATTTTTTTGATAACCATGATATTCATGGACAACATTTTGTGAAAAAGAAAAAGAAACGAGAATTCATTGAAAGAAACCGGGAAGAAGGCCACAACCGTTTGTGGAATGATTATTTCAGTGAATCTCCGACATATCCTCCCCATGTATTCCGACGACGTTTTAGAATGAACAAGCCATTATTCTTGCGTATTGTCGACCGTCTTACTGCAGAAGATCCTTATTTCCGACAAAGAAGAGACGCCACAGGAAGGCTTGGTCTTTCTCCGATCCAAAAATGTACTGCAGCAATTAGGCTACTAGCATATGGTGGCGGGTGTGATACGGTGGACGAATATGTCCGACTTGGTGAAACAACTGCTCGAAAATGTTTGCAACATTTTGTCAGTGGAGTTGTCAATTTCTTTGGCGATGAATATCTAAGAAGACCCACACCAGAGGATCTTCAGAGATTACTATATGTTGCAGAAGAACGTGGATTTCCCGGGATGGTTGGAAGCATCGACTGTATGCATTGGGTTTGGAAGAATTGCCCAACAGCTTGGAAAGGCATGTATACACGAGGATCCGGCAAACCAACAATTGTTTTAGAGGCGGTCGCGTCGTATGATCTTTGGATATGGCACGCGTTTTTTGGGTCTCCAGGTACTTTTAACGATATCAATGTTCTTGATCGATCTCCTGTCTTTGATGATATACTTTATGGTCAAGCTCCACAAGTTACTTACTACGTTAACGGCAGAGAGTACAATTTGACTTACTATCTGACAGAC
The DNA here is from genome assembly GCF_030686135.1 of Camelina sativa. Lineage (NCBI taxonomy): Eukaryota > Viridiplantae > Streptophyta > Magnoliopsida > Brassicales > Brassicaceae > Camelina > Camelina sativa. The sequence continues at coordinate 21,781,348 of NC_141895.1, read as the reverse complement.
GGTATTTATCCAAAATGGCCAACGTTTATTCAATCCATACCACTACCACAGACTCCAAAAGCATCTTTATTTGCTGACCGCCAAGAAAGCTACCGAAAAGATGTTGAGCGTGCGTTCGGTGTCCTACAAGCTAGATTCGCGGTCATTAAAAATCCATGTCTTTTATGGGATAAAGACCAAGTGGGATTGATTATGAGGGCGTGTATCATACTCCACAATATGATTGTCGAAAATGAACGAGATGGATACAGTCAAGCTGAGGTTTCTGATTTCCCACAAGCAGAGGGTGTGGATCTTTCATATTCTATCAATATGAATTCAAATATTAGCAACGTGTTGAATGGTCAAATAATAATCCGTGATAGAGAAGTGCATGACCAATTGAAACTTGATTTAATTGAACATTTGTGGACTAAATTTGGATATTAATTATGTTTCATGTTTTAATTAAATATGTTTCTATATTTTATTTCATGGTGTGTTTTATGTTTTTGTTTTTTAATGTTTTGTGTAATAATTTAAAATGTTGTATGTTATTTTATGTTTTTCTTAATAAAATATGTTTCTTTGATATATAAAATAATTTTGAATATTTTAAGATATTAATTATTATTTTACTATATTTATTATTAAGAAACCCTTAAATTTGGTTCTACCAATAATCAACAAAATTTTCCTTAACTCTTAGCAAAGTTTCTTCTCTTTTTTTTCTTATTAAATATGCCTTAAGAAACAACTAAGAAACTAAACCAATGAGGATAGTCTAACACCAAAAGTTACTGCCAAAGATACTCTCTTTAATGCACACAATTCAAAAGGAAAGCATATCATTGTAATGGTAAAAACTAAAAACACACGAAGGTTTTTCATATTAAGTTATAAACAAAGCATATTTCAAAGTAAGCAATATACACAAATAAGCCCGTGTTTGCGGATAATAGCAGCAACAATTCGACAAGGATCGCGTGCAAAGCGGCAGATCGTCCAAGCAAGGATGTCGGTTAGCGAACTTATCCTCTGGCTTTAAGCTCTGCAAGCCTCCTCGACAAATCATCTTCATCGACTTTCTCCTCTGTCTTAGTAGGAATGGCATGACCAGCAGGCTGAGGAAGTCCCACAGAGACTTCCAAACCATAGTCATCTGCAACCTGCTGCATAAGGCTGTTGACTTCTCCTTCTGGAGTGGACAAGGAAGTTGAACCAGCCATCGCGTTCTCCATGAACTCAGCTTGAACCTCCATGTTCACAAACTGCTTCTCGAATGAATCCATCGTCTCAGACATCTTCTGTAGATTGCCTGATAAGAACCAAAATTGAATACAACGAAGTGAATACATTTGCCCAACTCAGACTAAAGGGTTATTTTTATCACAGAAAGAACAAAAAGATGAACCCTTTCATGTCTTTCCACAAGAACAAAACCTTCCTGTCTATTCAGAAGCATCCCTAAAGTTTACATTCCCTTAAAATATATTAACTCATAACTAATACGGTTTAAACCATGGTGATTATGTATATCCAACCTCGGTTTCACAAAAATTAAGCCCTAACTAAATGATCAGCAACACAACCCACCGACAGAAACAATACTAAAACTCGGAATTTTTCAACCAGCATGAGAAAGGAGACTTCTTTTGTAAACACTATACTAACCTATGAGCAGCACCCGAAGATAATAATCAGATCATCCAAATACAGCAAAAGAAACAATGATGAAAATACCTGTGGCAAGAGAAGACTCAAGGGATTTGACGATATTGGTCATGGATTTGGTGATGGTGGTCATCTTAGCCTGGGTATCGAGACGAGCAACAACAGCATCCAGACGAGAAGCGAGACGAAGGTAGTTCATCTGCTCGCTACGCTTACGAATAGCGTTCTCAGCATAGATCCGAGCACCATCCATGTTACCCTTCTCGATCGCCTTCTTCACCTTCAATTTCTCCGCTTTCTCCTCCTTCTCACACTTCCTCGATTGCCTTTGAAGAGACTTGGACGTGAATTTCAAATCGAATATCTGATTCATCAGCTTATCTGTGTTACCCATGTTTGAATCGATTCCTCTATAGATCTCCCTCCTGTAGAAATTATCACCCAAAAAAAAAATGGAGACTTTAGGGTTTTCTCTGTATTTGGGAAAAATATCTTGACGCGTTTGTTAATGTTTTGAAGAGAGATTGAAGAAGAGATCATTTGAGAGATAAGAAGGGAAGCTAATAAAGTCAATTTTGGTTTTCTTAGTTCGATTCGGAATTAACCGGTTCAATCAAAACGTCGGTCATACCCGGTTTACGTTTTAAACAGTCACACACACAAGGCACACGTGTTAAAAGTGACTAAGCACCGTCCGATGTGTCACGCTTTGTACACGATGGATCAGTCATCGTCTGCGTGCCAACTCATACCGAACTTCTTTTGGAATTTTGCATGTTAAATTAAATTGTTCCTAAATTTCTTTCCAAATTTCAAAATCCAATTTTTCAAATTTAAAAACCAAAGCTTTGTCTTTTCCAATTTCCAGAAACGTTTTTTTTTTTGTTGGATTAAACGCAAGAAGCTGTGCCAAAAAAAAACTCCCCAAAGAAATTCGCGAGGGATGTGTGATAAGTTCGATGTTTTCGAAATCGTATTCTTGATTTTTGCAGTGTTCCGACTTTAAAAATTAAAACCCTGATCCCCTTTTATGGCCCAGAAACCGGAAAATTAGATTAGAAAAGTAGTTTAGAAAAAAAAAAAGTGGAAAAGGAAAAAAAAGTTAGAACCTTTGGTGAATACTCATTAAGGCATTTGGGTCAGATCTTGGAAAAAAAAATTAGAGGAAAGTTAGAAGCTTTCAGCTAACTTAGCCAAGTTTCGTGAAGCTTTTTTTTTTTTTTTTTTTTTGCCTTGTGTGATTGGGGGTTTTTTGGAGATGAATGGGAGTAATGGTGAGGAGCGAGTCGTTCACGAGGTTGCAATGGTGGTTCCGAAGCGGGTTCTGGAAGAAGAAGGAAACTGTGTTGAGGTTTTGGTGACTGAACTTAAGAAGAGAGGGATGGTTGTTGATAGAGTCGTCGGTCTCGCAGATGAGTTTCTCAAGGTCGGTCCTTTCTTTGTTTCATCTTACTTTTCCCAACTTACTTGTTAATTTGTGATCACATAGTGTTTTTCAAGGGTGAAGTCTCAATATTGATTCTTCCTAGGGTTTTTTTTCTCAAGTGCAAGTCGAAATTCTTGCATGTTGTCTCATGAAAGTACTAATCTGGAGGTCGAGGAGGGTCCTGGAAGAGTGAATTTTTGGAGGAATACAAATTTTGTTTGATATAAAACTTGATAATTATGTCTAACGGTATCTAGTATTAGGATTCAACCGTTTGGTGACTTATTTAGCCATAAATCTGTAGAATTGACTGTTTTGCTTCTATGAGAGATAACTGCAACTCTAAGTATTTCTTCAGGTAGCAGCTCCCTTGGAGACCTTGGGCAATGCAGCAGCAGAGCTTCATATACGCAAACCTACTCGTCTAGGTAAATATTGATTCCGGGATTAACTTGATAAATGAACATCTGTTAAGCGCAGCCTCATTTCGTGTTCCTCACAAGTTTGCTGGTTATCCTCAATTCAGGAATTGATCTGCCCTTTGAGATGCAAGGGTCTGAGGCTTTCTTTCGGCAACCTGATGGTTTACTGTTTAGCTGGTTTGAACGTTTTCGGTGCTATCAACATCTTCTTTATGGAATTGTAAGTTCTGTCTCTCTGTATCTTTTATATTGTTATTATACATCGTTGATTGAACTGTTAACATGTTTTCGATTGCTTTAGTATGTCAATTTACAGTGTTCTTGAGTCATGACACAGCAAATGAATTCTTGACTTATAGGTAAACTGTGGTGGGTACGATGTCACTCTGAAACTTGATGGCAGAGAGTTTTGTTGGGCAGCAGGGGAATCATTAGTTCGAAGGTTGGAATCAGAGGGCGTCATTAAACAAATGTTTCCTCTTCATGGTAAGCTAATCCTTTGTACCTGTTGGGTTACAACCAGTCTAGACTTTAGAATGGTTTAAAATTCTCACACAAATACGTTTTGCTTGTAGATGAATTCAAGAGGAAGGAACTTCTCCAAACTTGGGCATTAAATTGGTGGAACTTTACAAACCAACCAACTGATCAGATCTACTCTTACTTCGGTGCAAAGGTAGACACATATAAATCTTAGTATCCTATATGTAACAGAAAGCATTGTGAAACTCATCACATAGGAAAATCACAGATTGGAGTCTACTTTTCGTTCTTGGGAATGTATACGCAATGGTTGATATTTCCAGCCTTGCTTGGGTTTATAGTCCAGATGGTTAATTTTGGGTAAGTTCTTAATTCTGTTACAAGCTTGTAAGTAAATACTACTAGACATAATGCCACACCTTATTTTCAATCTTTCTTTGATCAGATCCTTGCAATTTCTTGCTCTCCCAAGTTTCTTTGTGAGCACAATACTCTGGGCTGCCTTGTTTCTACAGTTCTGGAAACGCAAAAACGCGGCCTTGTTAGCTAGGTGGGATTCCCCTACACTGATGCATAACTATGCAACAGTTTAATGTTTCTTTTCATTTTCTGATTTCATTTCTTGTTGTCGATTCTCTACCAATAGATGGCAGATCAATTGTTTAGTTGGCCCCAGTCAAGGATATAGATTTCTCGGAATGGAATGGAGCTCCCTTCCGTTTCCAAAGGAGCTTATAAAGAATATCGGAGATGAGAGATCCAAAGAGAAGGCAGCGTATCAAAGATATGAATGGTTTGCTTACCGCAAGAGGTTTAGGAATGATGTTCTTGTTATCATGAGCATTATCTGCCTCCAACTTCCATTTGAGCTGGCGTATGCTCATATTTACGAGATTATCACATCTGATGTTGTCAAGTGAGCGCTTACTCGTTTTTTTCTTTACTAGCTTTACCAGTCTCATGTTTTAGCAACTAAGTTGGAATCATGACAGTTTTTTTTATGATGGTTTCAGGTATATTTTGACAGCTATCTACCTTCTAGTTATTCAGTACCTCACTAGATTGGGAGGCAAAGTATCTGTCAAGCTCATAAATCGAGAAATCAACGAGAGTGTGGAATATCGAGCTAACAGTTTAATCTACAAAGTAAGGACAGCACTTTTTTACAGAGCACTGTTTCTATTTTCTAATCATTTTGCTTTGGAAATTTTCGACATTGCAGGTTTTCGGGCTCTATTTTATGCAGACATACATTGGGATCTTCTACCACGTTCTTTTACATCGAAACTTCATGACACTTCGACAAGTATTGATCCAACGGTTAATAATCTCACAGGTAACAAGAAAGATGGTGATGTGATTAGAAACTCTCCTCTGAAGATGTTGTTACCTGCATATGTTTAAAAGTTAATTTTCTCCAGGTTTTCTGGACTTTGATGGATGGTTCTTTACCTTATCTTAAGTACAGCTACAGAAAATATAAAGCTAGGTACGCTCTTTATTTCACCTAAACAGCTTATAAAGCGTATGCTCAAAACTTGTAAGAAAATAATATAGCTTCTTTCTTTTTCCAGGACGAAGAAGAAACGTGAAGGTGGATCATCAACAGGAAAGATTCAAATAGCGTCAAGAGTGGAGAAGGAATATTTCAAGCCTACATATTCTGCAAGCATTGGAGTAGAACTTGAAGATGGACTTTTTGATGGTAATATATGAAGTCAATGGTTTTGTGTGATTTGTTTGGATGTAGCTTGAAAATGTCTCAGCTCAAAAATATCGAAATGTGAAATTGCCTTTTGCATTGCAGATTCGCTCGAGCTGGCTTTGCAGTTTGGAATGATCATGATGTTTGCTTGTGCCTTCCCTCTTGCTTTTGCCCTTGCTGCAGTGGTAACATCTACATTCTCTAATATCACTTCCTCAATTTCATCTTAAGTTTTCGTTTGTTTCTCTTAAAGTCATGAATTTATGTCGTACAACAGAGCAATATAATGGAAATAAGAACAAATGCCTTAAAGCTATTGGTGACACTTCGTAGACCTCTTCCTCGTGCTGCTGCAACAATTGGAGCTTGGTTAAACATATGGCAGGTACAATGGATAGCAAGAAAATAGCGATCCTATATTACTATTTCTATCTCAGTGCATTTAGTGATTTCTTTCTTCTGTGTTTTCAGTTTCTAGTAGTAATGTCCATTTGCACAAACTCAGCACTCTTGGTATGCTTATATGACCAAGAAGGCAAATGGAAGATCGAACCAGGGCTCGCTGCAATTCTCATCATGGAACATGTACTCTTGCTTCTGAAATTTGGTCTCTCTCGTCTCGTCCCTGAGGAACCTGCTTGGGTTAGAGCCAGTCGTGTGAAGAATGTGACACAAGCACAAGACATGTACTGTAAACAGCTCTTGAGAAGCATTTCTGGTGAATTTACTTCCATGACAAAACCTGAACAAGAACAACAAGAAGACTCGGAGCGCCGTTAACCTGAAAATATTAGAATCAAAGAATGCCAAAAGGCTTCTTCCTTTTTTTGTGTGTGTGTGCAGTTTGATTTATTCGTTACATCCTTTTGTGCATAGAAGGCAGAAGCTGTGTGATAATCTTAGAGACTTGTATCTTCGGTTTTGTCTGTAACGAGTTGAACTATGAAGAAATCATTTTAATATATATTATAAATTATTTGGGCAAAAGCTATAGAGAAGAACAGCCCTAATGTGATCGATGGTTGTGATTCACATGTGACATGTCCTGTAATTTCTATTACTTTGAGCATTTCTCATGTAGTGTCTATTAACATTTCTGGACTCCATGGATGGTTGAAGTAGCAATTAATTAGTACTCCGTTTCCCATTTATGATTGAAGCTATAGTCTTGTAAAGATGAAATTATTAGAACAATAATTTTCTCTTTTTGGGTCAAAGATATGATATTTTTCGTTTCATTTATAAAGATGGGTTTTTTTGTCAGTTTCTCCTTTTATAATTAGTGGAAATTTCTTTTTTTGAATAGTAAGGTTACTGAAATTCTTTTCACCTAATCAAATATCAAATGTTTTGTCTTTGATTGTATTTTCAACATCAATTTTATTTATATGGCTAGAAATTAGCCATTTATATACTTTATTTCATTGAAACAAATAATATCATAGAGAAATCTTCAACGATATCACATAGTTTTATTATTTCAAAATTAGTAAATTACCATCACGATCCAAAAATACTATAAACTTCTGATTAGTAAGGATTAATCGACAAGCGAGGAATACTAACCTCTTACTATTTTTTCTGGTTATTAATAACAATCCTACTAAATCTTTTAATAATTCTTTATAAACTTTTCTTGAAACTTTTTCACAATTGTGGTGTTTTTTATTAATTAATTTTTTTTATAGTACTTTTGAATATTTAATTATTGTATGTATGGCAGTCGCCTATATATCTTGCTCGTTCCAAACTCGAACGTTTACTATAAATTAAAAGAGCTAGTTCATGAAATAATCACCACAAGATTATTTAGAACCCTCACCTATCAGTGATTTTTCCTTCTTATTTTTTTTGGGAAAGCTAATGATCTGTTTTCTGAAATAAAATTAGTGGAGAAAATAAGCAACAGTCAAATATATATATATATATATATATATAAAGTATAGTTTTTTCACTCCTGGTGCTGTCACCTTAGCATACCCCTTTATTTCGTAAGCCCATTTCTTGAAAGAAGCCCATATTTTCGAACTGAGAAAGCCCAATTCGTTATCTCAATTTTGTGACATTATCGACTAAGCCCTGTTTTTTTGGCCGGCAACTCCTCTCGACGATAATACTCCACAACTGACGACGGCGCTGAGGACCTGAAGCGTCCCTGCCCTTCTCATCTTCCACACCCTTTCGCTGTCTTCGCTCTCTTCGATCTCCATTGTAACGTCTTTCTCTTACTGTAATTCATCCCCTTCAATGCTCGTTCTTTCAATTGAAGACCCTTTACGCTATCTTTAATTCGTGTATCTATATAATGTCTTCTTCTCCAATTTCATGTTTCATATATTTGTCTTCGTCTCTTTGATTTATCCTTACTAAAAGATGAAGAGAAATCCCGAGTTTTGTCAATATATTTGTCTTCGTCTCTTTGATGATTGAGAGTTGTTTTGTGTGTGTAGCCAAGTAAGAAGATTGCAGATGCTAAGCTTGCAAAGGACTTTCAAGCTGTTTTAAAAGAGTTTCAGAAAGCTCAACAAACCGCTGCTGAAAGAGAAACCACCTATGCCCCCTTTGTTCCTCAATCCGCTATTACCTCTAGGTAACACCATTGTTGTTGTTTATGTGGTTTTTTATACTCTGAATCAATGATTAGAGATCAAAAGCATTCATTTTTTTGTGAATTGTTTGTCTGGTTTTGATAATGATGTTCCATAGTTGTCTTGGTTGGTTTGGTATATAGTTACACGATCAGTGAGGTAGATAAGGCCCCAGGACAGCGGGCACAACTTCAGGAGTCTAAAAGGTAGGTGGTACTGTAATAAAGAACAGATCTTTGACACATCTCTCTCTCCATTGTTTGAGATGTGACTTATGTTGTGACATCTCAAAAAATTGTGGTGCAGGCAGGAACTTGTGTTGTTAGACAACGAGATTGCATTCAATGAAGAAGTGATTGAAGAACAAGAGCAAGGAATACAAGAAATCCATAATCAAGTTGGCGAGGTTAATGAAATCTTCAAAGATCTTGCGGTTTTGGTTAACGATCAAGGAGTCATGATAGGTAAAATCTAATAAACTCAATATGAACATGTCCTTATCAAATCTACAGTTATAAAACTCACTTTCTTTTTTATTTAATTTTTGCAGATGATATCGGTACTCACATCGATAACTCCCGTGCTGCAACTTCAAAAGGCAAAACTCAGCTGGCGCAAGCCGCGAAGACACAAAGGTCAAACTGATCTCTGGTAAAACTCTCAAACTTTTCAGGCAATACAGTGAATGAATGGTTTTTAGGAAACCTTTCGGATAGATTAGGCCACGCTCTTATGTCTTGATCTTGTTTACACGCAGACATGCTTGCTCTTGCCAAGAGCCTCTTGGTGATATTTGGCATTGTACTCCTGTTTGTGATCATCGTACTCGCAGCTTGATTCAAAACCAAGAACAAGTCTTTTGGGTGATTTCATCGATCTTAAAAGTGTCAGTGAGTGGAACTACTAGGTATATATAACACATTTTGAAGACAATACGTAGAAGTTGGCTTTGTAGTGTGATTTGCTTCGGTTCGGTTTGTGGGTGGCATGTGGGTTCATTGGTTCATGTAATAGAGTGGCTCTATGTTTGGATTTTTTGTTGTGCAAACTTTTTGCTGGAGTTGAGAGAAAGTATGTGTTTCTCATGAATTATCCGGTTTGATAAATCAGAATGATCATGCAAGGTCATGGTTTTGGATTAGTTTAAATTCCCTCATCTGTGCTGAGCGGAAACAAAAAAATTGACTCAAATGACTGTCACAAAGAAGTCTGAAACCAAAAAAACTGAGTTATTATGACTACTTTGATTTTTTACAAGATTCAACCTTTGAGCTCAAAACCGATGCCACAAGAACTGAAATTGTAGACAAAACCATTGCTGCGAATGTCAAGGCGGAAACATACTTTGTATGATCCCTAATTCCAGCAGGGATATCCCAGAAAATAGAGCTGGTTTCAGTCTTTGATCTGCCAATCGACAAAACCAAACATCTTCTCTGTTCATGTCGGTGGTTTGTACATGGCTCGGGAAAAAGAACAAGTCTGGCTCTCCAAACTCCACTCTAGAGTATCCACGGTCGTCAAGAGGCTGGAAATGGATGATAGAGGAATAAAGATCCAATCTTATTGAAATAAATCAAAACAAGACTTGAGAAAAGATCAAGTGATCATTTTACTTGATACCGAGGATGTAAGGGAACCTTTAAGCTGGTTTCACAATTTAAATAATCTCCCTAAGGCAAACGTTCAACAATCACAAGCTCGTGAAGCTGAAACTCAGAGTAAAGAGGAGTGGACGTAAGGAGATTATGATGTGGGAGGTAAATTAACAAACAAAACATTCTCTAAGTTACAAAAAAAATATTCCAAAACACAACAAAGGAGATAAAACTTCAACAAAACCAATTTCCACTTGGACAAATTCTTTAACAAGCTAAACTAAAGAGAAAGAAAATGGAGATGTAAATGATAAATATTGGTTCACCGGATTAGTATGAATTAACTGGCAAAGCTGCTCAACAGCGGTCACGATCTGAGCTGGTTGAACCACGGTCCACTCCTCCAGTGTACCAGCATAAGGTGTCAGAACGTCCTGAAAAGACAAAGACATCACCGGAGCATTTAAATAGTCATGAAATTTTTTTGTTAATGGCAGCTGTAAAAGACTTGCGCCAATCCCACCGGTTCTAATACACTCCTCCACGATCAAAACCAGGTGTGTTTTCTTTACTGAGTTTCCGATTGTGTGGAGGTTGAATGGTTTCAGCGACCTGATGTCGATAACCTCAGGGTCATACCCTTTTTTTCACCAGAGTGTTTCCTCCCTGCATCACATGGTACCTCATCCCCAAGCTATCAAACAACCAATACTATTTCAGAATCAATACATATGCAAACGTAAACCAACAAAAAAACGAGAAATTCCAAATAGAGCAAAATAGAAAACACCGTAAATCCAGGCAAATACAGAGATGGTCTTAATGAAACTAAAATTACAACTACCTTCTTAAAAGAGTCGATTAATTAATTAGAGAATCAAAGTACATATGGGAGAACCAATTAACACAGATGTTCAACGAACTAACCAGGGGAGAACCGATTACCCACCAACGATGCGAAGCCAAGACGAAAACACCCCAAAGACGCGAATAAAATTTAAGTTTTTTGTATCGATACAATAGATGCTTCAAAACAAAGTACGCCCATCAAAATAAGATTTACCAGCCTTCTACTATCCAGTAGATCGAAATATTGATACACACCATTCCGTTCAACTAGCGATATACGACAAAGAAGAAAAAACGGACCAAAATCTCATATCCCTCTATCCATCAAAACAATTTCTCAAAAACTCCTCAATGGTATAAAGACAATATTACCCTTAATGAAGGTTGTTAAAGGTTAAATATAATTAAAATAGTAAGTGTTCAATAAAAAACACAGTAGCTCAGTGGTTGCGAGCTCCATGCGCACGCGCGCGCCCAGGGTTCGAATCCTACTATGCGGGGTACAGCTAGGGTGTCACGGGTACAACTGGTGCAACAGGTGCAACTTGTACACCTAGGATGTTTGATTTTTATTTAAAAATTGTTAGAGAGGTAGTCTCGTCTTTTCATTAAAGAAGACGGGTATGTAGAATTAAAGTGGATGTGTAGAAAAGAATTCTTGAGATAGGGGTACTAGAGAATTAAATCCAGAAAAAACACAGTTACAAGACACGGACTATTTCCCAAAAGGACAAATACATCCAATAGACCACTACTTTTAAAGGTCTAAACGGATATTGGGCCCAATGAATGTAATACAAAAAAACAATTAGCACCGGAATGTAAGTAAATTTAAAACCTTACTAAAAATTACACAAAAGCATTGACAAACATTTGTCACAAATTTCGTTAGATACATATTCTTAAAAAAAACAAGGAATTACAACCACGTATAAAAAAAATGCAGAAAAACAATCAATCCAACAGATGACGAACAAAAAAACAATGCACAAAAATCAATTACATCCACACATCAACTTATACATTAAATCTACACATATGCAATTTAAATAACTGAAAAGCAAAACAAAATTATAAAGAAATATAACTAATTTAAAATAAAAATATAAAACTAATGACTACAATATATTTAATGCAAAAAAGCTGAAAGAAAGGCAAAATCACCATAAAAAAAATAACAAAAACAAACGAAAGAAATTGAAAAATAGATATAATGAGAAATTAACAAAACACATAAAAAAATATTCACCAAAAAGGCACATATCACACCTTAATCTAACTCCCGCGCTACGCGTCAAATACTAGTATATCTGTATAAAATAGGAAAGTTATTATATAAAATCAGCAACAGTAATAAACAGTAAATTTATTTTAAAAAAAAATAATAAAACAGAGTAAAAGTTAAAGCAGAACAAAATGGTGCAATAAAATGGACGAATAGTTGATTTTTGGTTGCCTTAATGGATGAAAAGACACAGCGTCGTCGTGGGCCTATGCATGCATTTATAGAATTTAGATAAAGCATGTGACTGTAAGATTTTAGATAAAACATAAATCATATAGCTTATTGTCTGGTTTGTACTAATAAGTGTTTTTGTAATGTTATATAGAATCTAGTCTTGTGTGAGATCAGTTAATAAACGAGAACAAAAATATGTATGATCACTCGTAATATTCTTACTTGGTATACATACACTCGCGTGATTCAGTTTTCCGTAGCACACACTTCTAATGTCGTGTACGTAAAATGTTAACTATTACTCCAGTTTATTATAATTAGACCCTGGATTATTGGACTGCACGATACTTGGGAACTTGGCAGCTTTAAGTAAGTGCGATTAAGATTTTAATGGGACACGCGTGACATGTCGCAAACAGAAAAGAACGAATCTACTTTTGAAACTGTTTTGCTTTTTGGAAAACTAAAATAATTTGATTAAGAAAAAGAACAAGATTTGGCCGCAGTTCTAAAATTCACAAATCTTATTCTTACGAATCGCATATAATAGTGGTAACTATAAGATGAGAATATCTAACAAACTTTCTGTTTTGTCATATTTTTTTTGCCATACAATAAAAATCAACGGAAACAAGGAATCACGAGCGTATAGATGTATATAGATGCCGATTCTCAATGTCAGTGTTGTTAGGTTACCGAATAAGTATGTGTCAAACTATAGTTCGTGAGACATGTATTGTTGTTGGGAATCAAATTTTACTTTTTAGAAATCGATAAACTAACTATCACGTGATACTGATACATGAAAGCGTATAGCTACTAGCTAGACATGAGACTAGCTCTTCCCTAAAACTCATAATTCTTACCAATTTATAAAAATAGCCTTCAAGTTTGATTATATCACACACAACACAACACATTATATCTAACGTGAGATACTCTGTTGCGAAATAGAAGGGATTTGTTTGCTCTAAATGTGAAATTGTCTGAAACTCTTTCATTACCGTTTTACACACTTTGTTACTAATCTAAATAAATAAAACTCATGGGTATTTATGTTAGTAAGTTTTTTTTTTTTTTTTTTTTTTTTTTTTTTTTTTTGTTCAAAATTATGTTAGTAAGTTATGACCCTTTATATTACATATTCAAAGCAAATACGGATATCACGTTTGCTAAGTTCAGAAACGCTGACGCGTCTTGTAAATCACATCATTGCAAGGCAACGTGTTTCTGAGATATCTTATTAGGTGGCAAAGCTTATGAGTTTGCCATTGCTCTAGTGTCACGGATCCAACAACTAATTCATTTTTTTTTTGAAAATATGTGAATTTTTATTATAGAAAATCTAATTGTAGTGATTACAAAAGCTTGATACAGAAGATAACCTTTGTCCAAAAAAATAAAAACAATGGGATATCTGCAAATAGACCGAAAGTATCAATATGATCTATAGATTTCTAAGCCACACTTGCAAAAGCCTTTTGAAAATTTTCCGATGTGCCTTTGCGAGGATGGCATCCCGTATTTGCCGATCAAGAACCTTGAAGAGAACCTGTGCTGGGTGGATAAATTGTTATGCATCCTGTTGTTTCTTTCAATCCAAATTGTGTAGACTAGCGCCTGAGCAACAAGACGACGAAGCGTTTGTGGAGAAGTGGTGTCTTTGATGTCCATCCAAGCCGAGAAAGCATCCCATGTGTGGAAACAAAGGGAGTGTATCCTAACCGCCGAGTTACCTCTAACCATAGCAGCTCACTGAAGTCGCAGTGAAGGAAGAGATGGTCTGGCGACTCTGGATCACGACCACACAGACAACAGGTTGTGTCCAGGTACATGCCCCAACTTGCTAATCTTGTTTTTGTTGGTAGCCTGTTTAGGTGTGTTATCCACAGCATGAAAGCATGACGCGGGATATTACCTTTATACCAAACCTGATTTGCCCACGGGGGTGGTTCTTGCCTTTGCCTAAGCACCTCCCAAGTCTTCTTTGTGGTAAAACTAGAATGTTCTTCCTCTTCAGTTTTCCAAAGGAACACTTCAGGTGTGTTTGAGAGACTCGGAGGGGTTAATGTGGTGAGGTGGATTTGCAGAGTCTCCGCCTGGGGAGAGCGTGCAGATTGAATGAGCCACCCTGTAGGAGAACATGCTTGAGCGACTGTTGATGAAATGAGGATACCTATTTGCCTTGGACCAGATTGTCCCATTAGTTGAATTAGTGGACCTAGTGGAGTCCACCAATCAAACCAGAAACTTACTTGCTGACCGTTACCCACTTCGCACCTGAGGAATCTAAGTGTGAGAGGTCGAAGTTGCAGTAAGGTTCTCCAAGTCCAAGACTCATGTTGCTTAGGTTCTCCAAGTCCAAGAGTCAACAACTAATTCATTTATCGATATCTATTTCTTTTTTCTAAAACATTTGTTGATTAGGTGAAAACATTAACTCCCAACGTTTTTTCAAATCTTTATGCAGTTTCCTTGTTTTTTTTACATACGAAAATCACACACCAAAAGGAAAAATGTTATTTTCCAAATGCTTTATACTTAAATCAAAATTTGTGTAAATGAAATCAGTCAAATTTTTGGAGCTAGATATAATTCAGTCCTAAATCGTGGACGCCTGTCTGGTATTGGTAAAATGTGGTCGTCGGGTTCTCTTATATAGTACAATTAATTAGAAAAATGATTTGATCGATAACGAAGAAATCAAATACTAGATGAAAACAATACAATGAAAGCCTGTACGTAGCCACCGAAAAAGGCTGCTATGTACTTAATTAGTAGTATATTCTTATTTTTGTTAAATCTTTGTCCCTCACGATTCCTTACAAGTGCCTTCCTATCCAGTTCCATTTTTGTCTATAATAATTTATATCACATTATTTATTATAAAGCTATCTCAAATCGCAAAATATTAAAAATAATAGTAAATGTTAAGATTGTAAAATAATATGATCAAAAAAAAATAACCACTAACTATCAATTTCTTAAAAGATTATAAATGATTAATAAAAAATATAACTAAAATTAGGTTAGAACTTAGAATTATCTAACATTCCATTAAAAAATCTTGATTGAAATAATACAGAATGTCATATGATATGATGTGTCGTCAATATATCTTCTATAGTATTGCCTTTTAAGTATTTTCCTTGATAAAAAGGATTTTTTTTTTAATTGATTTTGAAGTAAGGATATATTTTGGTTTCTTTTTCAAAAAAAAAAAGGATATACATATATTTGGTTTGGGAATATTCTTCTCTTATTCCCGCGTTACCTCCTCCTCACCTTTTTTTATTAAAAACCTTTTACCAAAAAATTTCTAAAAAGGCAAAAAATCGCTCTCGCAACCGTTGGATCTCTATACAAGACCCATGTTTGACCCGTAACATCATCAAATCCAACGGTTAACATAAATGGCTCTATTTTTCTCTCTTCTTCCTTTTTGTTACCTTAAGGTAATATTCCATTGGCATCTCCAATAAAATCCCCCCCTATTGTTTTCCTCTACTTTCATTTTGTATAAATACCTAAACCACATTTCTCTTCTCCTCAAACCAACAAAAACTCAAAGAGAGAGACAAGAGATCCATCAAAAGAAATCACCAATTTTTTCTTGAGAAGAGTTATGGCTTACAAGAGCAATAACAAGAACAACAACATTGTCGTTGTTTTTGACTTCGACAAGACCATCATCGACGTTGATAGCGATAATTGGGTGATCGATGAACTTGGCTTCACTGATTTGTTCAATCAACTTCTTCCCACCATGCCTTGGAACACACTCATGGTTTGTTCTACCTTCTCTGATTTCCTCTGTTTTTCTCATTTTCCTTTTTTTTTTTTCAAATAAACTCAACTCGATTTTTTTCGGTCGTGTATTCGATTATTATCTTGCGATTTCAATCCATTGTAAAATTTTTTGTTATCTTGCAAAGTTTTTGTTTAATACCATCCCGGATTCGAATAAAACCTTAAATTAATGGAAATTGTACAAATTACAAAATAACAGGATCGTATGATGAAGGAGCTTCATGATCAAGGCAAAACCATTGAGGAGATCAAACAAGCCTTGAGAACAATCCCAATCCATCCACGTGTCGTCCCTGCCATCAAATCTGCACATGAATTAGGGTAATCTACGTTATTATTATTTCTAAACAAAAAAAAAATTTGTAACAATCAATTTATGTCTGATATATACATTTTTTTGCTAATCAAATTAGACAAAACCCACCGTTTCTGATCCGATATTTACGGTTCGGTTTTCCAGGTGTGAGCTTAGGATAGTGAGCGACGCAAACATGTTCTTTATAGAGACCATCGTTGAGCATCTCGGGATAAGTGAATTCTTCTCTGAGATTAACTCGAACCCTGGATATGTCGACGAACGTGGCACCTTGAGAATCTCTCCTTACCACGACTTCACTAAAACCCCTCATGGCTGCTCTAATTCCACTTGTCCTCCTAACATGTGCAAGGTACTTTTACATTTATTCTTCTCTTTACGAACGTTACAATTTGTTATTATTTTCCTCCTTATTTTCCACAAAAAGACAAGTGTTTCAAAGTTTGTTAAAAAAATTAAAAGAAGACAAGTGTTTGGACATTAAAATATTATGTTTTGGTCATTTGATGACCGAAAACAGTCTAAACTTGTCATATCTATGGACCCACTTTGGTCGTTTCTGCTACTAAACCTTATTTTAATAATCATATATGTTTACATTTATTTAGGGTTTGATCATTGAGAGGATTCAACAATCTTTAGCTAAAGAAGGAAAGAATAAGATGATATACCTTGGAGATGGAGCTGGTGATTACTGTCCGAGTTTGAAACTAACCGCAGAGGATTATGTGATGCCACGTAAGAATTTCCCGGTGTGGGATCTAATTAGTCAAAATCCGATGCTGATTAAAGCAGCGATTAGAGAATGGACCGATGGCCAAAGCTTGGAGATGATATTAATAGGAATAATCGAGGAGATTAGATTGGAGGAAGAGAAGGAGAAGATGTTGAATAGTACGGAGGCTAACTGCAAGATGCAGACCATCTCTGTAGTCGGGATCAACAGTGTTCATCATGAACCAATATTAATGCCTCGTGCTCTTCGTGTTTCTCAGTCTAGTTAGATGTTTTTTAATTATAGTAAAGGAAGAAGAATATAAACTGTGGTGATTCTTCTGTCCTCTTTTTTCATTTGCTTGATTGTATGCATGTATTCCAAAAAGATTGGAATTTATCCTAACTATTGTGTGACGATAAAATCATATATTACAAGAAATTGTGATTTTTGTTTTTAAAATTATTCATTACCTCTTTTATTTGATTAATAATAACTTAACTTAACCACTTAAATATTCGAACTTCAATTAAGCTAATTAAGGTGATTATTAAAGGTAACGCGAAAACACTATATTTCGAAGAAAAAGAAGACTTATGAAGTTTTTGTTTGGTAATAATATAATCTTGTGGAATGAAATCTCGTCTCACATATGGCTGTTTCGTCGTCATTCATATCACATGTATTTTTGTCACCCTAAAATGTAGTACAATCCTTGATATCCCAAATCTAAAGAATATAATCCCCGTGGCCGTGAGCCATCAACCATGCGGTCCCAAATATCCAAATACGAGAATCATTTTTACACGAATATTCTTCACGGTGTTCCCATAAATAGTGATACGTGTTTCGTTCTTTTTTCATAGTTTAATGGATCATGAATTTTTGTGACAAATGCTGAAACCAGATGCCATTAAGTTTCTTGGCCTATAAAAAAATATTTCGACTGACTTTTATTTTCAACAAAATACACACATCGATTATTAATTACTTCTTTTTCTTTTTTGGTTAATAGCTTAACTTAACCGCTTAAATATTCGAATAAGTTAATGAAGATGATAAAAAAATGGACATTTTTTTGCAAGAATAGACAAAAAAAAAAAAAAAAAAAAAAACCATCTTTCCTAAAGAAGAGTTCGCCCTAGACGTCAACAAGCTTCAGTTCTCCGTTTACCTTCTCCGGTGGTCGGCGCTTTTCACCACTGCTGTGAGAGGGTACCTTAGTCTCTCTTTTGCTGTTGTTGTTTAGTTCTTTGCTTCCTTTAACTCTTGGATTTCGGTGGAGATTGGCTTCACTTTGGTTGAGACGGAAGATCTTCACGGCGGGACTTGCGAGTTTCGTCGTCGACCAGCTTCTCCTGAGAGAGTTGTTTCGTGGGTCTCCTAGATCTATTTTTTGGAAGATTCGACAGATTTTTGAGTTTCATGGTGATTACCAAAATTTGCTCTCGAATCTGTGGCTGTGGTCTCGCTTGTTTCTTTAGCTTGGTAAGCTAACCTTCTGATATCTTCTTCACCATTGTCTAAAGCTAAATGGAACTGTTTTAGTTTGTTCAATTTCTTGGATTAGTCGTTTAAGTATATGTTTGGCTTTGGACTGGGGAATCGTTTGGCTTGCTTCGAGTCTCAATTTGGGTTTGTGGAGACGGTTGGAAGTGTCATTTTGCAGAGATTTTGCTAGCAATTCCGGATCAGGTAGATCCACGGTATGACTCGAAGAATAAGGTATCTTCTTTGCTAGGTCCTTCCATGTGTTCTTTCGTTCATGTGTTGTTCGATTGGAAGCCGTCAGTGTTGTGTGGTTGTGTTTGCGTTACCCGCCCAGCCTTTACCTTCCTATCACCCTTGTTTATCGTCCTTCCTTTGATTCCCAAAAGGCTTGTTTCCCTCTCTAAGCTTAGGCTCCGTTTTGTTTGAAGAAATGCTAGTCTCCTTTGTCTGCAGTTGGTCCTTCTCATGGTTGTGGTTTGTTGTGGTTGATAGCTGTCTCGGTTAGACTTCGCTCCTTGTCTTGCTTTGCAAATCTGTTTAGATTTGATTGCGTTTTGAAGGCTTCTATCTAGACGTTATGGGACGTTGTAGTCGTCGTCGTCGTATCCAGAAACGTTCGAGTCTTGTTTGCTGGGTTATGAAGTTCTCGGTTCTTGCTTCGAGAGATTGGCTCTCATATTGATAGGAGGTGGTGGTTGTTATTTTTGGATTGGCCTCAGGCATCCTTGGTAAAACTCAGCTTCAGAAGAAGAAACATTGCGGTTTGGGACTAGTTTATTTCTTAAAGGTTCATCCTAGTTTGCCTTTTCTTTAGCTCTTGGGTTCATCCTCTTTCCAAGGTTAAATTTTCTTTTGCTTTGTTGTTTGTTTTCTGTGTTGGTTTCTCTTATGCTTCCGGGGATTTGTACTCCTCTGCTGGCTTTGTTTTCCTTGTTTGGGCATTAGACTCCGGGGAAACCTTGTCTTCCGCCGGTTTAAGTTGTATGTCACAATGTATTCCATCTAGTTATATATAAAAAAAAATATTGTGATAAAAAAAAGTTAATCAAGATGATTGTGACATATTGGTAACGCAAAAACACTATAATTATGGACTTTTTGTTTGGTAATAATATAATCTCTTGGGGAATGAATTAACGAGGATACACAGATCTAATCATATCAATGATTGATTCGATTAAGTTCATGATTGGGATTCTATATATGTACATAAGTATATTTATATTAATGCCTATTGTAATACCCTAGCTCCGTAGTTGTGTATATAAGCGGCTCTCTAGAATGTAATACAATCATCACTTCAATACATTCTTACATGGTATCAAGAGCATAACGATCCTATACACAAAAAAATAAAAAATAAAAATATTTTCTTTCTTTTCTTTCTTTTCTTTTGCTTCTCCATCATGTCTTTTTCTGATACCTCCTCTCCTGCAGTTGTTACGGATGTTGTCATTGTTAACAATCAAACGTTGCTCAACATCAACATGACTAACATCACCAAGTTGACAGCCATCAACTATCTCATGTGGAAGTTGCAGGTCCAAGCGCTTCTTGCCGGTTATGGTCTTCTTAGCCATCTTGATGGTTCTGGTGAGATTTCTCCCGCTACGCTCACCACCACCGATGTTGTCTCTCCGAATCCCGCTTATGCCATCTGGCTAAGACAGGATCAACTGATTTACAGCTCTCTCCTTTGATCTATATCGCTTTCTGTGCAGTCGATACTCTCCTGCACCACCACCGCTACTGAGATCTGGACGACTCTTGCTGATACCTATGCAAAACCAAGTCGCGGTCATGTTAGACAACTCCGCGAACAATTGAAGACCTGGACCAAGGGCACTCATACCATTGATGAGTACCTCCATGGCATCACTGCTCGACTTGATACTCTTGCTAGTTTGGGACATCCAATTTAGTGCTAATGCTTTCAGTCATCCTCCTCGCTTCCCTTCTAATCATTGTGGTGGTTACAACAACAAACAGCGTAACAACAATTACAACAACAATTCTGATTCCCGCAGTCCGAAACCCTACTTGGGTCGTTGTCAATTCTGCAACACACAAGGTCACTCAGCAAAGCGGTGTCCACAACTTCACAATTGCCTCAACATGTAGGTGCTTCCCAGATGAGTCCGTTCACTCCGTGGCAACCTCTGGCTAATCTTGCACTTGGTTCTCCATACTCCCCTGATCCATGGGTAGTTGACAGTGATGCCACCCATCACATTACGTCAGATCTCCAGAATCTGTCTCTTCATCAGCCATATCATGGCGACACCAGTGTCACCGTTGCCGATGGCTCCACTATTCCCATAACACACACGAGTTCTACTTCTCTACCTGTCCACAATAGACTCTTGCATTTATAAAGTTTTATCTGTTCCCAACATTCATAAAAACTTGATATCCGTATATCGGTTATGTAATGCTAATCAAGTTACAGATGAATTTGCTCATGCGTCTTTTCAGGTGAAGGATCTGAACACGGGGTCCCGTTACACCGCGGCAAAACTAGAAACGACCTCTATGAGTGACCTCTGCCTGTGTCTACTGCGACTGCGTTGCTTGCGTCTCAGAGCTCCAAGACCACTCTTGCTTCCTGGCACTCACGATTGGGACACCCCTCCTCTTTAATTTTAAACAGTCTTGTTTCTACCTTTTCTTTTCTGATATCGTCTTCTCAAAAACTCATGTCTTGCCCCAATTGTTTACTCAATAAAAGTCATAAGCTTCCCTTTTCTCAATCCACTATCACAACCTCTCGTCCTCTTGAAATATTTTTTTCAGATGTTTGGAGTTCACCAATTTTATCCTCTTACAACTACAAATACTACGTTCTTATTGTTAATCACTACACCCGCTACACCTGGCTTTATCCCCTCAAACAAAAATCCCATGTTAAAGGTACATTCATTACCTTCAAGGGTCTGGTAGAGAATCGGTTTCGTGAAAAAATTGGTACCTTATACACGGATAATGGTGGTGAATTTATTGCGTTACGATCGTTTCTATCCAGCCATGGCATCTCTCATCTTACCTCGCCACCTCACACACCAGAACATAATGGAATCTCTGAACGCAAGCATCGTCATGTTGTGGAAACGGGACTCACACTTCTTTCTACCGCTTCAATGCCGAAGACATACTGGCCCTTTGCGTTTGCTGTATCGGTCTACTTGATCAATCGCCTACCTACTTCGGTGCTATCGCTTCAGTCACCATATCAGCACCTGTTTGGTCAAGCTCCCAATTATGATAAACTTCGGATTTTTGGATGCTCGTGTTACTCATGGCTACGTCCGTATAATCGTCACAAACTTGAAGATCGATCTCTCCAATGTGTGTTCTTGGGTTATTCAGCAACTCAAAGTGCGTATTTATGTCTCCATATTCCCACCTCGCGTATCTATGTCTCAAGACATGTCCGTTTTGATGAATCTACTTTTCTATTCTCTCACCTTTCATCTCCAATTGCTCATGGTATATCTCCTGTGGAACCTCCTCTCACGCAGTGGCCAGCTCATACGTCAGTACCGGTATCGCCGTTTGTTTTGCCGCAGGAACCCCCTCGTCATGACCTTCACCCATCGTTGTCTCCGTTACCGATCTCACCTCAGGTATTACCTTCTCCGCCTTTGTCTCCTTCTGTTTCTCCCTCCTCTAAGCCCACTGCTCCAAATTATAATGGACTGCATTCCTCAGCCCAGCAACCAACCTTGTCTAATAGCTCCTCCACAAATTTTACCCAACCCTCCAATAATTCAGTTTCACGCCAAGCCTCACCAAACTCGGCCCAACAACAAAAAAACAAATACCATAGCCCATCAAACAACCTCCACAACCTCGGTTCACCAACACTCAAATGTTTTGGCCCGTTCCACTTCACCCTCTTCCTCACAATCCTCCAATCGCACGACCTCTTCCTCCTCATCTTCTCCACCGCCTCCACCGGCCAATGTCGCTGTCCAAATACCACC